>NC_069389.1:78596288-78905240 GCF_027475565.1 Acinonyx jubatus | reverse complement strand
TATTGTGGAAGAGAAAAACAAGAACATAAGTTTATATCTGAAACATAATAATCTATCATATATGCATACATGTAAAATGTATATATTTATAACCTCCAGTGAAATATTAAATCTCTGCATTGAAAATAAATAAGAAACCATCTTCAAGGAAAGGGAGAAATGGCACTCTTTTTCCAGGATTTCAGTAAGTGAGCACTTGGAAATGTTCAATAGTTTTCAGTATCTGTCACCTCATCCCTTAGTAAATAATTGTATTATTTTCTTCTTTCTTACTCTTCAGAGGTTCCCCTTGGAGACATAAGCAAGATGAGCCCATTGGGAAATGGTATCAGCTATTGGTCAATCCATGGTCTCTATGAAACTTATTTGCTTACAGTCTGTTTTCTCCTAGACACTAAATTCTGAGCCCAGCTCTTTTAAAGTACAGCTAATCAAAGCACAATACAATAGTTGTATTTTAGTGTACTAATAGAACACTGTGTTAATTTGATACATTGCAGATGTGCAAGGGATTGGGTAGACAGAGTAAGAGAACAGATAAATTATGGGTAACAGTCTAAAGATACTTTATGAAAAATATTCAATCTACTATTAGGTAGGCATCACTAGGTATGTCTAAGAAACAGTGTTTGAAGAAAATGTGACTATGGTGAAGAATAAACACAGAATCATAAAATTGATTTCAATAAAATTTCAGTCATATCTCAGTCCTGCCTCCAAGGGATAGCTCCCAGAAGACCTTTCTTGGAGTTTTTCATTCTCCAAATTTCTCCAGTCCCTTGTATTACTTCCATAAGTGACTATTCATATCCATTGTCTGTGCACTGCAAAATTTAAAATATGTCCCACCGAAATAGAACTATTGAAGGAGTCAGAGATAATCTTTAGCAAAATAAATAATAACAGCACTGAAAGGATTATAATTAAAGCAAGAAAAATAATTTCTGGGATTAAAAAGCAAAATTTTCAGAGATGCCTGGGTGGCTCAGTCAGTTAAGCATCTGACTCTTAATATCAGCTCAGGTCATGTCCTCACAGCTCATGAGATCAAGCCCCATGTCTGGCTTCACACTGGCAGGGTGGAGTCTGCTTGGGATTCTCTCTCCCTCTCTCTCTGCCCCTCCCCTGCTTGCACACACATGCTCTAGCTCTTTCACTCTCTCTCTCAAAATAAATAAATAAATAAATAAATAAATAAATAAATAAATAAATATTTTTTAAAAATTTAAACACTACTTTCAAGTTTAAAAACTCAGATTAAATGAAGGAGGAAATATATTTTAAAAATGAGACAATTTATAAGCACACCCTCTTATCTTAACAAAATAAAATCAGAAATAAATAATAAAAGATCACCATAAATGTAACTGCCTGATTAGATAGTTCTCTAAAATAACTAGTGGGTCAAAGCAGAAATTAAAACTAAAGTTGTAAGCTATATGGAAAGCAAAGAATACATCATATCAAAGCCTATGGAGCATGACTAAAGCCGTACTCCATGAAAAATAAAGTCTTAATTACCATTATGATTCAAGAAGACCATATAAAGGGAAATAAGCACTCTTCTTGAAGAATTACATAAAGATAAATACAACAAAACATATCCAAAACTACAAGAAATTATAAAAGTTAAAGATAAAAATATGACCAAGATAAACAATTGTAAAAGTGAAAAATCCAAAACTGACTCTTTGAAAAGACCAATAAAATAGACTCTTCATGAGTACAACTAAGTGAAAACAGAGGGGAAGCAAAAGTATACACATTATGAAGAATAATGGGTTTAACTATATAAATGTGATTAAAAATTATAATTTTATATACATATCTGACATCAAATTAAAAACTCTAGAGATAATGGGTGATTTCCTAATAGAAATTACCAACAGTAACTCAAGAAACAGAGGATTTGAGTAGAGAAATTACTAGAGATTGGAAATGTGATTATAGATCTACCACTAAAAAAGTAACCAGAATCAAATGATTTCACAGTTCAGTTCTATCTAACCTTTAAAGAAGAGATAATATCCATGTTACTCAATCTCTACTAGAAAAGAATAAAAAAATTGAAAATTCACTAAAGAATTTTATAAAGCTAGCAACCCTAAAACCAAAATCTGTTAAAAATAGTACATAAAAGAGAATTATAAAAAATACTAATAATAAATATGAAATCAAAATATTAACAAATTATAAAACATATAAACAAATAGAGCCCAGAAGGTTGGCAAGAAAAAGCTATATCATGATTTAATAGGGATTGATCCACAAAGGCAAAAATGTCAAAATTAAGAATTCTACCAATATAATTAATTTCATAAAAATATTAAAGGAGAGGGGCGCCTGGGTGGCGCAGTCGGTTAAGCGTCCGACTTCAGCCAGGTCAGGATCTCGCGGTCCGTGAGTTTGAGCCCCGCATCAGGCTCTGGGCTGATGGCTCAGAGCCTGGAGCCTATTTCCGATTCTGTGTCTCCCTCTCTCTCTGCCCCTCCCCCGTTCATGCTCTTTCTCTCTCTGTCCCAAAAATAAATAAAAACGTTGAAAAAAAATTTTTTTAAATATTAAAGGAGAAAAAGTATGCTTCTTTCAATAGATATTGAAAAGTGATTGGGGAAAAAATCAGCATATACTCCTAATGGATACCAACAGGAACAGAAGGGAATAACTTAAATATTAAAAGCGCTTTTTACCAACAATCAATAGTAATCCTCATTCTAAACATGAAATGTCAGAGTCATTTCCACTAAATGGGAATAAATCAAGGTTATCCACAATCTTTATTTTTATTCAACAGTATCTTTGGAGATTAAAGCTACTGCAATAAGATAAGAAAATAAATCATTAGTATAAAATTGGGAAAGTTAAAACTAATTTCAATTTACAATAGATATGATTGTGTTTGTCTAAAACACAAAGGACTATTTAAAACGTACAAAGTTAATAAGCACATTTGAAGAAGTGGTGCAACATAAGATAATACAAAAAAAATAGCTTTCATCTATTCCAGCAAATTTTCAGGGAGTATGACGAGACCATGTGCTAACATTATTTTCTTATTTCTTTTGCTTAAAAGGATATATTGTTGGTGAAAGGAGTAACATCTATTAAATTCATCCACAGAAGGTTTTCATCAATTGCTACTTCAGCCAACTGTGTTGGTGTCAATGTCCCACTGGTATCTACTTCATTTTTTATTACATTTTTTATTTGTACTCAAGTGTGTTTTATAAACGTAAATCTCTATCTATTCCAGATTTTATAAGAATATTACTTTATCTTGTTAGTGTCCACCAAAATGTCCTAATTCATAGTGTTCAAGCTCTCTAGATCTAACAGTTCGTTCCATGTTTCAAAAAGATCAGTTTCTTATCTTTGGTTCCAAGGTAAATATAACAATATATAACAACTCTCCTCCTTGGAAGATTGAATTAGTTAGCATATTTTCAAATTATCAGATACACTGATTAGTTCATCCACTGTCATGTGTCCCAAGACAATATTAAGATTGCTTTGAGTGAAGTGTTGTCATACTCACAAAGTCATCTGCTAGACTGCCTTTTACAAATTCTTATGGCATGCTCATACCCCAAAGCACACTGTATTTATCTTTCTGGTGTTTTAAATGTCTTCATAATAGACCCATAACACAATGAATTACTAATTTCACAACCCAGTACTATTAACTTCATCTTTAATAAAAGCGGCTCTATTAATACAGGAATTCACCAACTGTCCTCGGTATATCATACTTCAGAGATAGCAAAAAGAACAATAATGTTTCCATTTACAGAGAACAATAACATTTTGTACATAGCCTATGACTGATAACATATGAAAAATTCTGCCAAAAAGTGGAGGAAACTATGGCATATTCAATGTCTGGGGCTGGGAAAAAGAAGTAAAATTACTTCTCTATTTCATACCACTCATAAAAATACATACCAGAAAGATTAAACACACACACACAATTTTTTTAAGTTTGAAGAAAATATAAAAAAATTATTTTAAAACTGTGGGGTGGGAAAAGTCTGCCTCAGCACGATCCCAAAACTAGAGACCCTAAAGGGAAAGGTTGAGTGATAGGACTACCTAAAAATGTAGATCATCTACACAGAAGGACAACATGAACAAAGTTAAATGAAGTAAGAGATGCATGGAAAGATACACATGATTTGTTTTAAGTGAAATAAAAGTTGCAAAACAGAACAATGGACTATCAGTTCATTTTCTGATAAAAATGTGAATACATATATCATTTATGTTTCTATATGCATAAAACATATTAGACTTGTAATAGTAGCTAACTGTAATGATGGGTAAGAAAAAGGCAGTTTTATGTTTCACTTTATATGTTTATCTGTTTTAATTTTTAATAAGCATGAGTTATTTCTATGGTTTAATAAAATAAAATAAAGAAGATTAAAAATGAGTTCATTGTGAAAAATAACTTCTCAGAGTTCTGGTAATTCGCAAATCTGTCTCAAAGTGGTAGTCAAATGCCCAGTTGGATGCATAATGTTGTCCACCAATGCAAAGCCTATACTATGGCCTTCTTCCCCAGACACTAATTTTCTCTGGGTTGAAACAAATCTGGGACATCTATTAGTAGTTTAAGAACAGCTTAAAAACATTCCAGGGTGTTATTAACATCTTAATACTTCCCCAATTATAAACATATCCACCTAAACAAACATAATCATATATGTGATATACATTTATAGACATTCAAAGTTATGATATTCATGAATAAGGATTTAAGCTTTATATTGGAAGAAAATCAAACAGAATTTATTGAATTTTCACAGATGACATGGTGCAATTTAACAATTCCATTTTTGGGCTGTAAATTACATGGGTCAGTTTAACAAGAGGTGAAGACTGATGATGTTAAATAGTAGTTGATTATAATGAATCATTGTCCAAATCAGTTTGAATGGATTTACAATTTATAAAATATTTTAAATACTGGTGGTTTCATTCATTCTTGCCTAAATTCCACTTTTCTAATATCAAAATGAGAATCCTTTTAGCTCATTTTAAATGATAAAAGAAAGTAAAAATTAAAATTTTTGCTTTATGAATCAATTTCATAAAGTAAAAATTAAAATTTTTGCTTTATGAATCAATTTCATTATGTCTGCATTTTCACTGCAGTTTATTGAACGAAAGCCACAAAAATTAGCATGAACATAGTTAAATCACATTTCAGTGAACAGAAGACTGAAATGGAAATGGAAAAAAATAATTAAAGAGCTGACAATTAATTTTGCTTGGGTTTCAGAAAAATTTAATAACAAATTATCATTACTCATCAAACAAAAATAATCCAGAAAAGAGAGACACTAATCAACATGTAGGGAAGAATGTATTGCACCAATACCAGTTTCCTCCTGCTATAAAAGTATACATCTCTCAAACTCTGTATGAAAGCTAATTGATAATATATCTTTATAGTCATAGTATATCTTTTATAGTCATAAAACTGCCATCCACTCATACTCTGCCTCTGTCAAAGGGGTATCCAAACAGACAAAATTTAGATTTGTGTCCAGGAAGAAATATACTCTAACTATTGAATATAAGTATTTGATTTCAGTAACAAGTCAATCCCCACAGCAGACATGGATGTACCAGGTTCTTCTGCTTTGATGGCACCAACATTTAGCTAACATCAATTTGTCCTGATTCCCTGAGAACTAAATAATCATTTGATGATAATTCGGTTTCTAATGTAGACTGATTTCAGGGACAGAATGTTCTGAGCTCCAAACACTAAGAATCTGGTCTACTTGGTAACTATTTTTCTTACAGTAACATAAATTATCACTATATATATATATATATATATATATATATATATATATATATATATATAATGGAATATTACCCAGCCATAAAAAAGAATGAAATCTTGTCATTTTCAACGACGTGGATTGAGCTAGAGTGTATTATGCTAAGAGAAATAAGTCAATCAGAGAAAGACAAATACCATATTATTCCACTCATATGTGGAATTTAAGAAACAAAACAGATGAACCTAGGGGAAGAGGGGAAAAAGAGAAGGAGGGAAAACTATAAGAGACTTTCAACTATAGAGAACAAACTGAGGGTTGATGGAGGGGAGGTGGGCAGCGGATGAGCTAAATGGGTGATGGGTATTGAGCAGGGCACTTCTTGGGATGAGCACTGGGTGTTATATGGAAGTGATGAATCACTAAATTCTACTCCTGAAACGAATACCACACTGTATGTTAACTAACTAGAATTTAAATAAAAACTTGAAACAAACAAACAAAAAAGAAATGCTCGATAAACAGGGGGCTCTATGCCCAAAGATCTTGTATTATTACTCTTTCATTTTTTAAAATATAAATGGTCAATAGGGCCAGAGAGTTACACTAAGCCCAATCTCATTGGTGGACTGAATTATATGTGCATGAACCTGTAAGGATAAAGTAATAAGGCTTCCTGCTCTCCTCACCTCCTTTCTTCCTACACTAAGGTCTATCACCAAACACACAAACTGTCCAAACCCTTAACACAAGGCCTGAGGGGAACCCAATGCACAGGGTCAAATGTGGAAGTATATCATTCTGAAAAATAAATATTTGTTATCCTGCTTAATACAACCCCTCAGGGCAGGACAGACCAGGGGCCACTATCTTAGTTTACTACACACCAAGATGGCATGCAAGATAGTTCTGGTTTAAAGGCAAAGAAGAGCCACAGCTCAAATAGAGAAACCAGAAAAAAACCTTTAACTTGGGATGTGATGTAAAATGAATGTACAAAGATAGCATTGAAAATAGTCATAATCATTCTTAGAAAACCCATTTTCAAGAGAACTTAGCAGAGAAATTAAACAAATGGAAGCATAAACACACAATTTTCCTGAACCATATCAATTTGCTAAACCTACACTTGGAATGTTTATTGAGACAAGACAAGTAAACTATGAATTTTAAAAAAGAAAGCCACTTTCCCGAGCCTTGAAATATTATGCTTTAGGTGACAATTTACAAGAGAACTATACTTCATTTTTGTTAAGATTACCTTTGGACACATTTTACTGGGATAGACCCACTTAAATTCCTGAAATTGTTAGATGATAACAAAACCAAAATATCCTCCAAGTTCCTAATTTCCTCAGTTTCCCAGGAGCTGCCATCATCTCTAAAGACAGGACACTGCCTCCTCCATGCCCCCATGATCTGCCACTATCACGGCCACAATCCTAGAGCTATACCCTTCTCAAAATGATTGAGAGTGGCAACCTCCAGTGTGAAAGCATCAGGACACTGGCATGTGGCTTGGCTGGCTATGTGGCCTGCCTGGACCAGGCTGTCACACATCTGTCTCACACAGCACTTCCCAAAGTCTGGGCAATTTGGTTCCAAATAATACCAGGTGTGGGACATCAAAAGTACATGCCATGCACATAGGGCTGTGCCACGCTAAGACTAGTTCCTCCTCAGTCTCTGTTCAACAAGAGTTCCAGAAAATTTTTGGCATCCACTCACACCCTAGGTCGCCACATTACCACAGCAATGACAATTCTGTATTAAATGCCCACTGTTGCGTGACCTGGTGTCATGGAAATTAAATGGTCACAGAAGCACAAAGAGACTATATATACATCCAGTGATCTCCCAGAAGGAAGAAATAAAGATAGAAGTGGGAGGGAAGGAGAGGGGTAAAGAATGAGAGGGAAGGAGGAGAAATCTGCCAGAGCAGATGGATGCTAGTCAGGCCTGTGCCCCTGCCACATGGTGGCTTTTTATTACTTAACCTCATTTTCACCCACATTTCAAATGAGGTTAAGTAAAAAAAAATCACTCAGCACCCCAAATTCAACATGGCTTGATGTGAATTTTTTTAGATGTTCAAGCTACACATCTGGGTCAGAAAACAAGTGTGTTCTCATTGCCTCTGTTTTCTCAAGTATCTTCAATGAATATTTTTTAGGAGCAAATTAGAAAGATTTTAAATCAGGCTCTGAAAATTTATATACAGTATCATCTAATTTTATGTATACAATATATAGAAATATGGATAGTGAAAGTGTCTGAAAGGGTATACACTCAGCCTCAATTCTGTGCTTCTCTCCCCAGCTGCCACAGTTCCTTTGGCACCCCTCCACTCTTATACTCTGCACCTCCTCTCTGGGACACCACATCCACTCCCATGTCTTCAATTACCATTCATCTTCTGATGGCTCCCAAGTCTTTATTTTTCCTCTGAGTGCCAGTTAAATCCATTCAAATGACAATAGGCTGTCTCCACCTGGATGGCACATAGATTCCTCAAACTCAATTTATTTTAAGTGTATTAGCCTTCCCCTCCCAAATCTTTTTCTCCTACCCAATAATAGAGCAAGAAAAAAATGTTACTTGCCTTTTCCCTAATCTATCCTTAAAACTGGTGTCAAATGAGTCTCCACTTTTACTTCATTCAATAGGGTCCTCGTATGCAACAACTTTAAGCCAACCAGTTCCTGACCCTTTTGTCTACTATAGACAACATTAAGGTAAGTATATAGAAGCCTGGGGCTGAGAGCAGTTGGTAACTGAATGGATGATTTTACCCTTCCCTGATCTCACTTGGAATATGTTGCGAAAGCTGGTGAGATCATGTCTGAAGAAACACTGAGCCCTTGGAAATAAGGAAATCTTATTCTTTGAGAAATTATTTTAACAGTTGTCTTGGAGGAATCACAGAACTCTACACAGTAGTCACTTAATAAATGCTAACTTTTATTGTTGTTCTTATTTATTAAATGACACTGACACATGGCAGAATGCCCCCAACAAAACAAAGGCCACCCCAAAAAACTATCAACCCTGCATTCTAGGGAATTAAGAGTGCTTATTTTTCTTAATTAACTGCTCTGTACCAGAACATTCAAAGTATTTTGCATGTATTTAATTTAATCCTCATGACAAGCCCCATCTTCATCACTCATCTATCATTTCAGAGAGGAAACTTCACGCCATCTCATTTTTAATCTAAATTCTTTTTTTCCACTCAGTACATGCTCCAATCACCTGCTTCATTGCCAACACTTTCTTTTTCAGTAATTTCCAAAAAAACCAATACTCATTTTATATAAATAAAAATATAAAGATGAATAAAAAATAAAAAAGTAAAAGATCACTCATTATCCTTCCACTCAAATATAGACAGTTACTTTTGGGGTATCTATAATTCCGTAATTGTTAGTGTCTACTTTAAAATATGTTTTATTATCTTCAAAAAGGAAAAGGAATCATTCTATGAATACTGCTATCTAAACTACCTTTCTCATTTAACAATGCAGGATGAATATCTTTTCCTGGCAACATGGATTTGGATCAACATATTTATCTTATATACTGTGTGAACATTCCTGAATTTATTTCACCATTCTGGTGTGCTAGACACTTAGTTGTTTCCAATTGTTACTGTTTTGGACAGTGCTGGGATGAAAAGCCTTGTCCATAAAGCCTTTAGCCAATTATTCAATTATTTCCTTAGGACAAAAGAGTAACAAACTTTAAGGCTTATATGTATTACCAAATGGCCCTCCACAAATCTTGGGCAAACTCAGTGTAAACTTATTCCTACCACAAGAGTTTGATAGGATCCATTTACCCACACCCTCGCAGATGCTGCACAGTTGGTGAGAGAGGAATCTCTATATGAATTCCAATTGTTCTTTCTAGTCAAAAATATTTGACTCTTGGTGTTCAGTGGGATAATATTCAAACAACTCTCCACAAACTGGCTTCGTTCAGCTTTCCAAATTTATTTACTTCCATTCCCCACACTCTCTACTCTAAGTAGACTAGTATCCTCACTATCATAGGAAAAGGGTTCCTACCTCCATGCCTTTCTCACCCTAGTGCCCCCTCACTCCAGCTCTTGGAATGCCCTAACTACGTACACCATTCAGGACTCATTTTAAATAGCCTCTTCTTCCATGAATCTGTAGCTGACTACTGTATCCCACAGAAGCCTTTGCTTCCTCAGTGCTCTGAGACTGCACATTTGACAATGAGTATATGGTCCAGATATTGTTATCTATTTGTTTGTATTTTTCTTACCTCTCCAACTATATTATAAACCAAAGGACAAGGCTGGTTTCTTTCTTTCTTCTTGTTTTGTTCAGCATTAATACACAACTTTATTGATGATATACAAATCAAGTTAATGCAAATGACAGGAGGGAGCTTACTTATGAAAAACTAGTTCACTGTCACTTACGCAAAAGAAATAGTAAAAATATTTCAATCTAGGCAGCGAGATAAAAAGCAACAAACATGTTTTCAGAACAGGTAGTGATATTCATTCATCCAGCTTAGACCTGAAGATCAACTCAGATAAAAATCAGCATTGATTATACAATGATATTAATCACTCAAAATTGGCAGCTGAAAGGATTCCTTTACCATATAAACAAGGTGGAGAAAAGGAATAGTTTACAATGTGTGTTACTTCTAAACTACAAAATTAAGAATTTATTCCTGGCTCTTTGGGAACATATGCTCAGCCAGTTTGGCCATGAATTTTCCAACTTTTACTTTCACCAAAAAATCATGGTGACTTTCTATCCCCAGAATCGTATCAGCACACACTTGAAATTCTTTTAAAAAGAAGAAAAGTGAACCTTCACTGAATTGATTCTGAGCAGATTCATTTTCTTCCCATTTAAAATTGTCATTTATGTTCTCAAATATGACCAGAAGTTTAAGAATAACCTCTTTGTTCTCCTTCTTATTAAAGAGGGAACCAAGTGAAGATGGTACTTGGGCCCTGAGCAGTTCTCTAGTCATGGCTGGATTTTCAGCTAAATTCAAAAGGAGTTTCAAAACCTGAAATTTGGTTTCTTCATTTCCTGCTGAAAATAAACGAAAAAAGTCTGAAATGGAATTAGCAAGCATGTGCTGATATTCATTAGTAACAGTCATATTTGTGAGCAATCTTAGTCCAGCCAGCTGCACCGATGAGTTCAAGCGAGAAGTGATTGTGTCATCACACACTTGATTCATGTATATCTTAAGCCTGCGCTGATTTTCAGCATTCACACTCAAGTTATTCAGGACAATTAAAGCCTTTTCCTTAACTATGGGATCCCGAGTATTGAGAATCTTTGCAACAATTGGGAGACCACCTAGATCACGAATAATATCTCTGTTAAATGCATAAGCAGCGTTGTTACCCAGAGCAATTAAAGCTGCTTCAAGAATATAAGGCTTTTCAGACATCTCAACCAAGCAAAGAACTTTCTGCAGCTCTTGAGGGGACAAAATAGTATCATCTGAATTGGGGGAAGCCCGTTTCTGAACAGCCCGACGAGCCCGAGTAGCCCTGGCCCTTGCTCTGGCCCTTGCTCTGGTTCCAGCCTCAGTCCCAATCCGGGCCCAAGGTGGGTACCACACTATACCCTTGTTTTCACTGTTGTCATCATCATCATCAGACCAGTCATTGTACCTGGCCCCAGGACAGTCCCCAACATCATCCACATCCCCAGACCCACCCTCAGCCATTTTCTCCTTGTTCTGTTTTCTTCCCCGGGTCAGTCTATAAATGCAATAGCAGGCTCCAGCCCCAATCACTAGTCCCGCAGTCACCCAGCCTACTTTCCTGGCGTAGCCCATGCAATCGTCCCTGACAATAGCAGGGACCAAGGAACAGAGTATTCACTCAGGCTGGGAGAGGAGCACTATGGGCCTGGGTGCAAGGCTGTGGAAGGTGATCGTCTTCAGCCACTTCAAGGACACAATAGCTGATACTGGAGGTGGACCTGGGAGTGGAGGAAGGAAATGGGATTTGAGTTTCTTTCTTGTGTTGCCCCACACAGAGAGTTGCACAGAAGGACGGGAGCATAACAAATGTGTAGCTGGTATGAAATGTAGATTGTTAATAAACCCTCTGTATCTTCCTCATTTCACCCTCCCCCTACCCTCCCTAACCCACCCTCTTCCCAAGCCTAGATAAAGGCTATGGAGCCCACAGTCTCTGCTGAGGCCTCAGCACCCCAACCTCGGGTGTCCCCAGGGAATGACACTGTTACACTAACCTCCTCCAGACAGACAGTTTGTCCCTTCTTCCCTTCCCTGGAGGTGTGCCACGCCCAACAACCCTTGCGATCTGCAGAGAGACCACAGCTGGTGAGAACTAAGGACTTTGATGGATTGACTGTTCACATCCGTAGCTTTCCTGATTCACCATCCAGGCTGTTAGATTTTTTTTAACCTCTATGCCATCCAAAACATGCACAAGCCTGCCCCTTCCCTAACCTGAAATGGGAGGGATGTTAGGAAAATAAGGTAGAATTGAGTGAGCTTATCCAACTGCGGCTGATTTCCAGCCCCTCCCCCATTCCAGGCAGCCCCCACGCCTACACCGACCTCTACTGATCCAAGGAAACTTCCTCCCTCTCTTCAAGTGGTGCCACCTGCTACAGCAGACCTGCAGGATGACAGATCGAAAACATCGGACTAAGTACTGTTGAGAGAGGATTATGAACAAACTCTCTGATAGGTTTCCATACTGTCATTCTCCTCCACCCCCACCCCCACCCCCACCCCCTCCCCTGCAACACACACACACATACACACACACACACCCTGAACGCCATTTCACCACAGTCCGGAGAGTACAAGAAAGACACTCAGACTCAGCCCTAACCTAGATCATTGCCATCTCTGGCTTCTCCCTAACCCCACCACCGCCCCTCTTAGGGTCTCCAGAGAGTCTTACCCTCAAATCGACCTTCACCAATTGGGGTTAATTTCCTTCCTCTTCTCTTGCCTGGTGTAGTGTCGCAACCTACGGAAAGACTGGCAATCCAGGAGAGTCTTGGACCCCCTAGACACAGAGCCATGGTCAGGAAGACACAGCCACAATCAGAAAGACGGAAAACGGCTGCTACTAGAGCTCTTGGTGGACGACCAGTCCCCAGAACATGAAACTCTTTCCTAATTCAGAGGCCTGGTTGTCAAAGGTTTCCCACCCCTATTAACCACTCTCAGCGTTCTGCTGACACATCACTTTGCACCTTCCCCCTCCCCAAATGTTCAACCTTTCCGCCAGCACTGTCCTGAAGGACTGGGGGCCAACACCCAGGCCACAGCTCCCTTTCCGGATTACAGCCTCGGCTCCCAGCAGATTTCCAACTCCGGATCTCTGTGCTTCTCCCCAAACAGCCCCCTGCTCACCATTTCATAGCATCAAAATGGTCTGCGGGCGGGACAGATGTCTTGGAAAGCCGGCGGGGAGAGGAAGAGACGACGGAGGCGTCTCAGGACCCGCGAAGGTCTCCGCCCTACACCCTCGGCCATCCCCACCTTATGGAATCTCCCAGGCACTGACCTGCAAGAATCCAGGACAATTTCCTTCTCCTGCACCTCTTTCCCTCTGCCGCAGGCCTGCTAGCCCTCAGGGCAATGGGGAGCTGGTACTCAGACGGGAACAAGGACCAGAACAAGAAGGACTTCTGCACACGTCAGCTCTTGGTCACGTGAGACCTACGTCATCCACCAACTCGGGTCCCTAATTTCCCCTCCCACCAGCAGTGCGGCAGAAGAGGGACCGCCCCCCTCTATTCCCTCCCCCACACCAGGCCTCGTTACTCTTTCTTCTTTGCTAACCCCATTTCCCTGTAGTTGTGTTTGCCTTCCTCGGATTACCAGGAAGGGACAGCATCTTCCCCAGGGGCTACTGGCCACTTGTACTTTTTGAAAAATTGCCTCTTCCTTCCCCTAAGCTCCTGGGACAGCAACCTCTCCTTTAACCTCCCCTCCTCCCAGCTATTAATGTCTACCATTTCCTCTGAAGTCTAGTCCCTGATCTCAAACGAAAAAGCCATCAGAAAAGGAGACTTGTAGTGAGAGCGTGTTTTTTACTTTCTTAACACATTTTTGTTCTTTTTGTTCTGCCCTCTCCCGCCCCCAACCTGCATTCTTTTGTGAGGAAAAAAATACTATAAAGCTATTTTCATTTGAGAGAAAAAAAAAAAGAGTGGGAGTTGGAAAGTGATGTTGGGTGATGGCCTCCAAAACCCCACATTTTCTCATTCGTGGGGAGTGTTACACACCTCACTCCAAATCATCTTGATGTCTTCTGAGGCCTAACACATAACACAAACCCTAAATGAGCCCATTGAAGTGTCTAGAATTGCATAAATCTCCTGATGAGGCCAGTCTTCTAAACAGGAGAGCTACACACTTACACTTGCATCAGTCAGCAAGAAAGAGGCGTGGAGCCCTCAGAAGCCAGTAACACAGAAAAGATTGAGTAGGAATCACAGCTACATAGTGGATATCTGTCCAAAAAGGCATGCACACTGACAAAGTAAGTAGCATAAAAGAACATTACAAAATATACTTGAGTACAAATAGGAAATATCACCTTTAAATAAAATGTTAGAGAAACACTGAGACCACTGAGACCAAATTGCCTGAAATCAGCATCTAGCAATTAGTGTAAAACAATTTCACTGACTGATTTGGTGAACTCTGTGATTCACCTGTCAGCAAAATGATAGAACTTTTTATACGGGGAAAAGTAATCAAATAATGTCAGAACATGGGATCTACAATGGAATATTCCTTAATAGTTCAGATATAAGGCTATTGTCCCGGTATAACTTTTATAATCCACAGACAATATGGAAGCAAATCAAGAAACTGGAAAGTTTGGGAATAGGCAAAACTCCACAGAAATCCTTGTCAGGGTAACTTCCAGGAGGAAGTACTTGGATATGACTGAAATTTAGCAAACAGAAACCAAATCAGCTATGTGATACTGTATTTGGAGAAAGATCACGTGCAGCGTGGGGCTTATTCAAGAATAGGAATGTATGAAAAGAAGAGTCAGAGAAAAATATTGGTAGTTCCCACCCAAGTGCTGTCTGGGGAGAGGGAGTCTTGGCTAAGATGAATGGAACATTCAGCTTTCCTTGGCAGAGCCATCACCATAATGTGTAAGAGTATTTCAAGCTTCCTTAGCTGAAAGCCACTTCTTAAGGTGAACCAATGACCTTGATCTGATTTCAGGCTCACCAAGCAACCTTCTGAGGTTGTGGCTTCCCAAATAGTAGCTTGCCTACAGGGAGAATGGACTGGTAAAACTGACAGAAACCTCCAGTACCCCCTGACAGTTGAATTTCTCAGGGTAAATTATTCATTTGTCACTCCTATTGAGACTTAGCTTCCCTTTTGTCCCACTTACTGGGAGAGAATGCAGAGATACATGGGTTTGGGTATTCAGATCTCGATTTATACATAAGTCTCTATGAATGGGGTTCTTTCCTTGATAGAGGGCTTTGCTTTCAGATAAAGTCAGGGGTTGATCATACAACAGTGAGAACAAGACACTGAACTATATATACAGCCTTGTGGAATCCTGTCAGGAAAGCCAGGTAACTCTGGCTTAGAATATAATCCTGTGCATCACCATTTCCAAAATGCACCTCTCTAATGTTTAGTTAATGTGAAAATTACAACTAAGACATCCTGTGGCACATAGGCCCCCAGCATCTCAGTCATAGCTGGACAATGGGTTAATATCCAAAGTAGTTAAAAGGCTCTTGCAAATCAATATCTGAAACAATTTACATTTATCCCTGTGAAAAGAAAGTAAGTGCATATTACGTTTTACATACCCTTTCATTTTCCCCAGCAAAAGGGTGAGCATTGTGCCCAAAATAGACCAACTCAATACTTTCCTACTAAAATTTAAATCTTGAATACAGATTTAAGAAAACACTGAAAATCAGCAGAATTGTGGTATCCTGAAGAGACTATCTGTGAATTCCTCCTACCTATACCCTTCAGAGCTGACCCTGATCTTTGACATTCCCTCATTGTTTCCATTAACCAAGTTTGGCTTCTGTTGCTTGCAACCAAACAAAGTTAACTAAAACAAATTATTTAGTACAAAAACAAATAACACAGTACATAAAGTAATACAGCTTTTTAAAATAATCTTCTATAATTTTTTTTCTCACTCTCTACAATCCTATTAGTGTTTCCATCTGGGGATCCTTTTGTGTTTGGGGGCACTCTGTAAGACACCTATCACATGTGACTACATACCAAGTTGAGCCAAAATGTTCCTTTTGGCAGTGGCTTCACATAGTCTTCTTCAGGCTCAGGAACTTTTAACAGGCTTGTCTGAAGAATTGCTTAAGGATTTTCCTCTTTTGCTTTTGAAATGTTATGTCAGGCAAACAACCTGCCCTTAAATAGTTGATGATGCCCTTAAATAGTTATAATGGAGAGCAAAGTAGATTTTAAATGTTAGTTTCTAGGTTCCTTGGTAAGAATTGTGGATCTGAATGACAAAGGAGTAAGATAACTGAAAGGGTTATCATTCCCATGTTTTATAGGAAGTTTTAGAGATGGAGTGGACTCAAACAGGAAAGGTCTGACAGACTGGGAAAATGACGGTCAGGATAGTTATATGTTGGAATAAGTGGAAAACATACCAAAGTAGGGGAGGGAAATATTTTATACTAGTAAGGAGAGGTAAGAGTGGCGCTTTTGTCCTTGAAGCTTTGTTAAGCTTTACATACTCCTAAGTTCTTTCTAATGTATATGGTCAAAACAAGCAAAAGCCATTTATATAAGTACTTAGCAGCCAAAAATTGAATGATGAACAGTTAGATTTGTTAGTAAAACTCCATAAATGGAATTCACTCGTCTAGAAGAAAATAAAGGGAGACAAAAAGAACAGTATAAGGAGATGATGCAAAAGAAATGCTGTAAGGGTTTTAGAAAGAAATGGCATAATACTGGTGAAGGAATTTGGACTACAAAAGTTTTGAGGAAGACCAGAAAGTTGTGGTGTGCTCTTGACTTCTGAATATTCACCAGCAAGGCACTCTGGGCTCCCTGACTCACCTCCTGAAAGGGCCTCCCCCACACAGGGGCCCCTTACAAGGGGAGCTTCCTGCTGGGGTGTCTTATTTCAATGTTCTAAGAAAGAAGCTGCCTGAAGGGTCTATATTTAGAGTATGACTCCCTGGCAGGGACAGCTGAATGTCTGGAGACTAGTTTCTGCATACTTTGTCCCTGAGTTCTGGGATTATTCTGAGGGGCTTGTATGGGTGGTACAGTGAAATTGTCACAGAAGGCAGCGAGTGAAAAGGCCTCTTTCTCCTGGCGACTGCTTGGGATCCTGTAAACTGTGCTTTTTGTGAGGTAAAAATGACAAAGATTTCATTTACAGACCCTCACCACTATCTACACAGGAAGGTGCTGAACACAAGCCGCTGCTAAGGTGACATATAGTACATGAACAACAGATCCCGGAGATATCTCACCAATGTTGTGATTAAATGAACATTCCACCTGCTAGGCCTCATTTCCATCAGTGAGTGGGATAACAGGGAATTCTTTAATTTATGGATTTCTTATGGGTTACACTACAAAACTTGAGAATAGATTTTGAATAAAGACTTTTGGGTGAAAAACAGGCTAATCTGTGAAGTTACTAATTTCTAAAGTTCATCTAAACAGTAAGATTAATCTGAATTTAGGGTCTGCATAAAGTATGTCCTTTGAAGCCAGAAGGAAAGCCATTCAGGATTTTCTATGAAGTTCTCAGCCATCTGACACTTAATACTATGAGTTCAGCCAAAGAAAGGGAGAGTGGTTCATGTATCAAAAATGACCACGATTAAAACACTGACCACCTCACTATACATTCATTTTATCCATCAATCTATAAATCATATTGAAAGCACACTAGTTGTGTTTGCAAGGATATGTTTTTAAATTTTAATATGCTGTTTGAAACCTGCTATTTCCTGTGAATTCAGTAGAAAATATTTTCAACAGGGTATAAATTAACTTAAATCAATGAGGTCTTCCTATTACCTGGAAAATCTTGTTTATTACATATATATGTATCTACATATGTACATAACTTAAATTCTTTTTTCTCCAACTGAAATAGATTTATTATATTTTCTGGTTACAAAATAGTGTAGCTTGAGTCAATAAAAAAGAAAGCATGAAATAGAACATAAATGTATCAAAAATATTAATAAAAACCTCACAACTACTTGAGCTTCCTTTCATGCAACTCCTCCCAAACCCCCGAATTTTGGTGCAGAAACCGGATGTGCAAAGGAGTAGAAAAAGAAGGTATGGGAGCAGGAGTTTCAGAGCCAAGGAAAAGATAAGAAATTTCCCCCCAGAAGAAGTATAAGTAACAGCTGACCCAGGAAAAGATGCTGCCCCATCCTGTAATTAGAGAAAGGCAAATTCGAACACCAGAGAGCCAAGGCCACGTCTGGCTTAACGGTATTGTTATAGAGGAAAAGAGTGACAGGGCCCCGTGTGAAGGGGGGAGGTACGGGGCAGGCTGGCGCCTGCCGCACTGCTTGTGGGAGTGGAAATTGGGAGCCAGAGCTCATTCGTGACGTGGTGGTCACGTGACCAAGAGCTGCCTAGAGCAGAAGTCCTGCTAATCGCCTCCATCTGGGTACCAGCCCCTATTACTCTGCAGGCGTGTGGAGGAAGAAGGAAACTAGTCCCGGACCGCGAGGTCGGTAGGAGCCTGGGCTCTGCTTAGAGGCGGCGGGGGTAGGAGAGGGCCAAGGGCGTCACGAATTCAGGTTCGAGCTGATCCGGGTTGTGTCCCCTTCTCGCCTATTTTCTAAATGCCAGCGCCCCCCTCCCTCGTGCCCATTTAGTAGAGAGAACTGGTGGACTTTGGGCGGGTGGTTAGAGGAGTGAATGGCGGTTCCAGAGACTCCAAAGAAAGGTGCCACAATTAGGGCACTCGTGTCCCGAGTGCTGCTCCGTCCACCAAACACTCCGTCCCCTGGGTTCCCTGTTTGCAGGTTTGTAGGTCTGTTGGCCTATAGGACGCCTCAAAAGTCGTCCTGAGGGAAGGAGCAAACTGCCTTGGAACCGTGCAGGTCGGTCTGAGGGTGGGATGAGCCCTGGACCCTGGGTGGGGGTTGGTGATGGGGGTGGCGGAGGAGGAAGGGCTGGGAACTGCGCGGGCCTGGTCGAGTCGCCCTCTCCTGGCCCCTTCTTTCTCCACACCCCCTCCCATCTCAGTGCAGGGAAAGGGGTGTGGCGGCCTTTGCTGGGGAAATGGCGGATGATATGGGGGGAAGGGGGGAAACCCCCGTTAGAAAAGTCAGGAGGGTGTGAAAAATATTTTAAAGTCAAAGGCTGAAAATTCAGAAAAGCAGGTATTAGGACCTGTGTTCTCAGTGCTGATCCATCCAACCACACTTTCAGTTTTTCAAAGCCGGCTATCTGTCTTTCCATCTGTCCTTCTGCCAGACTGTCCATCAATCTCTGTGGAAGGAGCACTGACAACCGAAGACAAGGGAAGAAGAAGGAATTTACCTGACTTTGGTAGAGGTTGGTGGGGAAAACTGCCTGTGAAGCTTTGTAGGTGGGGGTGTGTGACAGAGGAGACTACCTGAAGGTTTGCCTCTCCATGTCACCACCCTCCTGGATAGCATAGCACAGCCCTATCTCCTGACCTTTTCTGTAGGGCCTGAAAGCATAATGGTTGGTCCCAATGGTACATAGAGAATAATAAACAAATAACAAAGAAACAGGTTACTAATAATCCAACTCTCTCAACCAGAACTCAAACTCTACCCTGTTTGTGTAGTGAGGCACAAATTCAAACACAGCACAAGGCCCTGATACTATTTCTCAACCATAGATTCATCACAAGAGAGCTACAGGAACCTGAGAGAGGCTGAAGAGGACTACACTCCACCATTACTCACCCTGGCCTTAGCATCCTCTTCAATCAGGTGGAACAAGTCCCTCTCCCATCCTACCCAAAGACTGGCACAGACCTGAGCATGGGCCGAGCTCGGGAAGTGGGTTGGATGGCAGCAGGACTCATGATTGGGGCTGGTGCCTGCTACTGTGTTTACAAACTAACATTAGGAAGAGATGACAGTAACAAGTTGGAGGAGGAGGAAGAGGAATGGGACGATGACCAGGAGCTGGATGAGGAGGAACCTGAGATTTGGTTTGATTTCACAACTATGGCTCGGCCCTGGAGTGAGGATGGGGATTGGACTGAACCTGGGGCCCCTGGAGGCACTGAAGATAGGCCTTCAGGTGGGGGCAAGGCCAATCGAACACACCCAGTAAAACAGCGCCCATTCCCTTACGAACATAAAAATACTTGGAGTAATCAAAGCTTTAGAAATTTCAGTTGTGTTCTTGACCTCTCCAAGTGTCCTTTCATTCAGGGCAAAATGTGGTTTGCTCAGCCCAAGGATGCTGGTTTTTCATCTATCCACAATATCAATAGTGATTTGGCCAGCCTCTCCATTGTTGGAAACACGATCCCCACTCCTGACCCTGCTATTAAGGAGAAAGCTTTATGTGCTCTGGATACCTTGAATGCAAGTATTGAAAATCAGGGGCAGATTAAGATGTACATCAATGAAGTGTGTCGGGAGACTGTGTCACATTGCTGCAACTCATTTCTGCAGCAGGCCGGATTAAATTTGTTAATAAGCATGACAGTTATTAATAACATGCTTGCCAAGTCCGTTTCAGACTTGAAGTTTCCTTTGATAGCAGAGGGAAGTGGATGTGCTGAGCTTCAGGTTTTGAAACTGTTGATGGGTTTGTCCGAAAAGCCAGTCTTGGCAGGGGAATTGCTGGGTGCCCAAATGCTGCTCTCATTCATGTCCCTCTTTATGAGGAACGGAAACAGACAGGTTCTCCTGGACACCCTGGCCTCTTAAATGGCCATCTCAAACAGAATGGAACTGAATCTGCCCAAAACCCTTCTGGTGAACACACGCATGTGTTCTCACTCAAAGAATCTGCAGTGGGTGCTGTTGAAGATCCAGTCTTAGCCCATCACCACATCACGGGGTGAAAGTTACACTCGCTAAATCGAGGACCACATTCCTATTGGCCAGGCAGGGGTTCCCACAGGGCTTGGAGTAACTTCTTGGTTTTGCAGTCTGCAGGCAATGTGCATTGTCAGTCACTCCCTTGTGGCCTTCTTCCTGTGGTAAAGGGATCATTCCAGCTGCCAGCTGTGGATACAGAACATCCTATTATAGCATCATGAGGGATGCCCTGCCTGTGGTGGTCTCCCTGTCTAAGCGGGACCATTTTGTGGAGACCAGACACATATCGGAGCTTGTGCTGAAAATGCTTTTGCTGCCGCCTAGGTTGACTTCTTTCTCATTTACTGCTTCTTCTTTGCGAGCTGATGGATGGTGAACCTATTCATCAAAAACGTACACCCCCCTTTTGTGTGCTGTACTGACTTAACCTTACCCACCCAAACCTACCATTTGTATGTATCATCAATAAAGGTGTGTGCTTTGATTGGCAAAAGCGAGACATGGAACTTGCCCTTGAGTTTACAGTCTACATGAAGAGGAAGACAAAAATACGCGACCAACCGACACCAACCCACGCTAACTAACTGGGGGCCTTTGCTCCCTGACAAATGCATGCTTATCAGTGCTCACAGGAGGCGGGGTAGAGGTGGGCTGCAGTGCTCAGGATCAGCCTCAAGAAGGGCCTGGAGGGCTGGGGGTGGGAGCAGGGGAGTGGAGGTGGGGTTAGTGGAATCAGGATGGAGTGTTGGGAGGACTGAAAGAGACAACACTTTTGAAGCAGGCGGCACAGTGCCTGGCACCTGGAGCAGAGAAATCCCTCGACGAAGGTGTCTTTCCTTGACTGCCAGCCTAAATAGGAAGCTCAGTATCCTTGGGGTGTGTGTACACGTCCTTGGGGACCACTGGACAACCCATCCCTGCGCATGTCACGCACTAGTATAGCAGTGATGGTTGCCGCTCTCCGAGTGCCCACTTTGTGTAGTTCCGTCTCTCCTGCAAAGCGGCTGTTAAACCTACCTCCAGGCCCCCTCCCTCCCTTGGGACCCCAAGCCCAGATTCCTGGCAGAGCGAGAAGTGTTGGCCTCTGCTTCCTCTGGGGGAACCTCCTTTCTGCCCTTTCCCTGGTACCTTCGGTGAAACCCAAGAAGGGGCCAGCAGAGCCTTCCATGAACTCCCCATTGGGGTGGTAGGGCAGATGTTGAGGGTGGTGGCAGGGTATGACAGGTCCATGGGGAGACATCTCTGTCGCCTCCATCCAAGCTCCTGGCATCCCTAGGAGGAAAGGAGGAACCCAGCCCTGTGCACTGAACCACTCCGTGGATCTGGGCAAGTCACGCTGCCGCCCCTCTCAATACTGCCAGACCCCTCCCAGCAGCACCTTGGCCCCTGCATCACCAAAGCCAGGTTCTCTGACAGCTATTGATGTGTCAAGCGATGGTCCTCTTCCTCAGAGCCCTGGCCAACAGGCTCAACAAGAAGCTTCCCTTGGGCAGAGCTGCTTCTGTGCCTGGTGCCCTCTCCTGGTCTCCATGGGATGCTGCTCTGGGCCACTGTGCCCTGCACATCAGCACTCTGCGCATGCTCTGCTTTCAGACTGCTCTCCTCTGCACAGAGCACAGTTTTACTTTTTTTCCCTTCTCCCGGAGTTTGGGTTGCAGGTAGATTACAACTCTAAGACTTGTATCCATCCTCCCCGTGCTTCGGCCTGACTAGCAGGCACCGGCACCTGCCAGGTGCCCCAGAATCTTCCAACATGCAATGGAGACACTGCTTCTTCCCAGGCACTGGCACCTTGGATGGCCAGCATGTGACTTGTGGTTTGTGACACCACGCCCCAGTAGGGCTCACCCCCCAGGAACTCTATTCCTCTGCTGGCTGCTGGGCCCTGCCATGTTGCTTAAGAGTTGCTAATGCGACCACCCCTTTCTCCCAAACCAGCTTCAGGTGGACTGGGCAATCTATTTCCCAAGTAGAATGGCCGTGCAGACAGCGCCCACACCCACTTGTCCCAGTGGAGCCTGCTTGGCCAATGCTGTCTTCATTGACACCCTCATGCTCATTCTCTTTAATTTCAGCACAAAGGCAGAAAAGATTTTCTCCTTCCTCCTGGCTTGGGGCCCCAAGTTAACACATGCCTCCCTTCTCCTCTTTGCTTTGCCAAATCAACAGTCGAGTGCTGCCACAGGCACTTGTCCTCCATCTCCAAGGCAGGCACTTGGCATTTTTAGGCCACGGCTGACTTCTAACTCAGGGAGGGCCTTGGAGGCTTTCTGCCCATCTCCTGAGCAACTTTCTGTCCCTGGGAAGCCTGTTGGCATCGAAGGGTCTCCATGGTGTGGTTTTGGCCCAACTCAAGAGCCTCCTCTGCGTCTGCTGGCACTGCCCTCCAGAAAACACTCCTTGTGTCTGGAAGCTCAGGCCTCTGGTCTGCCCTTCATCCCTTGGTTGGTTGCTGTGCCAGAGCAGGAGCCCTAGAGGCAGTGGAGGGAACTCAGGAGCATGCCTGCCACTCAGGGCCTGATTAAGACATACAGAGGCTTTCAGCACCAGAAAGACCATAGTGCCCCCTCTCATACCTAATTCAGAATGAAACAGCATGGGACCACCGGGCACCAAACTTGCCTACCTGCCTGCTGCAACTAACAGATTCTTTCTGGGCTTCCCCATGGGAAATATTTGATAAGGTCATCGATGCTTGAGATTGTCACACTCTGTGGGGAAGGGCCCTGCCTTGATGGGGCCCACCCCAGCCTTGCCTGCCTCTTGGCTAAATCTGGAACTGCCCCCACAGACTGCCTTCCCAGCTCCCAAAAAGCCCTGGTTCTGCTTCTTATTCATCTCATGATTACGTCTACATTTGGTGCCTGTGGGTACTGGCTTGCACACTAGCTCCCAGTGCCCTCCCCAGCTTGCTACCTCTCCTGGGAAGTTTGTGATTTGACCTCCCCCCCGCCCCCATTAAGTGGCTCCTGAGGTTGCAGACATCCAGCTTCCCAGCGGATGCCTCCAGTCTCAAAGTCTGCATCCTTCCCCAGGGCCCTATGTGCCACTCTCAAAGCAGTTTCAACCATAATCCCCTCACCTTGATGTGCCACCCACAGATAGGCACAGCCCTCACCAAGTCAATCTCTAAGCCGCCACAGCACCATTCAGCTTAGAGTTTGACAACTGTGGCTAGTGCTGGCTCCAGGCTCCTTTCCGGGGGCGGGCCACCAGTTGGTCTAAGATGCAGATGGGTGTTACACCACAGTCCAGGACAATCCTGCAGAGGATTGGCCAGTCCCTTGTCTGCTACACATGCGGCATGCATCACCTCACACCCTGTCACTTCCCTCCTCTCTTGCTCTTGGCCTCCTGTTACCTGGAAGGCAGGCTTCTTTTCCCTCGTTGCCTCTTGTTTTTGTGTGTGGCTTAGGATGTCCTCCCTCATGCCCCAATTACAAAGAGTCTCCCATAGGGTTTCCTAATTCCTTCATACTTTTACACTTAAAGGGTCTCACAGATCTATTTGGAAGTTACCTTTGTGAAAGGTAGGAGGTGTGATCCAACTTGACTTCTTTCCCCAAAGGGGTAGCAAATTAACCCAGCACCATTTAGCACTCCATTCTCACGCTGCAGTGTGGCACATATGGGATCTTCATGCACCCAGCCGAGCATCCCCTCTGTGGCTTCCCGGTGGGAATTATGTCCTGAGGCACACCTTTCTCCCAGGAACTCCTAACTGACTCGGGGACCCTCAGCTCACTGGGGGGCCCTATGGCAGGTGGTGTGTGTGTTAGCAGGGAGGTATGTATTGGTGCTTGTGAGCAGGCCTCTGTCCCAGGTTCCTTCTCAGGACATATCCTGGCTCACAGGAAACATACGAACCCCGTCCCCCAGCCTACTTTAACAACACGGGAAAGTGGGGACTGGTTTCTTCCCTCACCAAAATTACTTTATTTGTGTGAGAGAAAAGCAAGTTCATTTTCTATGTTTAGACTTGCTGCACTTTGCACATGGTAGTCTTTTGCCACTGTTGAAGTATGCCTATTGTCACATGTTGCATTCATGGCTCAATAGTTTCTCTCAACACTGTCCTTGATTTTTTATTTTTATTGTGGTATATTTCATCAATCTGGAATTTTAACTAGTCTGTTCCTGTCAATTTTTGTATTGAACTGTGATATTTTTTTTTAGGAGTCTTCACATCCCACATTTACTAGAAAGCATTTGCCTATATTTCCTTCTTTTCTTTAATATTTTTTTAGAGAGAGAGGGAGAGAACAAGTGGGGTGGAGTGGCAGAGAGAGAGGAGAGAGAGAGAGAAAGAGAGAGAGAGAGAGAGAGAGAGAGAGAGAGAGAGAGAGAGAGAAGTAGGCTTCCATGCCCAGTGTGTAACCTGACACAGGGCTTGATCACACGACCTGGTGGTTATGACCTGAGCTGAAATCAAGAGTCAGATGCTGAACTGACTGAACCCCCCCAGGCACCCTGCCTATATTTCCTTTTAATATAAATACAGTTTTTCTTTTTAGAGTTAAAGAAAGAACTTCTTTAGAGTTAGGTTCTTTTTTTAACCTACTAGTAGCGTATATTTGTAATGTGTGTGTGTTTTTGTACATGTAGTTTGAGGTAGACTTTGTATCTTAATTTTCTCTAAATGTATAATGAGTTACACTAATGTCATTCATTGCAGAATCCAATTTTTTCCCATACAGAATTAGGCAAGTATGCTCCAAATTCCCATGTTTAGAATATGAACATGGATTTACATGCATTGTCTCCTTTTGTGGATCTTAACAAGCATGTAGTCTTCAGTCACTGGACCTTTGATTCTTCTTATCAGTAATTCACACTTAGCTCAATTGAGTAAATGACGAACACAGAATGATACATAAGGCGTAGCAATAAGTTCCACCCAATACCATTCACCTTTTTTCCCAAAATCATATCACAACTCTTTCTTGTAAAACATAAATTTTAGAACAAGGCACTTAATTCATTTTACTGTGGAAAAATAAAGAACATTCTACCATCTTGGAGCAATGAATGTCCAAGTATGGCTGTAAGGTACACACTGAGAATTTAATGATTTTAACGAACCCATTGAAGTTTATAAAGCTGTGTTAACCTAACATCAGGAAAGAATGCAAGATAAAGGCACAAATGTCCCTGCTCATGTTGCAGTGTAATTCCCCAAGGATGCCATGTTATAAACATCCTCATTGTCTTCAGTGCTTGAAGCATATGTAGACTTGGGATTGCTCACCACAATTCCCATAGAAGATAGACTGGTGATGAAGGAGTGCATCTGTTGTGCATAAATATCTCTACTGTTAAAGTAAGGTAGCTTGTGACATGTCTCTGGTGGGTCCTCACTGCACTGGTTCACATCAATGTCCTTCTGCTTCTGGAAAACTTGTTGAAGATAATGGTGATAGGCCATTGATAGTGATAGCACAGATGATGCATGTGCTGGCGATAAGCTTCCTGGCCAAGGTGACTCGGTGGTTGTCTCCATAGCCCCTAGTAGTCATGCTGATGGTGGCCCACCATCAACAAATAGGGATGCTGGTGAGGCTGGAGATGTGGTCATCTTTCTCCACAGAGTAGATAAGCACAGAAAAAACGGAAATGCCCACAGAGAGAAAGAGAAGCAACAGCCTAACTTCATGGTAGCTGTGTCTCTATGTGATATCTAGAGAACAAAGTCCTACTGAGTGCTGGGCAAGCTTGAGAATTTGGAAAATCCTTATAAGCCTGAAGATCTGGACCACCATGCCCATGTTCTCAATGTCCTCGCTCTCTTCCTCCTTGGTGTCTACAGTCAAGGTGGCATAGAAGGGAATAATGAAGATGAAGTCAATGATATTCAGAGGGTTTTTCCAGAATTTCTTTTGAAAGGGAGAAACAAGCAGCCAGATGGCAAGCTTGCAGGTGAACCAAGTGATGCATGCAATCTCCAAGCCTTCCAGCACGGGGTCATCTACCTCTCCATCCTCATTCTGGAACTCTGATATACTGTGGACACACATGGCCACAACAGAGGCCAGCACCACACTCAAGGAGGTGATGGCAATCAATGAGCTTGGCAGACGGGCAGTAGGCTGGATTTTCCATTCAAATCCAGATCTTCTTCTGTAGTTGACCAAATTGCAGCTTATCAAACTTCTCCAGCTCCTTCTCAGAGAAAAGTCTTCAGAAGAGCCTGTACTCACATCATTGCTTTTCATGTCCCAATCTTTCTCATAGTTTTCTTCCTTGCCTTCCTAGTAGCCCTTACTGCAACAGAAAAAACCCCCACACAGCTCCTCCATGACATGTAGCTTACCCGTGTAATAAAAATTCAAAACATATCTGAACAAGGAGGGGTTCAGTTCAAAATAGTACTCCTTATCAGCATCACTCACTGTAGTCTCACAGCTCCAGAATGGCCTCTTCTGAGTGAGAGGTGAGCAGCTTTCTGAGTCTGGTGTGAGGAAACCACGGGAGGGTGCCTTTGGTTGATGCACTTCTTAGAGCCTCCCTCGTTCAAGTTGACAAGTCCCTCCTCTTGTCCAAGATGATGCAAAAACTAATCAAATACCATGGTGGATAGAGGAGGCAGGGAGCTGGATGTGAAGGGAGATGAGGAAGTTCACACTGCACCCTTGTGTTAGATGTCACACTCTCTGCCCTCGTCCCATCCAGTGGAATGTCCATCATCATCTAAGAAGCTCTGCCCTTCTTCCCTCACAGAATGTGTGGTGCACACAGGCATTTAGTGGCCAAAAGGAAGAAAATAATCGTGTTCTCCGGTTATACCAGCTGAAGCAATTGCTAGGAAATCAATCTTACAGATTTGAGTGGGATAAGATCCTCCACCAATGGGCTTCTTTGTCATCTGTAGGATCATAAGCTTCTTCTGTTTCCCGTGTCTGCTTTGTGGCACACACTGTCCTGGGAACTGCAGGAGTCCAGACAACTCAGGATCACTCAGCTCTGTGATGCTGCCTGCCCACGGCTGTGGGGATCAGGCCTCATGGTGCAGCGAGGAAAGCAGGGTGGCTTGCCTAGATCTGTCTGTCTGTCTATGCAGAATCCAATTTTTAATGTTTTAAGTGAAATTGCACTAAGTTTATGGGTTAATCATTGGCAAGAGTTGGCATCTTTATAATTTTCCCATCTAGGCACATTTATTTAAATCCTCATTTTCTTTAGTGAAGTTTTCTTTATAATCATCTTTCCCATTTCTTTTTGGGTTTTATTCCTATGTATTTGTCTGGTTTTGTTCGCTTGTGAATAGGCATGGTGAATAGGCATTTACCTTCTCCTACAATGCTATTCTCCTTCAACTCCACTGTTCTTATTCCATGTGCCAACACACTAGATATATGTGTGGTGTCTGCTGCTTTTGGAACAGCAATAACAAAGGAGAATGATCAAGTGCTTCACCATAGTTACTCCTAAAGAGGAAGGAAAAGGAAAAGGACAAGAATTAAGTCCTATTGTTCCACAAATGCTCTTTTCCAGGAACTCTCCCTATAGACCCTTTCATTATTTTTTATTTATTTATTTACTTTTTTTTTTTTACACTTTTATATTCTCTTGCTCCCTCTTCCCTGGAGTGGAGTAGTTCAAACTGGTTATTCTGGCTTATTCAATCATGGTTTTGTTTTGTTTTGTTTTGTTTTTTTTCAATCCTGGCAAGGTCTCCATTAAGTTTAACCATGTTCTTTGTTCTTGGATATATCGAATATGGATGATCTTGAAGTGAAGGGAAAGGTAGTTTAAATGGCTCAAGTTATTACCAAAATAATGGTATTCAAATAACCATGTAATATATCTCCCTTTGAATAAATATTTGCATAGTCACTAAATCAATTGTTTTATATATATATATATATATAAATATATAAATATAAATGTGTGTGTGTGGTATATATTATATATATATAGGACCTGAAAAATGCATGGTAGAGAAGGAAAATTCATCTGAAAAAAATGTAAATGGTGGTAACCCAGATGGATAAGAAAATTAAAACTTAACAGAAAACTGGGAGAGGAAATGAAAAAGAAGTGTGGAGGTATTATAGAATAATATTGTTTTCTATCTTATAGTAGCTGCAGACAAAAGTTACCAGCTAAGGAAATAAACACGGCAATCAAGTTGTTCAAGTATAGTAACAGTATGACAAAGGAAACACCGCAGAAATATAAATTAATCACCCAAATTTGGTGTATAAAAAGAGGAAAAGAGAGAAGGAAAAGGAAAGATAGGAAATAATATTAGCATTTAATCAATTATTTTACATATAATAAATTTGGGAGTAAAACACTAAATATCCACACATATAAAACAGGACAAAATAATTATGACATATTTATTGCAATAAAGTAATATTCAGTTATAACTTAGGTATATGTAGTAGTGATATCAAAGGATTTACAAGATTATATGTGTGTGATTATATGTGATTATATGTATGCATATACATATATGTTTTCTCTAGAATGTGCACAAGAATCTGGTAAACAATTACTGGTAATGGTGACAGAGAGGGTGGAAAGAGATTTTTTTAATATTTATTTATTATTTTGGGAGCACAAGCAGAGGAGGTCAGAGAGAGGGGACAGAGATCTGAAGTGGGTCTCTGTGCTGACAGGCTGACAGTAGTGAGTCCGATGCAGGGCTCTAACTCATGAACCACCAGATCATGACCTAAGCAGAAGTTGGATGCTCAACCACCTGAGCCCCCCAGGTGCCCCGGGAAGGAGATTTTTAATGCATATTCTTTGTTATCTTTTAAACTTTGAACCACTAGTATGTGACTGATTTTTTTAATAAATTAAATTTAAATTTAAGATGAAATGCGAAGAATTGGTTGGCCTGTCTTTGCACAGTCTTGTGGATATCATGTTATGTGAGATGCATGATATATGGTTTGTAGAGCTTCCTTTCTCTACATACAGCATTCCTTGTTCTAGCCCCTGAGGACTGAGGCAAACATATAGGGCAGTGTCCTATATGTTGCCCACTTGGTCCCCTGCATCCATGCTTATTCTTAACCTTGGTCTGGTGCAGTCCCTTTAGCAAGTAAAACTTGACAATATTATAAAAATATTTAACTAAACTATATATAATTCCCCCTGTAAATAATGTTCTCATATAGCTCATTCACCATTAAGACTACTTAGGGTTACAACTTCACACCAAGAGAAGCAAGCTACTGCCTGTACCATGCTCAGGAAATGGAGTTCTCAGGGCTCCTGGGTGGCTCAGTTGGAGTTAAGTGTCCCGAACTTCAGCTTAGGTCATGATCTCACAGTTCATGAGTTCAAGCCCTGAATGGGCTCTGTGCTGACAACTTCAGAGCCTGGAGCCTGCCTTGGAATCTGATCTCCCTCTCTCCTTTCCCTCCCCTGCCAAGCTCTGTCTCTCTCTGTCCTCTCAAAAATACATAAATGTTAAAAATTTTAATAAAAAGAAAAATACAAGAACCAGAGTTCTCCAGACGCCTGGGTAGGCTCAGTAGGTAAAGTGTCTGACCTTGATTCACTGCTCTGGACACGATCATCCACAGGTCCCTGAGATCAATCCATCATCAGGCTCTGTGCTGACCAGTAGAACCTGCTTGGGGATTCTCTCCTCTACCCCTCCCCCCACTGCTCATGTGTGCTCCTCTCTCTTCTCTCCTCTCCTCTCTCAAAATACACAAGTAAACTTGAAAAAAGAGAAACTTAGACTTGTCAATGCTAATTTATAAAACTCATAGCAATCAATTTTAAGTTTGGCTAAATTACAATACCTTTCCTTCCTTCAAAATCATCCCATATCGATATATCCAAGAACAAAGAACATGGTTAAACTTAATGGAGACCTTGCCAGGATTGAAAAAAAACAAAACAAAACAAAACAAAACCATGATTGAATAAGCCAGAATAACCAGTTTGAACTACTCCACTCCAGGGAAGAGGGAGCAAGAGAATATAAAAGTGTAAAAAAAAAAAAATAAATAAATAAATAAAAAATAATGAAAGGGTCTATAGGGAGAGTTCCTGGAAAAGAGCATTTGTGGAACAATAGGACTTAATTCTTGTCCTTTTCCTTTTCCTTCCTCTTTAGGAGTAACTATGGTGAAGCACTTGATCATTCTCCTTTGTTATTGCTGTTCCAAATCCAGCATTCAGACCCCACACATAAATCTAGTGTGTGGCACGATGGAAAAGAACAGATGAGTGAAGGGAGAATAGCATGGGTAGGAGAAGGAAATGCCTGATTCACCATCCCTCTTCACAAGCGAACAAAACCAGACAAATACATAGGAATAAAACCCAAAAAGAAATGGGAAAGATGATTATAAAGAAAACTTCACTAAAGAAAATGAGGATTTAAATAAATGTGCCTAGATGGGAAAATTATAAAGATGCCAACTCTTGCCAATGATTAACCCATATACTTATGCAATGTTCACGTTAAAACATTAAAAATTGGATTCTGACATAGACAGACCGACAGATCTAGGCAACCACACCCTGCTTTCCTCGCTGCACCATGAGGCCGATCCCCCAGCCGTGGGCAGCAGGCATCACAGAGCGCGGATCCTGAGTTGTCTGGACTCCTGCAGTTCCAGGAAGTGTGTTGTCCAACAAAGCAGACACGGGAAACAGAAGAAGCGTATGAATCACTAACCGAATGACAAAGGAAGCCATTGTGGGATGGATCTTATCCCACTCAAATCTGTAAGATTGATTTCCTAGCAATTGCTTCAGCTGGTATAACCGGAGAACACGATTATTTTCTTCCTTTTGGCCACTAAATGCCTGTGTGCACCACACATTCTGTGAGGGAAGAAGGGCAGAGCTTCTTAGATGATGATGGACATTCCACTGGATGGGACGAGGGCAGAGAGTGTGACATCTAACACAAGGGTGCAGTGTGAACTTCCTCATCTCCCTTCACATCCAGCTCCCTGCCTCCTCTATCCACCATGGTATTTGATTAGTTTTTGCATCATCTTGGACAAGAGGAGGGACTTGTCAACTTGAACGAGGGAGGCTCTAAGAAGTGCATCAACCAAAGGCACCCTCCCGTGGTTTCCTCACACCAGACTCAGAAAGCTGCTCACCTCTCACTCAGAAGAGGCCATTCTGGAGCTGTGAGACTACAGTGAGTGATGCTGATAAGGAGTACTATTTTGAACTGAACCCCTCCTTGTTCAGATATGTTTTGAATTTTTATTACACGGGTAAGCTACATGTCATGGAGGAGCTGTGTGGGGGTTTTTTCTGTTGCAGTAAGGGCTACTAGGAAGGCAAGGAAGAAAACTATGAGAAAGATTGGGACATGAAAAGCAATGATGTGAGTACAGGCTCTTCTGAAGACTTTTCTCTGAGAAGGAGCTGGAGAAGTTTGATAAGCTGCAATTTGGTCAACTACAGAAGAAGATCTGGATTTGAATGGAAAATCCAGCCTACTGCCCGTCTGCCAAGCTCATTGATTGCCATCACCTCCTTGAGTGTGGTGCTGGCCTCTGTTGTGGCCATGTGTGTCCACAGTATATCAGAGTTCCAGAATGAGGATGGAGAGGTAGATGACCCCGTGCTGGAAGGCTTGGAGATTGCATGCATCACTTGGTTCACCTGCAAGCTTGCCATCTGGCTGCTTGTTTCTCCCTTTCAAAAGAAATTCTGGAAAAACCCTCTGAATATCATTGACTTCATCTTCATTATTCCCTTCTATGCCACCTTGACTGTAGACACCAAGGAGGAAGAGAGCGAGGACATTGAGAACATGGGCATGGTGGTCCAGATCTTCAGGCTTATAAGGATTTTCCAAATTCTCAAGCTTGCCCAGCACTCAGTAGGACTTTGTTCTCTAGATATCACATAGAGACACAGCTACCATGAAGTTAGGCTGTTGCTTCTCTTTCTCTCTGTGGGCATTTCCGTTTTTTCTGTGCTTATCTACTCTGTGGAGAAAGATGACCACATCTCCAGCCTCACCAGCATCCCTATTTGTTGGTGGTGGGCCACCATCAGCATGACTACTAGGGGCTATGGAGACAACCACCGAGTCACCTTGGCCAGGAAGCTTATCGCCAGCACATGCATCATCTGTGCTATCACTATCAATGGCCTATCACCATTATCTTCAACAAGTTTTCCAGAAGCAGAAGGACATTGATGTGAACCAGTGCAGTGAGGACCCACCACCAGACAACACACACACACACAAGCCTACCTCTCTATTACTTTAAAACAGTAAGTAGCGAAGCGGAGAGGAGCGAGCGCGCGAGCGCGCGCGATGCACTCCTTCAGTCACCAGAGCAGCGCATCTTCTATGGTCGCGATTACTAAGTGAGCAATCCCAAGATCACATATGCTGCTTCAACTGAAGGACAATGAGGATTAGAGAGAGCGAGGCGCGCGTGCGAGTGGGCGATCCCATTGTGTCGCGTTACACTGCAACATGAGCAGGGACATGTGAGGCGCTTTATCTATCTATCTCTCTCTTCCTGATTGAGAGCGTGTGAGAGCAGCGAAAGCTTATTATAAACTTCAATGGTTGTCTTAAAATCTTTAAATTCTCAGTGTGTACCTTACAGCCATACTTTGGACAATTCATTGCTCACAAGATGGTAGACGCAGAATCCATTATTTTCCACAGTAAACAGCTATTACACACACACATTATCTCTAAATTTATGTTATTCTCTCTCGAAAGACGTTGATATGATTTTGGGAAAAAAGGTGAATGGTAATTGGGTGGAACTTATTGCTACACGCCTTATGTATCATTTCTGTGTGTCGTCATTTACTCAATTGAGCCTAATGTGAAGTAACTGATAAAAGAATCAAAGGTCCATTGACTGAAGACTACATGCTTGTTAATATCCACAAAAGGAGACAATGCATGTAAATCCATGTCATATTCTAAACATGGAATTTGGAGCATACTTGCCTAATTCTGATATGGGAAAAAATTGGCAGTGATCGAGTCCCGATGGAATGACATTAGTGGTAGACTCATTACAACATTTAGCACAAAATTAAGATACAAAGTCTACCTCAAACTACATGTACAAAAACACACACACATTACAAATATACGCTACTATAGGTTTAAAAAAAGAACCTAACTCTAAAGGAAGTTCTTCTTTAACTCTAAAAAGAAAAACTGTATTTATATTAAAAGGAAATATAGGCAGGGTGCCTGGGGGGGTTCAGTCAGTTCAGCATCTGACTCTTGATTCAGCTCCAGGTCATAACCACCAGGTCGTGTGATCAAGCCCTGTGTCAGGTTACACACTGGCATGGAAGCCTACTGTCTCTCTCTCTCCTTCTCTCTCTCCTCTCTCTCTCTCTTTCTCTCTCTCTCTCCTCTCCTCTCTGCACTTCCCACCCACTTGTTCTCTCCCTCTCTCTCTAAAAAAATATTAAAGAAAAGAAGGAAATATAGGCAAATGCTTTCTAGTAAATGTGGGATGTGAAGACTCCTAAAAAAAAATATCACAGTTCAATACAAAAATTGACAGGAACAGACTAGTTAAAATTCCAGATTGATGAAATATACCACAATAAAAATAAAAAATCAAGGACAGTGTTGAGAGAAACTATTGAGCCATGAATGCAACATGTGACAATAGGCATACTTCAACAGTGGCAAAAGACTACCATGTGCAAAGTGCAGCAAGTCTAAACATAGAAAATGAACTTGCTTTTCTCTCACACAAATAAAGTAATTTTGGTGAGGGAAGAAACCAGTCCCCACTTTCCCCCCGTGTTGTTAAAAAGTAGGCTGGGACGGGTTCGTATGTTCCTTGAGCCAGAGATATGTCCTGAGTAAGGAACCCTGGGACAGGAGGCCTGCTCCAAGCAACCAAAACATAACCTCCCTGCTAAACCACACACCACCTGCCATAGTGGCCCCCCCAAGTGAGCTGAGGGTCCCCGAGTCAGTTAGGAGTTCCTGGGAGAAAGGTGTGCCTCAGGACATAATTCCCACCGGGAAGCCACAGAGGGGATGCTCGGCTGGGTGCATGAAGATCCCATATGTGCCACACTGCAGCGTGAGAATGGAGTGCTAAATGGTGCTGGGTTAATTTGCTACCCCTTTGGGGAAAGAAGTCAAGTTGGATCACACCTCCTACCTTTCACAAAGGTAACTTCCAAATAGATCTGTGAGACCCTTTAAGTGTAAAAGTATGAAGGAATTAGGAAACCCTATGGGAGACTCTTTGTAATTGGGGCATGAGGGAGGACATCCTAAGCCACACACAAAAACAAGAGGCAACGAGGGAAAAGAAGCCTGCCTTCCAGGTAACAGGAGGCCAAGAGCAAGAGAGGAGGGAAGTGACAGGGTGTGAGGTGATGCATGCCGCATGTGTAGCAGACAAGGGACTGGCCAATCCTCTGCAGGATTGTCCTGGACTGTGGTGTAACACCCATCTGCATCTTAGACCAACTGGTGGCCCGCCCCCGGAAAGGAGCCTTGAGTCCAGCACTAGCCACAGTTTTTTCAAACTCAAAGCTGAATGGTGCTGTGGCGGGCTTAGAGATTGACTTGGTGAGGGCTGTGCCTATCTGTGGGTGGCACATCAAGGTGAGGGGATTATGGTTGAAACTGCTTTGAGAGTGGCACATAGGGCCCTGGGGAAGGATGCAGACTTTGAGACTGGAGGCATCCGCTGGGAAGCTGGATGTCTGCAACCTCAGGAGCCACTTAATGGGGGCGGGGGGGAGGTCAAATCACAAACTTCCCAGGAGAGGTAGCAAGCTGGGGAGGGCACTGGGAGCTAGTGTGCAAGCCAGTACCCACAGGCACCAAATGTAGACGTAATCATGAGATGAATAAGAAGCAGAACCAGGGCTTTTTGGGAGCTGGGAAGGCAGTCTGTGGGGGCAGTTCCAGATTTAGCCAAGAGGCAGGCAAGGCTGGGGTGGGCCCCATCAAGGCAGGGCCCTTCCCCACAGAGTGTGACAATCTCAAGCATCGATGACCTTATCAAATATTTCCCATGGGGAAGCCCAGAAAGAATCTGTTAGTTGCAGCAGGCAGGTAGGCAAGTTTGGTGCCCGGTGGTCCCATGCTGTTTCATTCTGAATTAGGTATGAGAGGGGGCACTATGGTCTTTCTGGTGCTGAAAGCCTCTGTATGTCTTAATCAGCCCCTGGTGGCAGGCCATGCTCCTGAGTTCCCTCCACTGCCTCTAGGGCTCCTGCTCTGGCACAGCAACCAACCAAGGGATGAAGGGCAGACCAGAGGCCTGAGCTTCCAGACACAAGGAGTGTTTTCTGGAGGGCAGTGCCAGCAGACGCAGAGGAGGCTCTTGAGTTGGGCCAAAACCACACCATGGAGACCCTTCGATGCCAACAGGCTTCCCAGGGACAGAAAGTTGCTCAGGAGATGGGCAGAAAGCCTCCAAGGCCCTCCCTGAGTTAGAAGTCAGCCGTGGCCTAAAAATGCCAAGTGCCTGCCTTGGAGATGAGGACAAGTGCCTGTTGCAGCACTCGACTGTGAGTTGGCAAGCAAAAGAGGAAAGGGAGGCAATGTGTTAATTGGGGCCCCAAGCCAGGAGGAAGAGAAAATCTTTCTGAGCCTGTGTGCAGAAAATTAAAGAGATATGACATGAGGGTGTCAATGAAGACAGCAGTGGCCAAGCAGGCTCCACTGGGACAAGTGGGTGTGGGCGCTGTCTGCACGGCCATTCTACTTGGGAAATAGATTGCCCAGTCCACCTGAAGCTGGTTTGGGAGAAAGGGGTGGTCGCATTAGCAACTCTTAAGCAACATGGCAGGGCCCAGCAGCCAGCAGAGGAATAGAGTTCCTGGGTGAGCCCTACTGGGGCGTGTGTCACAACCACAAGTCACATGCTGGCCAACCAAGTGCCAGTGCCTGGGAAGAAGCAGTGTCTCCATTGCATGTTGGAAGATTCTGGGGCACCTGGCAGGTGCCGGTGCCTGCTAGTCAGGCCGAAGCACGGGGAGGATGGATACAAGTCTTAGAGTTGTAATCTACCTGCAACCCAAACTCCGGGAGAAGGGAAAAAAAGTAAAACTGTGCTCTGTGCAGAGGAGAGCAGTCTGAAAGCAGAGCATGCGCAGAGTGCTGATGTGCAGGGCACAGTGGGCCGCAGAGCAGCGAGCCATGGGAGACCAGGAGAGTGCACCAGCACAGAAGCGCTCTGCCCAGAGGAAGCTTCTTGTTGAGCCTGTTGGCCAGGGCTCTGAGGAAGAGGACCATCGCTTGACACATCAATAGCTGTCAGAGAACCTGGCTTTGGTGATGCAGGGGCCAAGGTGCTGCTGGGAGGGGTCTGGCAGTATTGAGAGGGGCGGCAGCGTGACTTGCCCAGATCCACGGAGTGGTTCAGTGCACAGGGCTGGGTTCCTCCTTTCCTCCTAGGGATGCCAGGAAGCTTGATGTAGGCGAACAGTAGATGTCTCCCATGACCAGTCCATACCCTGCCCTGCCACACCCTCAACATCTGCCCTACACCCCAATGGGGAGTTCATGGAAGGCTCTGCTGGCCCCTTCTTGGGTTTCACCGAAGGTACCAGGGAAAGGGCAGAAAGGAGGTTCCCCCAGAGGAAGCAGAGGCCAACACTTCTCGCTCTGCCAGGAATCTGGGCTTGGGGTCCCAAGGGAGGGAGGGGGCCTGGAGGTAGGTTTAACAGCCGCTTTGCAGGAGAGACGGAACTACACAAAGTGGGCACTCGGAGAGCGGCAACCATCACTGCTATACTAGTGCGTGACATGCGCAGGGATGGGTTGTCCAGTGGTCCCCAAGGACGTGTACACACACCCCAAGGATACTGAGCATCCAATTAGTGCCTGGCAGTCAAGGAAAGACAACCTTCGTCAGAGGGATTTTCTCTTCTCCAGGTGCCAGCACTGTGCCGCCGCTTCAAAAGTGTTTTTGTCTCTTTCAGTCCTCCCAACACTCATCCTGATTCCACTAACGCCCCACCTCTACACTCCCTGCTCCACCCTCCAGCCCTCCAGGCCCTTTCTTGAGGCTGATCCTGGAGTCACTGCAGCCCACCTCTACCCCGCCTCCTGGAGCACGGAAAACATGCATTGTCAGGGAGCAAAGGCCCCAGTTAGTTAGGCGGGTTGGTGGTCGTATGGAGTCGCGTATTTTGTCTTCTACACTCCTCTTCATGTAGACTGTAACTCAAGGGCAGTCCCATGTCCTCTCTCGCTTTGCAATCCAAAGCACAAACCTTTATTGATGATACATACAAATGGTAGGTTTGGGTGGGTAAGGTTAAGTCAGTACAGCACACAAAAGGGGGGTGTACGTTTTTGATGAATAGGTTCACCATCCATCAGCTCGCAAAGAAGAAGCAGTAAATGAGAAAGAAGTCAACCTAGGCGGCAGCAAAAGCATTTTCAGCACAAGCTCCGATATGTGTCTGGTCTCCACAAAATGGTCCCGCTTAGACAGGGAGACCACCACAGGCAGGGCATCCCTCATGATGCTATAATAGGATGTTCTGTATCCACAGCTGGCAGCTGGAATGATCCCTTTACCACAGGAAGAAGGCCACAAGGGAGTGACTGACAATGCACATTGCCTGCAGACTGCAAAACCAAGAAGTTACTCCAAGCCCTGTGGGAACCCCTGCCTGGCCAATAGGAATGTGGTCCTCGATTTAGCGAGTGTAACTTTCACCCCGTGATGTGGTGATGGGCTAAGACTGGATCTTCAACAGCACCCACTGCAGATTCTTTGAGTGAGAACACATGCGTGTGTTCACCAGAAGGGTTTTGGGCAGATTCAGTTCCATTCTGTTTGAGATGGCCATTTAAGAGGCCAGGGTGTCCAGGAGAACCTGTCTGTTTCCGTTCCTCATAAAGAGGGACATGAATGAGAGCAGCATTTGGGCACCCAGCAATTCCCCTGCCTAGACTGGCTTTCGGACAAACCATCAACAGTTTCAAAACCTGAAGCTCAGCACATCCACTTCCCTCTGCTATCAAAGGAAACTTCAAGTCTGAAACGGACTTGGCAAGCATGTTATTAATAACTGTCATGCTTATTAACAAATTTAATCCGGCCTGCTGCAGAAATGAGTTGCAGCAATGTGACACAGTCTCCCGACACACTTCATTGATGTACATCTTAATCTGCCCCTGATTTTCAATACTTGCATTCAAGGTATCCAGAGCACATAAAGCTTTCTCCTTAATAGCAGGGTCAGGAGTGGGGATCGTGTTTCCAACAATGGAGAGGCTGGCCAAATCACTATTGATATTGTGGATAGATGAAAAACCAGCATCCTTGGGCTGAGCAAACCACATTTTGCCCTGAATGAAAGGACACTTGAGAGTCAAGAACAACAAAGAAATTTGTAATATCTTAAGCATCACACAAAAAAAATGTGATCATTTTAATTGGGGAAAGAGTGATTCTTCCCTATTGGGACATTGTCCTCTTTGGGAAGCCCTGTTTTATGTTTTGTTTTGTTTTGTTTTGTTTTGTTTTGAAATAAAGACATTCTCAGACAAAAAATATATACCAGTAGCATATTCAAGTATGCCTGGCTGGCTCTGTCAGTGGAGCATGCAAGTCAGATATATATATAAGATATAGAGATAGATAGATAGAGATATAGATATATAGTTAGATATAGATATAGATACAGATATAGATATAGATATGAGCAAATTCATACTAGAAGAAATACTAAATGTTGTTCTTCAAGCATAATGAAAATTTATCTTTTTACAAAGCAGGAAGAAAAGAACTACAAAGGAAAATGTAAATATATGAGTCTTGACTATATGAAATAATTGTAAGAATTCTTAAAATATTGAAATATAAAGAGAAATAGGTTGGAAGCATATAGAAAGTTTGAATGCATGACAACAATACCATATACATTGAGATGAGGGTAAGTGGAGTTGGCATTTTAAGTCCTGTGAGTTGTCTGAGAAAAGGGGGAAAAGGATTGATTCATAGAAACTTTGAAAAATCCAGAATGCATGTTGTAATGTATAGGGTAATCACTAAACAATAGTGAATTAGTACAATTATCAAGCTAGTAAAGAGGAATAATAAAAAAGTGAATAAATCCTAAAGAAGATAAGAAAAAAATTGGGACATAGAGTAGGCAGGTCAAATAGAAATCACTGAATAAGATAAGAGATTATACTCTAAATGTATCAGAAATTACATTAAGTTAAAACAGAATAAATGCTTCAGTTCAAACATAAATATTAAAATATTGGATACAAATAACAAAACACAACTATATGCTGTTCAGAAAGGATACATCTAAAACTCAAACATACAGAAAGTTTGAAAGTGTAAAAATGTAAAATATATACAATGAAAGCATTAACTAAACAAAAATTGATAAAGATATACTAGCATCAGGGGCACCTGGGTGGATCAGTCAGTTAAACGTCCAACTCTTGATTTCGGCTCAGGTCATCTTATGGTTGGTGGGATCAAGCCCTGCATCTGTACTGACAGCATGAAACCTGCTTAGAATTCTCTCTACCCTTCTCTCTCTTTGCCCCTCCCCCCACTCGTGCTCACTCACTCTCTCTGTCTCAAAATAAATAAATAAACTTAAAAAAACACTAATATCAAATAAAATGGGCACTATGTCAAAAAGCATTACTAGAGATAAAGAGGGATACTCCATGAGGGAAAATGTATAATTCACCAGAAAGATGTAACAATTCTAAATTTGTATGCATCTAATAACATAGTTTCAAAATATATAAAACAGAAATGGACAGAACTACAAGAAATAATAGAGATCCCCAATCACAGTGGGAGATTTTAACATATCTCTTTTTATAGCTGACAGGATGAGCAAATAAAAATAGCAGAGACATAAAAAATTTGACTGGCAAAATTGACCCAATTAATTCAAACCTTGGTTGGTATAAAGCTATACTCAACAATTACAACTATATGTTTATATATTATTTTTAAAAACATACAGAATATGTATAGGAGTACCTGGGTGTCTCAGTTGGTTAAGCGTCCAACTTCGACTCAGGTCATGATATCATGGCTCACTGGTTTGAGCCCCATATAGAACTCTGTGCTGACTGCTCAGAGCCTGGAGCCTGCTTCAGATTCTATGTCTCCCTCTCTCTCTGCACTTTCCCCGTTCCCTCTCTCTCTCTCTCTCTCTCTCATAAATAAACTAAAAATCATACAGAACATGTATAAAAATTGATCATATCCTGGGCCATACATCAAGTTCTAACATTTCACAAAGATTAAAGTCATACAGAGTATGTTTTCTAACCATGGTGCAATTAACTAAAAATCAATAATAACAATGTAATAACTAAAATCCACGTATTTTTTGGAATTAAAAATACACTTCTAATAACATAAGGGTCAAAGAAGAAATTACATCTAAAATTAGAAAGCATTTTGCATGGGATGGTAATGAAAATATTATGTTCAAAGTTTTGAAAGATGCTCTGCTTCTGGCTATAATGGCCTACTAATAGAAGACTAATCCCCCCCCCATTTAGAAGGACAAGAAAACCTGAAAAATTCATTGTTATTATATTTAAATAGATTAAATTACTTAAAGACATCAGAAAGCTTCCAAAGCAGCCAGGATTGAGGTACCAAAATCCTGGAAAGAAGGGAAATTTAATGAGGTGAACTGACATTTGGCACCAATTTTCCCCTTGAGGCATTGACCAGTCCATTATCAGCATTGGTGAAGAGGCTGAAAAAGAAGCTGGGAAGATACAGAAACCTGAATAGAGCTTTTCGTAATTATGCAGAGTTAAGGAGTCAAAATCCAGAGCACAAAGCCAACTAGACAGCCAGGGTTTGATGGGCTAATATCCTGGAGAAAAGGAAATTACAAAGAAATGAAATGGGTAATCTGAGTTAATTTTCTCCTTGATGCATTCACCAATTCTTAATAGGTATAGAACTAGAAGCGAAGAAGCCAAGTAGAAATAGGTAATTAAGAGTCTGGGAAGATAAACAGAGCTATTGGCAACTTCAAAGTGCAAGAAAGATGAAAAATTGGAGTTTGGGGACTTCCAAGATTGGGGGAACTGATAAATTCCCCAGGCTGTCAGTTAGAAGCCCTGAAGAATTACACACTGGCAGTAAGGGTGACCTAGAAATAGAATAGGTCTGACAAAGATTGAAATCCAACCTCAAAATAGTTTAATTCTTGATTTACTTAAGCTAATTTACTCCTTTGTATACTGCTTTCCCAAAGCAAAAGAAAATCCTCTACAAATTAAGAAAATTTCATCTAAATTTTCTAGAATATTTCTTTCATAATGTTTAACATTCAAACAAAAGCACACGAGAGACATGACAAATAGAAATTATTTTTAAAAGGAGAAGCCAGAGGGATCCTGGGAAGATGGCGGTGTAGGAGGACGGATAGGTATTGAGAAGGATAGGTATTATCTCTGATTTGAATGTCTTGTAGAATTCCCCAGGGAAGCCATCTGGTCCTGGACGCTTATTTCTTGGGAGATTTTTGATAACTGATTCAATTTCTTCACTGGTTATGGGTCTGTTCAAGTTTTCTATTTCTTCATGTTTGGGATTTGGAAGTGGGTGCGTGCCTAGGAATTTGTGCATTTCTTCCAGGTTGTCCAGTTTGTTGGCATATAATTTTTCATAGTATTCCCTGGTAATTGCTTGATTTCTGACAGATTGGTTGTAATAATTCCATTTTCATTCATGATTTTATCTATTTGGGTCATCTCCCTTTTCTTTTTGAGAAGCCTGAATAGATGTTTATCAATTTTGTTTCTTTTTTCAAAAAACCAACTCTTGGTTTCATTGATCTGCTCTACAGTTTTTTTTAGATTCTGTTGTTTATTTCTGCTCTGATCTTAATTATTTCTCTTCTTCTACTGGGTTTGGGGTGTCTTTGCTGTACTGCTTCTAGTTCCTTTAGGTGTGCTGTTAGATTTTGTATTCGGGATTTTTCTTGTTTCCTGAAATAGGCCTGGATTGCAATGTATTTTCCTCTCAGGACTGCCTTCGCTGCATCCCAAAGCATTTGCATTGTTGTCTTTTCATTTTCATTTGTTTCCATATATTTTTTTAAATTTCTTCTCTAGTTGCCTGGTTGACCCATTCATTCTTTAGCAGGGTGTTCTTTAACCTCCATGCTTTTGGAGGTTTTCCAGACTTTTTCCTGTGGTTGATTTCAAGTTTCGTAGCATTGTGGTCTGAAAGTGTGCATGGTATGATCTCAATTCTTGTATACTTATGAAGGGCTGTTTTGTGACCCAGTATGTGATCTATCTTGGAGAATGTTCCATGTGCACTTGAGAAGAAAGTATATTCTGTTGCTTTGGGATGCAGAGTTCTAAATATATCTGTCACGTCCATCTGATCCAATGTATCATTCAGGGCCCTTGTTTATTTTTTGATCCTGCGCCTAGATGATCTATCCATTGTTGTAAGTGGAGTATTAAAGTCCCCTGCAATTATCACATTCTTATCAATAAGGTTGCTTATGTTTGTGAGTAATTGTTTTATATATTTGGGGGCTCCTTTATTCGGTGCATAGATATTTATAGTTGTTAGCTCTTCCTGATGGACAGACCCTGTAATTATTATATAATGCCCTTCTTCATCTCTTGTTACAGCTTTTAATTTAAAGTCTAGTTTGTCTGATATACAAATGGCTACTCCAGCTTTCTGTTGACTTCCAGTAGCATGATAAATAGTTCTCCATCCCCTCACTTTCAATCTGAAAGTGTCCTCAGGTCTAAAATGAGTCTCTTGTAGACAGAAAATAGATAGGTCTTGTTTTTTTATCCTTTCTGATACCCTATGTCTTTTGGTTGGAACATTTAGTCCATTTACATTCAGTTTATTACAGAAAGATATGGTTTTAGAGTCATTGTTATGTCTGTAGGTTTCATGCTTGTAATGATGTCTCTGGTACTTTGTGGACCTTGCAACATTTCACTCACACAATCCCCCTTAGGATATCTTGTAGGGCTGGTTTAGTGGTGATAAATTCCTTCAGTTTTTGATTGTTTGGGAAGACCTTTATCTCTCCTTCTATTCTGAATGGCAGACTTGCTGGATAAAGGATTCTAGGCTGCATGGTTTTTCTGTTTATCACTTTGAAGATTTCCTGCCATTCCTTTCTGGCCTGCCAAGTTTCAGTAGATAGATCCGTCACGAGTCTTATCGGTCTCCCTTTATATGTTAGAGCACGTTTATCCTTAGCTGCTTTCAGAATTTTCTGTTTATTCTTGTATTTTGCCGGTTTCACTATGATATGTCGTGCAGAAGATTGATTCAAGTTATGTCTGAAGGGAGTTCTCTGCGCCTCTTGGATTTCAATGCCTTTTTCCTTCCCCAGATCAGGGAAGTTCTCAGTTATGATTTGCTCAAGTACACCTTCAGCCCCTTTCTCTCTCTCTTCCTCCTCTGGAATCCCTATTTTACGGGTATTATTACATTTCATCGCATCACTTAGTCCTCTAATTCTCCCCTCATAGTCCTGGATTTTCTTATCTCTCTTTTTCTCATCTTCCTCTTTTTCCATAATTTTCTCTTCTGATTCACCTATTCTCTCCTCTACCTCTTCAGTCCGAGCTGTGGTCGCCTCCATTTTATTTTGCACCTTATTTATAGAATTTTTTAGCTCCTACTGACTGTTTCTTAGTCCCTTGATCTCTGTAGCAATAGATTCTCTGCTGTCCTCTATACTTTTCTCAAGCCCAGCAATTAATTTTATGACTATTATTTTAAATTCATGTTCTGTTATATTGCTTAAACCGTTTTTGATCAGTTTGTTAGCTGTCATTACTTCCTGGAGTTTTTTTTTTTTGAGGAGAATTCTTCCATTTCATCATTTTGGATAGTCCCTGGAGTGGCGCGGAACTGCAGGGCTCTTCCCCTGTGCTCTCTGGAGTAACTTATGTTGGTGGGTGGGGCCACAGTCAGACCTGATGTCTGCCCCCAGCCCACCGCTGGGGCCACAGTCAGACTGGTGTGTACCTTATCTTCCCCTCTCCCAGGGGCAGGACTCACTGTGGAGTGGTGTGGCCCCTGTCTGGGCTACTTGAACACTGCCAGGCTTGTGGTGCTGCTTCTATGGGATCTGGCATATTAGCCGGGGTAGATCTGCAAGGTGCACAGGGGCGGGAGAGGCAGGTTCAGCTCGCTTTGCCTTCAGTGGTCCCCTGGGGGAGGGGCCCTGGGGCACCAAGAGGGAGGCAGACCCGTTGGAGAGATGGATCCATAGAAGCTCAGTGTTGGGTGTTTGTACGGTGCAAGCAAGTTCCGTGATGGGAACTGGTTCCCTTTGGGATTTCGGATGGGGGATGGGCAAGGCAGATGGCGCTGGCCAGCAATTTTGTTCCCCACCGAGATGATCTCTGTCCTCCAGGGCTCAACAACTCTCCCTCCCATTGTCCTCTAGCCCTTCCACTCTCCGAGCAGAGCTGTTGACATAACATGCCAGATGTTAAGTCCCGCTGGCTGTCAGAATACACTCCGTCCGGCCCCTCTGCTTTTGCAAGTCGGACTCAGGGGCTCTGTCTTGCCTGGTGGGCTGCCCCTCCACCGCCCTGGCTCCCTCCCACCAGTCCATGTAGCTCACACCGCCTCTCTGCCCTTCCTACCCTCTTCCATGGGCCTCTTGTCTATGCTTGGCTCTGGAGAGTCTGTTCTGCCAGGCTTCTGGTGGTTTTCTGGATTATTTAGGCAGATGTGGGTGGAATCTAAGTGATCAGCAGGATGCGGTGAGCCCAGTGTCCTCCTACACCACCATCTTCAAGAGACTCCTAAAAATTTTTTTTAAATAGTATTAAAAGAATGTTTCAATACATTTAAAAAGACATAGAGTATGTTGTCTGACTACAGTGATATTAAACTAGAAATCAATAAGTAAAAGACAACCAGAAAACTCTCAAATACTTGGAAATTAAGTAAAATACTTATAAATAACATAGATTAAAGAAAAAATATGAATGTAAATTTAAACATATTTTGAACTAAATGGTAATGAAAATGCAAATTATCAAAATTTTGTGGAATGCAACTAAAGCAGTGTGTAGAAAGAAATTTATAGATAGAATCATAGTTTTTATACTGCATGTTTGTAAAGGAGAAAGGCTAGAAATCAATGATCTTGGAAAAAGAACAATGAATTAAACTCAAATGAAAATGAAGAAACTAAATAGTAAAGATGAGAGCAGAAATTAATAGAAAACAAACATATGAGAGAGAAAATATTACATAGAACCAACTTTTTGCTTCTCTCTCATCTGCTTGTTTTCTATTAATTTTTGCTCTCATCTTTATTACTTTCTTCATTTTCATATTGAGTGTTTAATTTTTGTGAGTTCTGTAGCAATGCCTACTTTTTCATGCCTCATATTGGTTTTCCTGATAGAAAATATCAGGAATAAGAGGCAAAATAACAGGAAAATCAACGTCAGGCATGAAAAAGTAGGCATTGCTACAGAACCCACAAACATTAAACATTCAATATAAGGATAAACAGATACAAGCAAAGATGAAAATTTGATTAGTGCTGTACTTAATTTTCTAAATTGAATAGGTAAAAAAAAAATTTCCCACAAAAAGACACTTCAGCTACAGGTGGCTTCACCAGTAAATTTATCCAAATATTTAAAGAAGAAATCAAATTAATTTTATAGAATTTTTTGCAAAGAGAAAAAGAGGAATAATCAAGATTCTCCACAGAACAAAACCAATAAGTGACAGATATAGATATATAGATATGGATATATATACAGATGAAATAGAGATAGATACACAAAGAAAAAGAGAAAGATTTTATTTAAAGGAATTGGGTCTGGCAATTGTGGAGGGTGTCAAATCTAAAATCTATAGTGTGGGCCAGAAAGCTAGAGATTCAGGAAAGAGGTGATGTCCCAGCTTGAGTCTGAAGACAACCTGGGGGGGCCTGGGTGGCTCGGTTGGTTGAGCGTCCAATTCTTGATTTTGGCTTGTGTCATGATGCCAGGGTCATGGGACAGAGCCCTGTCTTGAGCTGGCACTGAGCATGGAGCCTACTTAAGATTCTCTCTCCTCTGCCCTTACCCTGCTTGCACTCTATGTCTCTAAAGTAAAAAAAAAAAAAAAAAAAAAAAAATCTGAAAACAGAATTCCCTCCTCTTCAAATGACCTCAGTTGTTTTCTCTTAAGGCCTGCAGCTCATTGGATTAGGCCCACTCATATGATGGATAATGATCTGCTTTGCTCAAAGTCTACTGATTTAAATGATATCTGAAAAATAACTTCACAGCAACATCCAGACTTGTGTTTGGCCAAACGTCTGGGTACTGTGGCCTAGCCAAGTTGACACATAAAATTATTTATCACACTACCCACTCTGTGTTATGATCCAAGAATAAATATGATATGAAACCTGAAAAAAATATTACAAAAAATTAAATTAAAGGTTAATCCCTCTTATGAAAATAGATGCAAAAATTTCAAACCAAGTAAAAGCAAACCAAATTGAGTGATATACAAAATAGATAATACATAATAATCAAGTTGGGTTTCATCTAAAAACACAAGGTTAAATTAACATTTAAAAATCAATCAACATAATTTGCCACATTATTATAATTAGAGGGAAAAACTTATATAAATGTCTCAATGGATGCAGAAAAGGCATTTGATAAAATTCAACCCCCATTCATGATTTAAAACTTTTAGGAAGCCAGGAATAAAGGAGAACTTCTATAATTTGATAATCACCATCTACAACAAACATAATAGTTAATATTGAAATATTGAGAGCTTTCCACTTGAGATCAGTTAACAAGAAAAAGATGGCCACTATTACCACTTTTATTCATCACCATACTGGGGAGAGTACAATAAGAGAAGAAAAAATAAATAAAAGGAACAATAACTGGAAAAAAATAATCATAACTCACATACAAAATGATTGCATATGTAGAAAACCCAAAAGAATCTATAAATAAACTGTAAAAATTAATAAATGATTTCCACAAGTCCACTCAATACAATGTCAGTATATTTTTAGAAATCAGCTCTATTCCCATATACCAGCAGCGAACAAGTAGGATATGAAAATTTAAAAACAAAGCCATCTGGGGTACCTGGGTGACTTGGTTGAGCGTCCGACTCTTGAGTTCAGCTCAGGTCATGATCCCGGGGTTGTGGGACTGAGCCCTGCTTTGGGCTCCGTGCTGAGCATGCAGCCTGCTTGAAATTCTCTTGCACACTCTCTCTCTCTAAAACACAATAATAATAATAATAAATTAATAAATAAAAATAAAAATGAAGCCATCTAAAATAGCATTGAGATACCATCATATCCTAGGAGTCATTCTAACAAAATGTGTACAAATCTGAACTAATATGAGTGTAAATTGGCAAACATTTTTAAAAAAAATATGGAGATGCAAAACACCAAGAATAACCAAGAGAATTCTGAAAAAGAACAATAAAGAGGAGTCATACTACCAAATATTAAGATGCACTATAAAGCTACAGTAATTATGACAGGATTCAAACACATTGATGCAAGGATAAACAAATAGACTAACGGACAGAGGTGCCTGGGTGGCTCAGTCAGCCAAGTGTCTGACTCTTGATTTCAGCACAGGTCATGATCTCACTGTTTGTGAGTTCGAGCCCCGCGTGGGGCTCTGCACTGACACTAAAGAGCCTGCTTGGATTATCTCTCCTTCTTTCTCTGCCCCTCCCCCACTTTCTCTATATATCTCTCTCTCTCAAAAATAAATAAATAAGGATTAAACAAAAATAGACTAATGGACAGAATCAAAAGTACAAGGACAGACCCATACATATATGGCAACAAGTTGTCACAAATATGACACTGTAGTGTATGTAGTAGAGAAAGGACAGTCTTCTGAAGAAATGGTGCTGAGTCTATTGGATATCTTTTTATAGGGAAAAAATATAATCTTGACACTTACTTCATGTCACATACAAAAATAAATTCCAGGTAAATTGTAGATCTAAATGAGATAAGGCAAAACAGTAAACCTGCTAGAAGATAATGTAGATAATCTCATGACCTTATGGTAAGGGAGAATTTGTTTGAAAAGAATAAAATAAATGCATGAAAATATTGATAACTTTCTTCTTTATGAAGACACTGCTTTGTAAGTGAAAAACAAGCCACACAATCTTAATAACAATATTTGACATATGGATGGACCTAGAGGGTATTATGCTAAGTGAAATAAGTCAGATAAAAAAGACAAATACCATATGATTTCACTTATATGTGGAATCTAAAAAGACAAAACAAAACAAAACAAATAAATGAACAAAAAAGCAGAAACCACAGAGAGAACAAACTGGTGGTTGCCAGAGGGAAGGGGTGGGGGATGAGCAAAATGGGTAAGAAGGAGTGGGAGATACAAGCTTCCAGTTATGAAAGTCATAGGAATGAAAGGTACAGCATAGGGAGTATAGTCAATGGCATTGTTTGGTGACAGATGGTAACTACACTTGTGGTGAGCATAACATAATGTATAGGCTTATTGAATCACTATGTTGTACAACTGAAACTAATGTAACTATGTGTGTCAATCATACTTCAACTTAAAAATACTTGGTGATGTAAAAATAAATAAAACGATGGATTAATCACACCAGTGATGTATATGTGAAAATTCTAAATATAATAATTATAAATGCAACCCAGAAGTATGGCAAAGAAATAATACACTATAACAAATCAATCAATTGCTGCAATAAGAACTCAAAAAATTGTCTCAGTCCCAATGTCCCTCTTACACTTATTTCATTTTATCCTTATATTATTTCTCCATTTTTTCTAAAAACTTTTAAAATTTTCAAAAGTTCAAAAGTGCATTTTACCCACTTTGTCAAACACGATGTCACTCTCCTTTGCAGGTGCTAGCAAAAATGTCTTCATTAGTACTGCTCATGTCTTCAAGACCTAATAGCATGTTTTGTGTTCCTAAAACATCAATGTCCTATACTTGGTTGCAAGGCAAGATGACAATGTGTAATAACTTGGACAACAGAATTAGGCAGCAGATTTGAAAATGCTTAAATGCACTGATTAATTCATTCGTGGTCATATATCCTGAGATAGGAAGCATTATGAGTACTTCACTTGCTGACTCAGAATTTTTGGTCCAAACCCCCTTCTACCAATTGTAGAATTTTCATAGCCCAAATTATAGTGTATCTTATCCCCATGGTGCTTTAGCATCCTTCATAATGGACTCATAACACAATTATTAGTATCACATTTCCCAATTCAATGTATGTACCATCAAAGTTCCACTTGGCCCAACTGCATCCCCTCTCCATTCCTGGGCCCTGCCTTACTTCAAATCCAGAGGAAATACAGCAATTATCCTTTCTGCCACTGCCAATGCCACTGTGGTTCAAGCCACAGCTTGAGGAACGAGTTAATGTAGTGTCACATAGCAGGAAAGGACTATTGCTGCTGCAAACTAACCAAACTACACACATGGAAACACAGTAGAGTTAATGCTCCGAAGGGTGAACTTTGGCAAATGGAGACTAGCTAAGATCCCTTGATAATGGCTTTTCTAAGAATGATGATGACCATTTTCAATGCTACCTTTCCACATTCATTTTGTATAACATCCCAAGCTAAAGTTTATTTCTGGTTTCTCTGAGCTGTGGCTCTTCCTTGCCCTTAAACCAGAACTATCTTGCTGCCATCATAAGGTATAGAAAACTAGGATAATGGTCCCTGGTCAGCTCTGCCCTGAAGTGTGATATTAAGCAAGATAATAGACATTTATTTTTCGAAATGGTATACTTCCATGCTTGACCCTGTCCATTCAGTCCCCCTCAGGCCTTTTGTTAAGGGTTTGGACAATGTGTGTGTTTGGGGATAGGCCTAGGGGGAAGGAGAAGGGTGGTGGGGAGAGCAGGAAGCTTTATTGGGTGGTAACTTTATCCTTACAGATCCATTCAGTCCACCATTGAGATTGGGTTTAGTGTAACTCTCTGGCACTGTTGACCATTTATAATAATACAGGATCTTTGATTAGGCATAGAACCCCCTGTTTATTGAGCATTTCTAAGTTTGCAGAAGGTATAACATATTACCAAGTGGGGTAGCATTTCTTTTTGAAAATAAAAGAATGATGAGTTATGTTACTATAAGAAAAAAATTACCAAGTAGACCAGATTCTTAGTGTTTGCTGCTCAGAACATTCACTCCCTAAGATCAATCTACATCAGAAACCAAATTATCATCAGATGATTAGTGCTCAGGGAATCAGGACAAGCTGACTTAGCTAGATGTTGGTGCTGTCAAAGTAGGTATATCTAATTCATTTAGTGTTGCTCATGTGTTTCCCCCTATATAGGTGATCAAATCCTTCAAATTTTCCCTTTATGGATTCTAGAGATTTGATCACACTGAGGAAGGTTCTTCCTACCTCTAGGTTATAAAAATAGGCTCTTGTTCCCATCAAACTTTTTATAAACACAATTCAATGCTTTCCTTTTTAATTTTTCTGTTATATACAGTTTTGTGTATTGTGAAGTAGGTGTCTATTATCAACACTTACCTTTTTCTGACAGCATACTTTGTGGAAGGTTTTTGGTTACCTCCAAAACGTTAATTTTCTCCATAAGTAGAAACATTATTTTTTATGCTTGATACTTTTGAGGGATGGTGCACTGAGCTACTACAGTAATATATTACAGAAGTCATTTTCTTAAAAATAGAATTAATAGTTTGAGTAGTTCCTTAGTTCAAGACTAGAAAACAGGGCCTGGGGCAAAAGTTGACCTTGAGATGTATAATACAAGGGAAAAAGTGTGAGGGGAAAAGGGAAGTGAGACAAGGAAAGAGGGAAGGCAAATATAAGGAGGTAAGTTACTCATCTGGACAGAACTTTTCAACAAAAACACAGCTGATTACTTACATCACATGACGTCTTCAGTAAGGGCACATAAAATTACTGCATCTATGACAGTCTAAGTGGAAGGGATAGAAAAGAATTTACCTGTTAGCTCTCTTTAGTAGTCTCCATTGGTCAAAGTCCACCCCACAGGGTGAACTTAGCAGAGGAAATAACCAAACAGAAGCATAAGCACACAGTTTGCCTGACCATATCAATTTGCTAAACCTACACTTGGGATGTTTATTGAGACAAGACAAGTAAACTATGAATTTTAAAAAAGAAAGCCACTTTCCCGAGCCTTGAAATATTGTGCTTTAGGTGACAATTTATAAGAGAAGTATACTTCACTTTTGTAAAATTACCTTTGGACACATTTTACTGGGATAGACCCACTTAAATTCCTGAAATTGTTAGATGATAACAAAACCAAAATATCCTCCAAGTTCCTAATTTCCTCAGTTTCCCAGGAGCTGCCATCATCTCTAAAGACAGGACACTGCCTCCTCCATGCCCCCATGATCTGCCACTATCACGGCCACAATCCTAGAACTATACCCTTCCCAAAATGATTGAGAGTGGCAACCTCCAGTGTGAAAGCATCAGGACACTGGCATGTGGCTTGGCTGGCTATGTGGCCTGCCTGGACCAGGCTGTCACACATCTGTCTCACACAGCACTTCCCAAAGTCTGGGCAATTTGGTTCCAAATAATACCAGGTGTGGGACATCAAAAGTACATGCCATGCACATAGGGCTGTGCCACGCTAAGACTAGTTCCTCCTCAGTCTCTGTTCAACAAGAGTTCCAGAAAATTTTTGGCATCCACTCACACCCTAGGTCGCCACATTACCACAGCAATGACAATTCTGTATTAAATGCCCACTGTTGCGTGACCTGGTGTCATGGAAATTAAATGGTCACAGAAGCACAAAGAGACTATATATACATCCAGTGATCTCCCAGAAGGAAGAAATAAAGATAGAAGTGGGAGGGAAGGAGAGGGGTAAAGAATGAGAGGGAAGGAGGAGAAATCTGCCAGAGCAGATGGATGCTAGTCAGGCCTGTGCCCCTGCCACATGGTGGCTTTTTATTACTTAACCTCATTTTTACCCACATTTTAAATGAGGTTAAGTAATAAAAGTCACTCAGCACCCCAAATTCAACATGGCTTGATGTAAATTTCTTTTTTAGATGTTCAAGCTACACATCTGGGTCAGAAAACAAGTGTGTTCTCATTGCCTCTGTGTCCTCAAGTATCTCCAATGAATTTTTTTAGGAGAAAATTAGAAAGATTTTAAATCAGGCTCTGAAAGTTTATTTACAGTGTACCTAATTTTATAAAAGTCACTCAGTACCCCAACTTGAACAAATCAATACAAAAGTCATTATTATTTGCTCAATAGCCAAACTGCTCATCCTACCTGACACATAAGAGCACCAAGATAAATATTTTCTCTTTTTCATCTGAACCTCAACTATTGGCAATTCCTAAGACTTTACTCTTTCTTCTACACTTTACTGTGTGGTTATCTATAAAGTTATGGACTCGACATAAAGAATATCATCTCCATTTCTGTCTTCATCAAGGGGAGTTTTGTATAAAATATCTATGGAGGCATTATACAGACATTTGGTTCCAAAGAAAGCAATTTTAAAACAACCAATTGCTGGGGCACCTGGGTGGCTCAGGTGGTTGAGTGTCCAACTTCGGCTCAGGTCATGATCTCGCAGTTTGTGGGTTCAAGCCCTTCATCAGCCTCTGTGCTGACAACTCAGAGCTTGGAGCCTGCTTCAGATTCTGTCTCTCTCTCTCTCTCTCTCTGCCCTCCCCCGCTCTTCCTCTGTCTCTGTCTCTGTCTCTCTCTCTCAAAAATAAATAAACATTAAAAAAAATTAAAACAACCAATTGCTCAAGTTTGGAAGGCCACTGACTCTACCTCTTACTGATGAAGTGATCTTGGGAAACTTACCTATATCCTCCAAGTGTCATTTCTTCTGCAATAAAAATATAATAATGTTTACTTGACAGGATTGTTGAGGAGATTAAGTGGAGGGGGTAGGAACTCTATAAATGCCAATCAGTGTCTGACAAATATTAGGTAAATGCGTTGCTTATCAAATTTGAGTAATATTATTCTTAAAAAGAAAGAAAACTCAAGGGCTTCTAGTTTTGTCTGAAATTATTATTGTAATCAGGAGAAAAGCAAACAAATTTATTCAGCATAAGTTCTACATGACATAGGAACCCTCATAAGAAAATGAAGATCCAAACAAGTGGCAAAATCCAAGTGTTTATATAGTAGGTTGAAGGAAAAGATGCAATTGTGTAAAAGTAGCTAAAATATGGGGAGATTAAAGGAAGATAAAATTTATTTTAGCAAGATCTTTTTGTACAGAAATATCTCAACCTTAACTCCCTCTCTGGTGATAAGAATGTGTCTGTCTTTCCTCCTGGTTTAGGGAATACAATTTTCACATAAGATTTTTTTTTTTTTTGGTTTTTGTTTTCTTTTGTTTTAACTTGTTTTCTTTTTTACTTTTTTTAATTTACATCCAAATTAGTTAGCATATAGTGCAACAATGATTTCAGGAGTAGATTCCTTAGTGCCTCTTACCCATTTAGCCCATCCCCCCACCCACAACCCCTCCCGTAACCCCCAGTTTGTTCTCCATATTTATGATGTCTCTTCTGTTTTGTCCCCCTCCCTGTTTTTATATTATTTCTGTTTCCCTTCCCTTACTCATATGAGGACTTTAAGAGACAAAACAGATTACTTAAGGTTTTTATCTCCTGCCTTCCTGTGCCTATTTTTTCAAATGTTTTTAGCTCAAAATAATCCTTATGCCAAAGTGGCATATTCTACCAACCCTAACTCTTACATAAAGTTCAAAACAAAAAAAAACTTCACAAAATAAAAATAAACCAAGCCACAAAATTAAGAAAATTTAAATAACATTACTGAGATTGATAATGTTGCTTTGTTGGCTCCAAATCACAATCTGTAATACGAATACGGTAGTCATACAACAGCACCCATTCCCTTGATGTTGACATCTGTGTAAGCACCAATTAAATTGAGATATAGGTCATTTCCAACTGTCCAGAAGGTTCCCTCATGCCCTTCCCAATCATTCCCCAAAGTAACCACTGGTCTTATTCCTATCACCATGGATTAGTTTTGCTTATTCTTGAATTTCATATAATGGAATCACATGATAAATGTTCTTTTGAATCTGGCTTATTCAACATTATATTTGTGTGAGTCATCCATATTGCCACATATAGCAGCATGCGTTCTTCCTTCTTGCTGTGTAGCATGTAAATATAGCACACTTTATTTATCTATTATACCGTTGATGGTCATTTGTTTCCTGTTTGAGGCTATTGTGAATAAAGATGATATGAACAGTCTAAATAAATAAATAAATAAATAAATAAATAAATAAATAAAAACATTCCTTCAGTAAGGGGAATCTGATGACTCCCCCTCAACCCTCTGCCAGTTTCCTAACTCAAACTACTGCAAAACCTCTATCAGTACAAAATGATGTACTTATTATGGAGCAAATACATCCTTTATGTATTAAATACATTTTTCTCATTGACTAGAATTTCATTGATCTAAGATGCCTTTGGTTATTAGATGCATCATTATTTTATGTACCACTACAAAAGGAAAAAAATACTTCTAATTAAAGTATGGCACAATGCTAAGATGCCATCAACTGTAAGATGCATCATAACTTTGGAGATCCCAAACTATGTGGGAAAGAAGTTATCTTATTTATGATCAGTGAATATAGTAGTGCTACTTTGTGCTATGACAATATTTAACAGAACACAAAAGTTGTCTCCCAAGTCACCAGTCATTCTCAAAGCATCCCCATTCTTATCCTATCCTGCAAGCTCAGCTTACTTAAGTGCCTCCCTTCTCTATAAAATTTTCCCTGAGCACTGCTGCCTACAGAAGTTTTTGCACTGATGGGAGGGGTGTGGCCATGATCAGAGGTTCGTGGTTTTGTTAGGATAATTTTGTCTCGATACATTTTGCCTTTCTAAATCATAAACTCAAGGGACACAATACTTTTTTCTGGTTAAAACACACAACTTTATTGATGAAACACAAGTCTAAGATTAACAAATGTAAACCAATACAAAAGTGTAGCTTATTTATAATTAGTTTGCTGTCAAATTAGGTAAAGGAAAGAGCAAAAAATACCTCAGTCTAGGTAGCAAGATGGAATCGATAAGTGCTTTCTTTATACAAGCTCTAGTATTCATTTGGCATCCTTAAAATGGTACAGCCTAAAACCAACCACCACAACCATCATCACTCTTGATGATCCTTGATATTCATTATTCCAAAATGGCAGCTGAAAGGATCTCTTTGCCATGTAAGCACAATGGCAAACAAAGAATTTACAAAATGCATTGTTCCCAAGTGCAAACTAAACAATTATCTCGATATTGTTTGGGACATACACCCAATTAAAGTTTGGTCAATACTTTTAGGACTTTTACTTTCACTACCAGATCATTGTGATTTGCTAATGCCTTGATTTTCTTAATACACACTCCAGATTCTTTGAATAAGAAAAAAAGTGAACTTCTGCTGAATTCTTTCTTAGATGATGCAAGTCCTTCACTTTTTATGTTGTCATTTATATTTTCAAATAGAGTAAGGATATTAAGAAGAATCTCTCTGTCCCACTCTTTATTAAAGAGGGAAATCAATTCTGATGGTACTTTACAACTGACCAGCTCTCTTGTCATGGCTGGATTCTCAGTAAAGTTTATAATTAGTTTCATAATCTGAATCTTGGTGAAGTAATTTCCCAGGAATAACAATGCAAAAAAGTCTGGAAAAGAATAGGAAAGCAAATGTTGGTAATGATTAGTCACAGTCATGTTAGTTAACAGTCTTAGTCCGGCCATCTGCACAGCTGAGTCCAAGCGGCAGATCATGGTATCATCACACACTTGACTGATATAGGTCTTAATCTTTCCCTGATTTTCAGCATTCACACTCAAGTTATTAAGGGCATTGTAAGCTTTTTCCCTAATAATAAGATCTTTGGTTTTTATCAGTTTTGCAATAATTGGAAGACCACCCAATTCACGAATGGCATTTTGGTTAAAAGAATATGCTGCATTGTTACCCAGAGTGACCAAGGCTATTTCTTGAATAAAAGGATCATTTGATCTTTCCAGGATGTTAAGAACCTTTTGAAGGTCAGGAGCACCCAGAATATCATCAATTTTATAGGGAAAGTTGAACTTGCCCCTACGAACAGGCCATGCTGTAGCTGGAGTCCTGGTGCTCTTACCTCGGGTTCTTCCCTTGTTTTTTCCACTTGCCCTACTCCCAGCCCTAGCGCCACTCCTGGTGGGGTGACAGCCTCCACCCCTGCCCCCTGGGCAGGGTAAACTGGGTGCAAGGGTCCTGTTCCCAGAGATGGTACCCAACCTGGCTCCCCTGCCCACCTTTGCACTTGCCTGTTCCTTCAGGGTGCTGAAAAGGGCTTTGGCCTTGGCCTCTAGGCCTCCTCCACTCTGGGGCCCCAAGTGGACCTCTGCCTTTACATATGAACCACTCTCAAGTACCATGCCCACCTCAGCCTTCACCTTTGAATCACCCTGAAGTCTAGCTTCAGACCCCATCCCAGCATTAGCTTTAGCTCCTTTCCCATTCTCAATCCTAGTCTCTACAATATCACTAGATTCCTCCTCATCATCTTCATCATCGTCGTCCCAGATTTTCTCATTCTCATCTCTTCCCCAGGTCAGTCTATATACACAGTAGCAGGCGCCAGCCCCAATCACCACACCAGCGGCCACGCAGCCAGCTTCCCGAGTACGGCCCATGCTGGGGACAATGTCTGAGCCGAATTCTTAACCGGGGCAGAATGAGATTGCTCTGGCCCGGAGGGGTGCTCCTATGTTGGGGACAGAGTTTTCAGCAGGCCCTGCTGCAGCTACAGGTACAGCGGAACCTAGGAATGAAAGAAAGATTTAAGGCATCAGTCTCCCTTTTTGTGCCTTTGCATGCAGACAGACTGAACTACAGACCCACAAATGTAGAGAACATGACAGGGAATCAGGGCTGGATCATTGATTCCTCTCCTCTATTGGGGAGGTAATTTTGAAAAATTTCCCCACGTCCAGATTCTCCAACCTCATGTTCAACCATCCCACCCCAGTATGTTAAATTTAAGGTACCTAATCATTTCCCTACCTCCCTTACCCCAGATGTCCTGGGGGTAGTGGTGCCCCCACATACACCCATACAGGTTCAGGCACTTTCTTCCTTCTCTTCCTTGCCTGGAAGTCCACTGGGTCCTGCAAACCTGCATACAAATGGGTGGGGAGGAGGATGCTGAATGATCAAGGGACAGAAGGACCTCATCCTGGATAGATACACATCCCTTTCCTGCATCTCTGGCCCTCGCTCTGTGTACCCCAACATCACCCTCCCCTCCTCACAGAGCTGTGGCTTTGATAATTATTATCATCCTTCCCCATCTCCTTCATCTCTTTCAAGTCTCCACCCTATCCTCACCCAACCCAGGTCAGTTGTTTCCTTCAAAAGTGATGCCACAGCCCTTTCCCTGTAACAAATCAGATGGTGGTGGAGAGATTGTCTGGAAGACGGACAGACATAAAATGCACAAAGTTTTGGAGCTCACCCTTCCCTCCACCACCTCCAGCATCATGGAGGTTCCAGGACACTTCTCCCTTCACCCATTATACCAACTTCCACTGCTCTGGAGCAATTTCCTTCCTCTCTCATCTCAGTTTCTGTCTCTCCCATTAAACCTAAGGACTGAGAACTCTGGGACTTAGTGCTTGCAGGAAGGAGACAAACCCAGGATACAGTACTCCAAACAGCAATTTGAAGCAAGATCTCCTCACCCCCGTTTCAGGATTCCCGTGCCCCGCCCCCCAGCCACTTCCTTCTTTGTCTAATACCTGCAGAGCACTTTGTTTTGAACGCTCCAAAATGGTATAAAGAGGAGGAAAGGAGGGGGGGTGCAGAGGAGGTTCATGAGGCCACTGGGGTTTGCAGTCTCCACTTTTCTCCACCCCAGAAGTCCCAAATATTGCCACCACCCTCACTTTGGCCTACTTTTTCTGGACAATTGTCGTCTTCTTCCTGCTTCTACGGTTGAATTGGCCCTAAAGTGTGTCCATAGACACACATGCCACACGGCAGAGGCAAACGGCTTGCGGACAGAACAGCACTTCGGAAGGTCTCAATACCAGCTTTTCCAAATTCAGCACTCTGGTTGTCAAACGGATTTCATGTTTTGGTCTCTAATCCTTACCCCTACTTCTCAGGACTCCGCTGACATCAGCCCTCTTCAAGCCCAGCGTCCACTCACCCATTCCTGCAGCACCCACCCTCAGAGGTCGGCCATTTTCCCAGCAAAAACCACACCCCTTTCGGAACAAGTAGAAAAGGAGGAGGCCGACGAGGGAGTATGGAAAAGTAGAGAAGCAAAAGAAGAGCCTCCTCCCCGATGCATTCCAACCCCCCATGACAGCCATTTTCCCTGTAGGCGCCGTCACATCCTTCTTCCTACATAAAATAACAGGAAGGTAGCTGGAGTCAGAAATGGGCCCAAGTTAAGGCAAGGACCTCAACCATCCCCCACCCTTCCAGGGGCCGCAGGGCGATCCCACCTTTACACCGACCTCCAGGGATTCGGAGCAGATTCTTTACTGTTTTCCTCTGGGTGGTATACAGCGCCCTACTGAAAGACATGGGGAATGACAGATGCACAGCCCCAAGATTCTGGCTTGGTAGATGGATGCACACAGGACTAGAATCTTAATATCTGCCCTTCCCGATTCAAGGCCCTGGATGCCAAAGTTTTCGAATTTCCTCCCTCTTGGTCCGGGATGTCCCCAGGAATCCGGCCCCCAAGTCCACCATTTCTGTTCTTGGAAGGGCCAGGGATAGTGGAAGGGTGTTGAGAAAGTCCGCTTTGTCTCCACCCTCCGCTACCCACACCGTAGGGATTCCCCCCCCCCCCCCCCGCCAGGCTGCTCCCATCCACACACAGACCTGCTGGGATCCGGGCGGTTACTTCCTCCTCCTTCCCTGGCCACTGGCCCGCCCGCCCTTAGGGCAATAGGGAGCTGGTAGCCGGACAAAACCAGGACCAGGATTAGAAGGACGTGGGCAAACGTCGGCTGCTGCTCACGTGAGGGCCACGTCACCCGCGAGTGCAGGACCCCAGTTACCTCTCCCATCCCATCGGCAGTGCGGCAGGAACCGCCCACCCCTTTCCTTCCCCGCTACATCAGGTCCTGCCACTCATTTTCTTCTGCCAATCCAGGAGACTGAGGAGAGCTGCTCCTTGTGGCTGGAATTTGCCTTTCTCTGGTGAACAGGGAGAAACTGCATCTGTTCCCCTGTCCATTGGTCTTTTTTTCCCTCTTTGAGGAATAGTTCTTTTTCTTTCTCTACTCCCTCTCCAATTGCTTCTCCCATTCTCTCACCTTCCCCCACCTCCAGTCATTAAGGGCCAGCATTTTCCCTGCACCCCTATATGAAATGGAAGGAAAGATTTCAGAAAAGAACATATATTGTGGGAATATTTTACTTTCTTAAACTTTCCTGTCCATTATTTAAAATCAGTGATGCATTACTCTTATATTGAGAAAATAAAATGATGCTATTTTTTAATTTTTTTTTAATTTTTTAAGGTTTTATTTATTTTTGAGAGAGAGAGAGAGAGACAGCACGAGCAGGGAAGGGGCAGAGAGAGACGGAGACACAGAATCCGAAGCAGGCTCCAGGCTCTGAGCTGTCAGCACAGAACCCGACCTGGGGCTTGAACTCACGAACCGTGATATCATGACCTGAGCCAAAGTCAGACGCTTAACCAACTGAGCCACCCAGGCACCCCAAAATGATGCTATTTTTATTGGAGTGGAGAAAAATGTAAGAGGTAAGGAAAACCCAAAAGGCTTCATTAATTACATTATATTTATTTATAAGAAAAATGTTTCTACTGGTTATAGCCAAATAGCAGCTTTCAAAACATACTAACTGGGTTTAAAATTGGAAACAAATTTTTCATACAATCTATGAATTATTCCACAAAGAGATCTAATCTTTAGTGGTCTAACTTTGGCCACTTAATGTGAATGATCTACTTTTTCCACTTTTGGATCACCTTACAATTTGGTTTAAAAAAGCAACACAATCCTGTCTTGTTTCATTAAAGAAAGACATGTATTTAACGTCCTAAAGTCTTGGCTGACTGCTATGTCAACCTCTTATGATATGATGGCTGTTCTGAACACCAGCCCCTGGATTAGATTCCAGTCCACTGAGGTAGAGGTACCCGAGGGTGTGAGGAGTATAGAAATGGTCTGATCCTCTCAGCTTTGTCAAAGAAGGAGGGATGAAGGTGCTGCCTTCTCACCTCTCCAGTGTTCCAAAACCTCTCATCTTTACAGTTAGGCACTGATTCTGTTGGTCACTCCAGCTCAGAGCCTGGAGCCTCCTTTGAATTCTGTGTCTCCCTCTCTCTCTGCCCCTTCCCTGCTCATGCTGTCTCTCTCTCTCATTCTCTCTCTCAAAAATAAATAAAACCTTAAAAAAATTTAAATTAAAAAAATAGCATCATTTTATTTTCTCAATATAAGAGTTATGCATCACTGATTTTAAAGAATGGACAGAAAAGCTTAAGAAAGTACACATGGACAGGTGACCAAGATGGTAAATGTCACCTTTACTCAGGTGACAAACTTGAGTAACCACCTTTGGCTTCTTCCTTTTTTCCCCTCCTCCCCCAAATCCTCACAGATGTAACTCAAGGATACACAGAAGGGACTGCTGTTCCCACATACCCTTGCAGCTGCAGGTTTCCATGAAAAAGAAGTGATTGCTGGCTGGGGAAAGCACCCAGGTCTGCCTGCTCTGCCCTCATCCATGGTTCCTTAGTTAAAATTGCTCCTAACACTGCTGCTCCCACCTGGCTTGAGAGGTGGAGCCAGCTGGGCCTCTTGCCTCTGGCATCCTTGCTGCAGGCACCCAGGGAGAACCAAGATCTTCTACAGGGTCACTGCCTGTAGCCCACATCCATTTTAGTCCTCCCTCAGCCAAATGTATGCTGAAGTCCAAGGGAGTCTCCTCACTGACCATACTGATTAACTAGAGTAGGCATTCTTAACTGGCTGCCTCTGTGCTGTACCTGAAATTGTATCAAAGTTATGCATATACATATGTTCATTTTAGTGACTAGAGGAGTCATAACTTTCAGCAGATTCTCACAGGCATCTATGACTTTAAAAAACAATAGGGCACCTGAGTGGCTCAGTGAGCTCAGGTCATGATCTAGTGGTTCGTGAGTTCAAGCCCCACATGGGGCTCTGCACTATTGGTGTAGAGCCTACTTGGGATTCTCTCTCTCTCTCTCTCTCTCTCTCTCTCTCTCTCCTCTCTCTCTCTCCTCTCTCTCTCTCTCTTTCTCTGCCTTTCCACAGCTTGTGCTCTCTCTCTCTCCTCTCAAATAAATAAACTTTAAAAAAAAAGTAAAAAAGCCTAAGTACTTACCTAGGAAAAAAGATATATCCCTTGAACAGAAATCAATCTCTTCCTCTCTCTCTCTTCCTGTCTCACTCTCATTACATACACTTATTTTTTTTAATGTGCAAACAATGTAGAAATGTATAAAGTAGAATGTGAAAGTGCCCTGAAATTCATGTTCCACCACCAACCACTTTTAACAATTTCCACCTTTATTCATGCAAATACAAAAAATATATGTATGCCTTTGTCAAGTTCCAAGTTGAAAAACATACACAAAACGAAATGGTTGACATTTAGTGACATAAAGTGCAATGAATTCTCCACTTTAATTTGAGAACCAACATCTTTAAAAATTGATTTTTATCCATGTTTACTTTTATGATCTTCAACAAATTTTATGTTTCTTTAGGTAGGTCATACTCATTACTTGTTAAGTTTATTCCTAGGTATTTTATTGTTTTTGTTGTTTTGAAGAATAAATTTTCTTTATTATTATATTTTCTAGCAGGTTATTGAATACCTAAGGAAACAATAATTATTATTTTTAATGACCTTTCATAATATTTCTGATAGTTTTTCAATTGTTATATTTGTTTTTTTTCTAGGTATGCATACATAATCATCTGCAAATGATGATTTTTAAATTTTTTCTTTTCCAATCTATATATCTCTTATTCTTTCATTTCCTGGATGTACTGCATTGACCAGAACCTCCAGAACTATGTTGACAATAGTGGTGATTGAGGGTCTCCCAGCCTTGTTCCTTAGGTAAATGGAAATGCCCTTAATATTTCACCATTTAGTGTGAGTTTTCTGTTTGTTTCTGATGTGTTCTCCTTTATCTGTTTTTGTGTGACTGAAGGGTGATGTCTAAAAGCTACACTTTCATACCCCTTTGTATAAGACTGAGAAAAACTCAGTTGTCCACGTCATAATATTGAGATGGAGAGGGGACCAAGGAGAGTTAACACAAGTCCTGTGATTATTGTGAGTAAAAACAGACACTCTGCCCTCATAGTGGAAACAAGACTTTAATGAAACAATTATACATGTATACAAATCGAAAAAAATATCATGAAAGAAAAGAACATTATTAATATATTAAAACAAGTGGCAGAATCTGGGGATCAAAGATGACTTCCTTGAGGGGGGAAAGGGAGTGAAATTTTGAACTGAGATGAAAGAAAGCAGGTGTTAACTAGGAAAAGAGGGGAGCAGAAAATAAGAATGTTCAAATTCTCCACATTCATGATAACCACTGTGATAACCCATATACCTAAATCCTAGGATAAATCATGTGAAAATCACTGTTAACTTTTCAATTGACTCTCCAGGTTTTGTTGTTGTTTTATATGTACAAATAACAACAATATAGATAGATGATAGATGATAGATAGATAGATAGATAGATGATAGATAGAAGATAGGTAAATAGATAATAAGTAGGTAGATACATTATATGTGAGTGTATGTACACATATATATATTTTAAAATAATTTTGTATCATAAAATGCAAATTATTTCTTCACCTAATATATCATGTACATTATTTTATCAGATACAATAATATTCTGCAGTGTGGATTTACCAAAATTTTACCAATCTATTACTGATTCACATTTGGCCTTTACCAATATTTGCCTATTATAAAAATGCTGAAGTGGAGACCTTCGTACACATATATTTTGATAATTGTGGCATTATTTCCTTATGATAAATTCCTAGAAGTGAAATCATTGGGTTAAAGTGGATGTTCATTTTAAATCATATCCATGTTGCCAACTTTCACCTTTTAAATTGTGATATATATATTCCATGTTCTGTTCCAAAAATTTTGAAATTCATTAATTATAAGTGAGATTAAGCATCTTCTCATAGATTTGTTAACCATTTTTATCTCTCTTTCTATGAATTGTCTTTCCCCATTTTTCCAGTGTTACCAGTAAAGCACCAGCAATTTTACCCACCATTACTTTTGAACCATTTGTATAAATGTTAACATGGTGAATAAAGCAAATAACATCTCAATGTTATCGCAAATATATTTTTTCCAACTTTACTGAACACGTGGAATTATTTTTTCAAAATAGTTAGTAAACGGTCCAATGCAAACTATCTAATAATCTTTCTCTAGCTCACTGATTTAAAATGTCACCTTTATGGGGGGAAAAAAGAGAGAGAGAAAGGTGCAGACCATAAAATACTCTTGTTTTAATTTTAAATTTATTTATTTATTTTTTGAGAAAGAGAGAGAGAGAGGGAGAGAGAGAGAGAGCAGGGAGGGGCAGAGAGAGAGAGAGAGAGAGAGAGAGAGAGAGAATCCAAAGTAGCCTCTGCATCATCACCATGGAGCTTGATGTGGGTCTCGAACCTAGGAATAGTGAGATCATGACCTGAGCCAAAACCAAGAGTCAGGTGTTTAAACCACCTGGGCCACCCAGACACCCCCAAACAGATTCTTAACTCTAGAGAACAAACTGTGGGTTGCTGGAGGGGAGGTGGGCGGGGGGTGGGGGAGATGGACTAAATGTATAATGGGTATTAAAGAACACACTTGTGATGAGCACTGGGTGTTATATGTAAGTGATGAATCACTAAATTCTACTCCTGAAACTAATATTAACACTATATGCTAACTAGAAAATTAATAAAAACCTGAAAGAATAAATAAATAAATAAATAAATAAATAAAACGTCACCTTTATCATAAGCTAACCATCCACATATATTTGATATATTTGATTCTCTATTATGTTTCTTGAATGTTATTTTTTTCTTTTTATGTACCAAACTTTTAATTATAGTATCTTTATAATATGTTTTAATATCTGGGAGGGTAAAGCCTCTCTAATCACTCTTTTTCATAATTTACCTGCCTATTCACATGTGTTTATTTAGACATAAAATGTATTATTTTGTTACATTCCCTTAAAATCCTGTCCTTATTTCAATTTGGTTACATTTAATTTATAAGTTAATTGAAGGATAACTGGCATCTTTAAAAGAATATCTTACCACCCACACAGGTCAGAATGACTATTATTAAAAAGACACAGGGTGCTGGGTGGCTGATACCCCACTATTGATTTTGTCTCATGTCATTACATCACTGTTTCATAAGATAAAGCCCCACATCAGGCTCGCGCTGACAGAGCGAAACCTGTTTGGGATTCTCTCTCTCTCTCTTTCTCTCTTGGCCCTCTCCCCTTATGTCTCTCACTCGCTCTCTCTCTCTCTCACAAGAAAGAAAGAAAAAAAGAAGGAAGGAAGGAAGGAAGGAAGGAAGGAAGGAAGGAAGGGAAAAGAAATAAAAAGAAGAAAAGAAAGAAAGAAAGAAAGAAAGAAAAAGAAAGAAAAGAGACAAGAGAGAAAAACTGCTGGTGAAAATGTGGAGACAAATGGAACCCTTGTGCACTGTTGTGGGAATGTAAATTGGTACAGCCACTATGGAAAACAGCACGGAGGATACTCAAAAAATTAACAGTAGAAATACTATATGATCCAGCAATTCTATGTCTGGGTATTTCTTTGAAGAAAGTGAAATCACTCAGAGATATCTGCACCCCCATGTGCATTGCAGCATTATTCACAATAGCCAAGACATGAAAACAACCAAAGTATTTATCAATGGATGGCTGGATTAAAATACACATATATATTTATATTGGTATATTTTATTCATTCATTAAGAAAAGGAAATCCTTCTGGGGCACCTGGGTGGCTCAGTCAGTTAAGCATCCAACTTCAGCTCAGGTCATGATCTCACGGTTCATGAGTTGGAGCCCTGCGTCAGGCTTTGTGCTGACAGCTCAGAGCCTGAAGCCTGCTTCAGATTCTGTGTCTCCCTCTCTCTCTGTCCCTCCCCCACTCATACTCTGTCTCTCTCAAAAATAAATAAAACATTTTTAAAAATTTTTAAAGGAAATCTTTCCATTTGCAATAACATGGATAAACTTGGAGAGCATTGTGCTAAGGGAAATAAGTCAAAGAAATACAAGTGCTGTATGATATCACTCATATGTGAAATCTAAAAAAGCCAAACTCATAGAAACTGAGAGTAGATTGGTGGTTTCCAGAGGCTGGGGAAAGGGAGAAATGAGGAGACATTGGCATAAACTTCCAGTTTTAAGGTCAGTAAGTTCTGGGGATCTAATGAACAGCATGGTGACTATAGTTAACAGTATTATATTGTATACTTGGCAGTTGCTAAGACAGTAGATCTTAAATGTTCTCACAACTACAACAAAAAAGGTGTAATTATATGGTATGATGGATGTATTAACTAACCATATTGTGATATTCATTTTGCAATATATATGTGTATCAAATCATCACATTGTACACCTTAAATTTAGATAACATGTCAATTATATCTCAATAAAGCTAGGAGGAAAAGAATATCTTTCTACACCAGAACCCAGTTTTGCTAGTTGTCTTCATTAATTTTCCTTAGCAGCATTTCCAAATTAAAAAAAAAAAAAACTCCTAGAACATTACTTGGCACACTATAGGTTATCAATAAATACTTTTTAAATTAAATACACTTTGTTAAGTGTATTCTTAAGTACTTTACTTTTTACCATGGCTATTGTAAGTTGAATCTTTTCTTTATCTTTCATTTTCTATTTATTCTTTTTATATATGAAAGTCATTAGATTTTGCAGTTAATTTTATAACCAGCCTCTTTATGGAATTCCTAGTTTAAAATAGTTTTTCATTGATTGATTCTCTTAGATTTGTTTCATTTGCAGTAATGATCATCTTGTCTCCTCCTTTCCAATATTAATATTGTATTCCCTTCTCTGATAATTGCATTAAGTAGTACTTCCAGAAAAATGTTAAATAATTGTGGAAAAATTGACATCCTTGTCTTTTTCCTGGTTTTTATGGGAATGCTTTTGGTGTTTGTCCTTCAAGCATGAGGGACTTCTTGGTGAGAGCTAGGGCCATGGAATAGGGATCTTCTGTAGGAGCTGAAGTTTTGGCCTATCACTGCCAGTATACTTACTGGCAGTCACTGCCAATAAAACACAGCCCAAGTCAGTGATGGAACAGAAAAAAAAAATTGTTTGCTCTCTTCCTCCAAAGTTCTGTAAGTGTATTCCATTGGCCAAATCCGAAGAATAATGGTGCCTGGGGATTATAATCCATAAGAGTCAGCTTTCTGGGGCATAGAAAAGGACTAAGGAGCAGAAAATTGATCAGGAGTTGAGGTAAAATAAAGGATAACCAACCCAATCCACCTTTAGCCACTCAGCATCCATTCTTGCCCTTCACTCCAATAAAGAAACTCTCATCTCCAACAAGGAGGCAGAGACAAAAAGACCCATGAGCCTGTGTACTATCATGGAGTAATGTTAAGTCATACTCTCCACTTGAAACCTGATTATAACAACAATATCTGGTATTTTTCACACATAAGAGAAATGAAGGAAAAAAATAATTATTAATAAAGGTACACCTAGCTGCCACAGTTCCCTTCTGTAGCTGGTCATGAGGCCAAAGTCAATAATCCATTTCATATCTCCTTTAGTTTTCCACAGTTCTTTCCCTGATGTAGTGACCCTAACCTTCAATCCTATCTTTATTGGATTTTTGCATTTTCACATTGACCAAGACTATTGGGCAAATGAGTATTAAGAGGTGCCCTAATGACTATACCTGGACTCCAAGCATACTTCTCCTCCTGTTCTCATTGTATAGAAACAACTCTATTTCCCGTGGTAATGGTATTCAATCATTCCAGGCAGTGCAGTAACCCTTTTCTCTGCCTCTCAGTTCAATAGCATGAGGAGACCAAAATAGCCAGGGTGCAGTTTCAGCTTTCAATTTAATGGAACCATGGCTTTATTCCCTGTTGGAAACATTCATTCCCTACAAAATAGAACTTTCATATCTGCTGAGCCCAAGGCTTTGGAGATATATATATATATATATATAGAGAGAGAGAGAGAGAGAGAGAGAGGCAGGGGGGCACTCCCTCCTCCACCCCTTCATTCCCAGATTTGTGTATCTTCACTAAATGAGGGAAATAATGCCATATATTGGTCACTGGTTTTCTTTTTTTTTCTTTAAATCCAAGTTAGTTAACATATAGTGTAATAATGATTTCAGAAATAGAATCTAGTTATTCATCACTTACATATAACATCCAGTGCTCTTGTTGTTACATATAACAACAAGTGCCCTCCTTAATACCCATCACCCATTTAGTCCATTCCCCCACCCAACACCCCTCCAGCAATCTTCAGTTTGTTTTCTGCATTTAAGAGTCTCTTATGGTTTTCTCCATCTCTGTTTTTATCTTATTTTTCTTTCCCTTCCTCTATGTTCATCTGTTTTGTTTGTTAAATTCCACATATGAGTGAAATCATATGATTTTTGTCTTTATCTGACTGACTTATTTCACTTAGCATAATACACTCTAGTTCCATTCACATTACTGCAAATGGCAAGATTTCATTATTTTTGATCACCAGGTAATATTCCATATCTTCTTTATCCATTTGTCAGTCAATGGACATCTGGGCTATTTCCATAATTTGACAATTGTCATGGTCACTGGTTTTAAAGCAGCTGTTGTATTCTTGTAGTATAGCAGTCTCAATCTGGAACATCTGATCCTATAACTAAGCCTTCAGAAATTCATTTTCTTTTCTATCAGGCAAGCTGCTTCTGCATGATGGAGTAAGTAATACAGACCAGTGAATCTTTGGATATGACTCCATTATTGTACTTTGTCTACCATTAAATGAGTTTCTTAGTCAGAGACAATGTTGTATAGGATAACCTGATGATGATTAAGGCATTCTGGAAGTCCATGGATGGTGGCACTGACAGAATCACTGTAAGCAATGAAATATATATTTATTTCCATAGGGAAAAATTTATGTTCTCACCACGATGAAAGGTGTCCCATATAATAATCCTACCACCATGGAGCTGAATGGTACCCCCAAGAAATACTGTCTTATTGTATTGAATGCTTTATCATCATCTTATTTTGTTGCCAGTTTGGGCACTTTTGTTGCTAGTGTTAGTACAAAATCAACTTTGGTGAGTGGAAGTCCATGTTATTAAGCCCTTGCATTGCCTTCATAGCATTGATGCTAATCTAATACAGATAGCACAAAAAATAGAGAATATTATTACAATTCTATTTACTACAGTGCTATATTGAATTTACTAATATTTTACTTTGGATTTTTGCATTTATATTTATGATTTAGATTAACCTCTGGTTTACATTTTTACTTCTATTCCTCTTTGTGTTGGTATAAGTCTTATGAAGACTTATATTATTAATTCAGTAGATTTCCACCTTCTCTTATGCTCTAGAACACCTTAAATTATAAAAAAAAAAAAAAATTAGAGGGATGAGGGAAGATGGCGGCTTAGGAGGACGCTGGGCTCACCGCGCATCCTGCTGATCACTTAGATTCCACCTACACCTGCCTAAATAACCCAGAAAACCGCCAGAGGATTAGCAGAACGGAGTCGCTGGAGCCAAGCGCAGACGAGAGGCCCACGGAAGAGGGTAGGAAGGGCGGCGAGGCGGTGCGCGCTCCACGGACTGGCGGGAGGGAGCCGGGGCGGAGGGGCAGCTCGCCTGCCAAGCAGAGCCCCCGAGTCTGGCTGGCAAAAGCGGAGGGGCCTGACGGACTGTGTTCCGACAGCAAGCGCGACTTAGCGTCTGGGAGGTCATAAGTTAACAGCTCTGCTCAGAAAGCGGGAAGGCTGGAGGACAAAGGGAGGGAGAGCTGCTGAGCCCCCGGACGACAGAGTGCAGTTTGGTGGGAACAAAGGCGCTCGCAGCGCCATCTCCCCCGCCCAGTCTCCAGACCAAAAATCCCAAAGATGAACAGTTCCTGGGGTGGGCGGGGGGGGGTCGGGGGGGGGGGGGGGGTGGGGGCGGCAGGGAACCTTGCTGTCCACACAAAACACCAACTCTGTGCTTCTGCGGAGCCAACCCTCCGGCAGCGGATCTGCCTCCCTCCCGCTGCCACAGGGGCCCTCCTGAAGTGGATCACCATAAGGAGAAGCTAGCTAAGCCTGCCCCTCCTGCCCCTGTGCACCTTGCCTACCCACCCCAGCTAATACGCCAGATCCCAGCATTCACAAGCCTGGCAGTGTGCAAGTAACCCAGACGGGCCACGCCACCCCACTGTGAAATCCGCCCCTAGGAGAGGGGAAGAGAAGGCACACACCAGTCTGACTGTGGCCCCAGCGGTGGGCTGGGGGCAGACATCAGGTCGGACTGCGGCCCCGCCCACCAACTCCAGTTATACACCACAGCACAGGGGAAGTGCCCTGCAGGTCCTCACCACGCCAGGGACTATCCAAAATGACCAAGCGGAAGAATTCCCCTCAGAAGAATCTCCAGGAAATAACAACAGCTAATGAGCTGATCAAAAAGGATTTAAATAATATAACAGAAAGTGAATTTAGAATAATAGTCATAAAATTAATCGCTGGGCTTGAAAACAGTATAGAGGACAGCAGAGAATCTCTTGCTACAGAGATCAAGGGACTAAGGAACAGTCACGAGGAGCTGAAAAACGCTTTAAATGAAATGCAAAACAAAATGGAAACCACCACGGCTCGGATTGAAGAGGCAGAAGAGAGAATAGGGTGAACTAGGGGGGGGGACAGATAAAAAGTTTTAATTTTGGGAAAAAAAAAAAAATGAGAAGATGAGAAAAAGAGAGATAAAAAAATCCAGGAGTATGAGGGGAAAATTAGAGAACTAAGTGATACACTAAAAGAAATAATATACGCATAATTGGTATCCCAGAGGAGGAAGAGAGAGGGAAAGGTGCTGAAGGGGTACTTGAAGAAATAATAGCTGAGAACTTCCCTGAACTGGGGAAGGAAAAAGGCATTGAAATCCAAGAGGCACAGAGAACTCCCTTCAGACGTAACTTGAATCGATCTTCTGCACGACATATCATAGTGAAACTGGCAAAATACAAGGATAAAGAGAAAATTCTGAAAGCAGCAAGGGGTAAACGTGCTCTAACTTATAAAGGGAGACATATAAGACTCGTGACAGATCTCTCTTTTGAAACTTGGCGGGCCAGAAAGAATTTAGTAACGAGATTATCAGTGTGCTAGACAGAAAAAATATGCAGCCCGAGATCCTTTTTATCCAGCAAGGCTGTCATTCAGATAGAAGGGAGAGATAAAGGTTTCCAAAACAAACAAACTGAAGGAATTTGTCACCACTAAACCAGCCCTACAAGAGATCCTAAGGGGGACCCTGTGAGACAAAGTACCAGAGACATCACTACAAGCATAAAACATACAGACATCACAATGACTCTAAACCCATATCTTTCTATAATAACACTGAATGTAAATGGATTAAATGCGCCAACCAAAAGACATAGGGTATCAGAATGGATAAAAAAACAAGACCCATCTATTTGCTGTCTACAAGAGACTCCATTTTAGACCCGACGGACACTTTAGATTGAGCGAGTGAGGGGATGGAGAACTTTTATCATGCTACTGGAAGCCAAAGAAGCTGGAGCAGCCATACTTAATCAGACAAACTAGACTTTAAATTAAGGCTGTAACAAGAGATGAGAAGGACGTTATATAAATAGTTACAGGGAGTCTATCCATCAGGAAGAGCTAACAATTATAAATGTCTATGCGCCAAATACGGAGCCCCCAAATATATAAAACAATTACTCATAAACATAAGCAACCTTATTGATAAGAATGTGGTAATTGCAGGGGACTTTAACACCCCACTTACAGAAATGGATAGATCATCTAGACACACGGTCAATAAAGAAACAAGGGCCCTGAATGAGACATTGGATCAGATGGACTTGACAGATATATTTAGAACTCTGCATCCCAAAGCAACAGAATATACTTTCTTCTCAAGTGCACATGGAAACATTCCCCAAGATAGATCAGATACTGGTGTCACAAAACAGCCCTTCATAAGTTTACCAGAATTGAAATTATACCATGCATACTTTCAGACCACAATGCTATGACTTGAAATCAACCACAGAAAAAAAGTCTGGAAAACTTCCAAAAGCATGGAGGTTAAAGAACACCTACTAAAGAATGAAGTGGGTCAACCAGGCAATTAGAGAAGAAATTTAAAAATATATGGAAAACAACGAAAATGAAAATACGACAATACAAACGCTTTGGGACACAGTGAAGGCAGTCCTAAGGGAAAATTATATGGACAATCCAGGCCTATCTCAAGAAACAAGAAAAATCCCAAATACAAAATCTAACAGCACACCTAAAGGAAATAGAAGCAGAACAGCAAAGGACAGCCTAAACCCAGCAGAAGAAGAGAAATAATAAAGATCAGAGCAGAAATAAACAATATAGAATCTAAAAAAACTGTAGAGCAGATCAACGAAACCAAGAGTTGGTTTTTTGAAAAAATAAACATAATATTGACACAACTCTAGCAGCTTATCAAAAAGAAAAGGAGATGACCCAAATAGGATAAAATCATGAGGAAAATGGAATTACCACAACCAATCCCTCAGAGATACAAACAATTATCAGGGAATACTGTAGAAAAATTATGTTCCAACAAATTGACAACCTGAAGAAATGGACAAATCCTGAACACACCTCTTCCAAAACTCAATCATGGAGGAATATAGAAAGCTTGAACAGACCCATAACCAGCGAAGAAATTGAATCGGTTATCAAAAATCTCCCAACAAATAAGAGTCCAGGACCAGATGGCTTCCCAGGGGAGTTCTACCAGACGTTTAAAGCAGAGATAATACCTATCCTTCTCAAGCTATTCCAAGAAATAGAAAGGGAAGGAAAACTTCCAGACTCATTCTATGAAGCCAGTATTACTTTGATTCCTAAACCAGACAGACACCCAGTAAAAAAAGAGAACTACAGGCCAATATCCCTGATGATATGGATGCAAAAAATTCATCAATAAGATACTAGCCAATCGAATTCAATGGCATATAAAAAGAAATATTCACCATGACCAAGTGGCATTCATTCCTGGGACTGCAGGGCTGGTTCAACATTCGCAAATCAATCACGTGATACATCACATTAACAAAAAAAAAGAGAAGAACCATAGGATCCTGTCAATCGATGCAGAAAAGGCCTTTGACAAAATCCAGCACCCTTTCTTAATTAAATAACCTTGAGACAAGTCGGGATAGAGGAGGGAACCATACTTAAAGATCATCAAAGCCATTATGAAAGCCCACAGCTAACCATCATCCTCAATGGGGAAAACTGACGCTTTTTCCCTGAGACTCAGGAACACGACAGGGGATGCCCACTCTCACTGCTGTTGGTTTAACATAGTGCTGGAAGTTCTAGCATCAGCCATTCAGAAACAAAAAGGAAATCAAGCATCAAAAATTGGCAAAGATGAAGTTTCAAGCTTTCGCTTTTTGAAAGATGACATGGATATTATACATGGAAATCGATAGATCCCCCAAAGTCGTGCTAGAATTGATCCCTGAATTCAGCAAAGTTGCAGGAATACAAAAGCAATGTACAGAAATCAGTTGCATTTTTACACTACAATGAAGCAACAGAAGACAAATAAAGGAAAAAAAAAAAAAAAAAACTGATCCATTCACAACCATGCACCAAGAAGCATAAAATCTATGAATAAATCTAACCAAAAGTGTAAAAGATCTGTATGCTGAAAACATATAGAAAGCTTTATTAAGGTAATTGAGAAGATTTAAGAAATGGAAAGACATTCCTGCTCATGGATTGGAAAAATAATATTGTCAAAATGTCAATACTACGCAAAGCTATCTACACATTCAATGGCAATCCATTCAAATTGCACCAGCATTCTTCTCGAACTAGAAACAAGCAATCATAAAATTGATATGGAACCACAAAAGGCCTTGAATAGCCAAAGGAATTGTTGAAGAAGAAGACCAAAGCAGTGAGGCATCACCAATCCAGACTTTAGCCTGTACTACAAAGCTGTCATCATCAAGACAGCATGGTATTGCACAAAACAGGACACATATACATGGAAATAGAATAGAGCAACCCAGAACTAGACCACAAAGTATGGCCCAACTCATCTTGACAAGCAGAAAGAACATCCAATGGAAAAAAAGACAGGCCTCTTTAACAATATGGTGCTGGGAGAACTGGACAGCAACATGCAGAAGGTGAAACTAGACCACTTTCTCACACCATTCACAAAAATAAACTCAAAATGGATAAAGGACCTGAATGTGAGACAGGAAACCATCAAAACCTTAGAGGAGAAAGCAGGAAAAGACCTCTCTGACCTCAGCCGTAGCAATCTCTTACTCGACACATCCCCAAAGGCAAGGGAATTAAAAGCAAAAGTGGATTACTGGGGACCTCATGAAGATAAAAAAGCTTCTGCACAGACAAGGAAAAACAACAACAAACTAAAAGGCAACCAACGGAATGGGAAAAGATATTTGCAAATGACATATCGGACAAAGGGCTAGTATCCAAAATCTATAAAGAGCTCACCAAACTCCACACCCGAAAAACAAATAATCCAGTGAAGAAATGGGCAGAAAACATGAATAGACACTTCTCTAAAGAAGACATCCGGATGGCCAACAGGCACATGAAAAGATGTTCAGCGTCGCTCCTTATCAGGGAAATACAAATCAAAACCACACTCAGGTATCACCTCACGCCAGTCAGAGTGGCCAAAATGAACAAATCAGGAGACTATAGATGGCTGGAGAGGAAGTATGAGAAACGGGAACCCTCTTGCACTGTTGGTGGGAATGCAAACTGGTGCAGCTGCTCTGGAAAACAGTGTGGAGGTTCCTCAAAAAATTAAAAATAGATCTACCCTATGACCCAGCAATAGCACTGCTAGGAATTTACCCAAGGGATACAGGAGTGCTGATGCATAGGGGCACTTGTACCCCAATGTTTATAGCAGCACTTTAAACAATAGCCAAAATTATGGAAAGAGGCCTAATGTCACATCAACTTGATGAATGGATAAAGGAAATTGTGGGTTTATAATACACAATGGAAATACTACATGGCAATGAGAAAAAATGAATATGGCCTTTTGTGAAGCTAAAAGTGGATGGGAACTGGGGAGTGTGATGACTAAGTGAAATTAAGCATACAGAGAAAGACAGATACCCACATGGTTTCACTCTTATGTGGATCCTGAGAAAACTTAACAGGAACCATAGGGGTGGGGAGGAAAAAGAAAAAATAAAAGAGGATAGACGTGGGAGAGAGCCAAACGAAAAAAAGAGGTTAGAGTGGGAGAGAGCCAAAGCATAAGAGACTGTTAAAAACTGAGAACAAACTGAGGGTTGATGGGGGGTGGGAGGGAGGAGAGGGTGGGTGATGGGTATTGAGGAGGGCACCTTTTGGGATGAGCACTGGGTGTTGTATGGAAACCAATTTGACAATAAATTTCATATATTAAAAAAAATAATAATAATAATAAAATAAAAAAATATAAAAAATTAGTGGATCCTTGATGATGTTGTGGTAGGAAGAAGAATGTCTCCTCAAAGATGTCTACATATTGGAACCTGTGACTATGTTACCTTATATGGCAAAAGGGACTTTGCAGATGTGATTAAATTAAGGATATTGAGATAGGGAGATTATACTAGATTGGCTGAGTGGACCCAATGTAATCACAAGGGTCCTGATAAGGGGGGGGGGGGCAGAAGAGCCACATAAGATGTGATGACAGAATCAGACATCAGAGTGATGTGGGCTATGAGCCAAGGAAAGCAAGTAGCCTCTAGAAGCTGGAAAAATCAAGGAAATGGATTCTCTGCTAAAGCATCCAGGGTAACATAGCTCTGTCAACCCATTTTAGACTTCTGACCCCCAGAACTGTTAAGATAATAAAAGTGTCTTATTTTAAGCCATTGAGTTTTCAATAATTTGTTACAGCAGCAGTAGGAAACTAATACAATATCGTTATTATTTTCAAAGAATTAAAATTTTTTATATTTACCCAGATATTTACCATTTTTCTATTGCTTCTTCATTCTTGAATTCCAGATTTCCCTCTGGTATCATTTCCCTTTAGGCTGTCGAACTTACTTTAGCATTTTTTTAGAGCATGTCTGCTGGCAACAAATTCTCTTGGTTTTCCCTCATCAAGGAAAATCTTTATTTTCATCTCCACACTCTATTCCTGAACTGTAACTATGCATTGACAATTCTTTCCTTTAAACACATCAACCATGTTATTCCACTATCTTCTGACCTTCACTGTTTGTGATAAGAAAACCACAGTCTTTCAAATTGTTCCCCTATAAGTAATGTGTTATTTTCCTCTAGCAACTTTCAAGGTTTTTTTTCTTTACTTTTGGTTTCCAGCAGTTTGATAAGATGTATCTAAGCATAGTTTTCTTTGAGTTTATCCTGCTTGGGATTTATTGACCTTCTTGCATCTGTAAATTTATGACTTTCAAAGCATCTAGGAAGTTTTTGACAATTATATCCTCAAATAATTTTTCTATTGTAGGAAAGGAAGGCTGAAAAGAACAGGAAATGCTACCCTTTCCCAGCACCATTTCACAGAGCAAGAGTGTCACTCGGGGGAAAAAAAAAAGTACCTGCCTTCTGCTCTGGTGCATCGGTTGAAGAGTTTGTCCCAAGAAGAAAGGCAGGGCACAAGGATGAAGAATGCTGAAGCTCTGCCTGAATGCTCTGTCTGCCTGAAAGGGCTGAAATAATCCGGAAATGGTAGTAGAAAATTCCATGCATTTTGACAGACACTGTCAAAAAACAATGGAGATCTTGGTGCAGAATAATTAAGAGGAAGCTAATACCACTAATACAAGAAAAATGTCAGGACAATCACAAGTTTCCTAGAGAGAACCAGGGAGACAACCAGTAAGAGCCCTCTTGAGATCATATAAAATTGTGGTGGTCAGGAAGATTGTGGTTTATGCTAGGCTGTATCCCCTTGGGAAAATTAGAGAAAGACATGCAACAGGCTTGAACGGATTCCCCAAGCCATATAGAGACCCATAAACACAGGGCATAAAGCCTCACTGGCACAAAGAACTTAAACACAACCTCTGACCAAACACTGACTAAATCATAAGCTACTCTGACCCAGGGACAAATCCTAGAAAGCCAAGATTAAAAATAAAATCACAGTCATCCTTGGCAGTCTGGAAAAATGTGTGAATGTCTATAGTCTTTCAGGAGCAATCAGAAAAAAAAACCTCCAAGCTACTACTCCCTGGCTGAATGGGAGAGAGGCAAAATATGTAAATTCACTGAAATGTGAGAGCAGCTACACAGACATATAATGGTAAAGGGTAAATATCTAGGGGCGCCTGGGTCACTCAGTTGGTTAAGCGTCCAACTTCAGCTCAGGTCATGATCTCGCGGTTCATGTGTTCAAGCCCTGCATCAGGCTCTGTGCTGACAGCTCAGAGCCTGGAGCCTGTTTCAGATTCTGTGTCTCCCTCTCTCTCTCTCTGCCTCTCCCCTGCTTGCACTCTGTCTCTATCTGTCTCAAAAATAAATAAACATTAAAAAAGGGTAAATATCTAATTGGCTAAGGGAACTTAAGCACAACCTTTGTCCAATAAGTGACTTATGCTAACCCACGGGCAAAACCTAAGTAGCCAAGCTCAAAGATAAAAACAAGGGAAAAAGATATGAGCTGGGACATCAGAGATGCACATTATGAGTGTGGAGGGAGTAAACTTCACAGAATTAGTCCTACTAAGTCAACGAATAAACAAATAACTGATAAAATAATAACAATGACCACTGAGAAGAGCATCAGTATGCAGGGTTGCTATATTACCTAAAATGTCCAGCTCTCAACAAAATATTAAAATACATATATAGTATATAGTTGTAACTATACAGGTAAACATAAAAGACAGTATAAATGTATTTTTGTAACTCTATTTTTTTCTATTTGATTTGAAAGACAACTTCATAAAGCAATATGAATAAATCTATGTTGATGTACATACAATGTATAGAGATATGATTTGTATGACAATAACAGTGCAAAGGAGTGGTTAGGAATGGAACTATTAGGAGAAAAGATTTTAAATTAAGCTGGTATTGATGTCAACTTGATTTTTATAAATTAAGTTGTTCATTGTAATTTCCAGGACAACTACTAACAGAATATCTTTTTTTTTTAAGTTTACTTATTTATTTTGAGAGAGAGAGAGAGAGAGAGAAGAGCAGAGAGAAAGGAAGAAAGAGAATCCCTATCAGGCTTCACACGCAGAGCTGGACATAGGGCTTGATCTCACAAACTACAAGATGATTACCTGAGCCGAAATCGTGTTGGAGGCCTAACTGACTGGGCCACCCAGGAGAATTTATTTTAAAATATAGTAAAAGAAATGGCAGGGGAATGAAAATGGCACACTAGAAAATGCCTATTTGACATAAAAGAAGGTAACAATGGGGGAATAGGGGAACAAAAAAGACATAAGACATATAGAAACAAATAGCAAAATGGCAGATTATACCTTATCAGTGATTGCATTAAATATAAATGTATTAAACACTCCAACTTGAAAGCAGAGATTGCAGAATACATTTTAAAAATATGATCCAACCATACGTTGTGTACAAAATACATGCAGATTCAAAGACACAAATAGGTTGAATATCAAAGGATAGAAAAAGTTATACATGTAAACAGTAACCAGAAGGGACCTGGAATGGTTGTATTAATACCAGAAAAATTAGGCCTTAAGATACACATTGTTATTAAAAACTAAGAAGGGTCGTTTATAATGATGAAAATGTCAGTCCATCAAGAAGATATGACAATTATAAATATAAATATGTGGACCTAATGACAAAGCCCCATAGTACATGAAGCAAAACCAGACAGAATTGAAGGGAAACAAAAATATATACAAGGAATAACAATAATATATAATATATGCCAATTTATAAGTATTACTCTGAAAGCTTAATCATTTAATTATCACAGCAATTCTATAAAATAGGTTTTGTTATTTCCATTTGAAATATAGGGAAAACGAGGAGGAGAAATGAAAAGATTTGCCTAAGATCATGTAGCTATTAAGTGAAAAGACCAGGATTTGAAGTCATGCTGTCTGGTGGCTTGTCCAATAGGATTAGTGTCCTTATAAGAAGAAATACCAGAGAGCTCACTCACTCTTTCTCTAGGTTCACACATCAAGGAAAGGTCATGTGAAGTCATAGCAAGAAGGTGACTGTCTACAAGCCAGGAAGAGATCTGTCACAGAAACCAAATTTACCAGCACCTAATCTTGGACTTCTCAGTCTCCAAAACTGTTGGAAAATAAGTTTCTGTTGTTTAAAACACCCAGTCTGTGGTATTTTGTTCTAGCAGCCCAAGCAGACTAATACAAGGACATTATGCTAAATTAAATAAGCCAGTCACAAAAGGACAAACATTGCATGATCCCACTTATAAAGTAGTCAAATTCATAGAGACAGAAAGTAAAATGGTGGTTGCCAGGGGCTGAGGGAGGGAATAATGGGGAATTATTATTTAATAGGTACAGAATTTCAGTTTGGGAAAATGGAAAGACTTCTGGAGATGGCTAGTGGTGGCAGTTACACAACAAAGGGAATGTACTTAATGTCAATGAATTGTACACTTAAAAATGGTGAAGATGGTAAATGTTTGGTGTACTTTGCCACATTGTTTAAAAGGGAAGAAAAAGAATATATAGAGATATGTGTTGTAATATTTTCTTAAAATTTTTAAAGTTTATTTATTTCTGAGAGACAGAGAGAGAGCAAGAGCAGGGGAGGGGCAGGGAGAAAGGGAGACACAGAATCCAAAGCAGGATCCAGGCTATGAGCTGTCAGCACAGAGTCTGACACGGGGATCATGACCTGAGCCAAAGTCGGTAATTTAACCAACTGAGCCACCCAGAAGCCCCTTGATATGTGTTGTAATGCTGATGGGAAGCCATATCCTCAGTTTCAATTCTGCACTCCTCTCTGCCAAAGTCCCACTTGTGTTGAGTTTTCTTAGCATTCTGTCCTCAGTTTTTCAGTCTGTATCCCTTACTGGGGCCACCTGACTCACTCTCTGGCTTTAGTTATCATCTAAAATACCTATCTTTGGTCAGACCTTTATTCTGAGCTCTAGATCCATACTCATCAAATAAACACTGAGCATCTCCACTTGAAAGTCCTATAAGCACCTCAAATTCATATAGTTTAAACCAGATTCATTCCATTCCCCTCTCAAATATGCTCCTTTAGATTTGAAACATAAAAATGAAGAGAAATATTAACACCCTTCCTGCTTCATCCTCTGCTCCAGATTGCAATCTCTCCCCTACGCTACAATGCCTTAAGGGTCAATCAGAACTGGGCCTTTTTTCCAAGAAGAACTGCATTTCATATTCAAAAAGTGATGTTAAACTATTCCTCATATGTGCGTGATCCAGCAAGGCCACTGTACCCAAAACCTTAAGCCAACCCCTGAGCCCTGAGTCTGCTAAAACAGCACTAGAGTAAGAATCAGGACTTTGGGCCACATTGGAACCCAGAATTAGCTTATAATACCACTTAACTCCCCCAAATATGTAGGAGTGTCATCCACTTCTATCCTACTCTCAACACTGCCCTTAGAACTGGGCGTGAGGGGCCCTCTCTAAATCCCATGTTTTGAAGAGTCCTGCACCTTTCTCTCTCTCTCTCTCTCTCTCTCTCTCTCTCTCTCTCTCTCTCTCTCTCTCTCTCTGTCACACACACACACACACACACACAGACATACACACACAGAGAATAACACAAAGGACACAGGATCTCGTGCTCATTGTTGGCACAGTGCAACTTATAACCCTAGACATATGCACTTTGGCTAGTACTGTTCAGGCTCCAGGAAAGTACTTCTCCACACCTGTTCCCCTCTATCCTCTAAACAAAAGGCAACTGTGTCCAAATGTCATGAAGATTTGTAGACCATGCCACTGCTGACCTAAGAGGCAGACATTATTTCAGAAGGCAGGGAAGATTCAAGCAGTGGAAGCACTTATGGAAGAGAAGAAACAAGCTAACTTGTCAAAGCCTTCTTAGATACATGAATACAACAGGTTTCTGCTTAACAAGCTATCATTTCCCAATAGTGTCCATTTTCTTGCTTATCTTTAATTTCCAGTCTGTGGCTCCAGAAGTAATAAAAAATCAGTGCAATATTTGCAACAGTTGCATATAGAGGTTAAAGAACATTTCACATTAAACAACACCTATTACTCTTGATTTTAGGATGGCTAGATTAGATAAATGATAGATAGATAGATAGATAGATAGATAGATAGATAGATTAGATAGATAATAGATGATGATGATGATGATGATGATAGATAGATAGATAGATAGATAGATGTAACATATGTAAAGCATTGTCACAGATTGGATGTTCCAGGAGTCATTTTCTGAGACAAAGATGAGAGAATAGAAGATTTACTGGGGAGTTCTCCTGGCATCAACACTTATGGAAGGAAAGGGAATAAAGAAGCAGGAATTGGAAAAGGGAGAAATCAAATTTTAGTGTGCTCTCAATGGAAGGACTCAGCATACTTTGAAGGGAATTCTGAAGACAAAATGAAACTCCAAAACTATCTCAGTTAGGGGCAAGAGGGCCAGGCCTTTATACACAGCATCAGTGAGTCATTGGATGTGGGTCACCCTGACAATGGGATGTAATCTTGAACAAGATAACTCTCAGCTAACGTAATCCCTGAAGGCAACTAAGGGCTCTCTGATGGCAGAATTCCTAACAACTGAAGTAATAAGGCCTTTATTGCTAAAGGGAGCTCTGGGAAAGGCATTACAATGTCCACGACAGTCCACACCTTGTGCCTCCCAGATCCATTTCATATAAGTTCTGGGATCAACTCTTCCAGGAGTCTGGTGGACCTCTCTTCCTAGGAGAAACATTGGACAAACTACAACCTTCAGTACTGTAGCTGGTCTCAAAGCTGCAAATAATCATCTCCCACTTCAACTAACAGTTATAGATCCCCATCAGTCTTAGGGTCTTGGTAGTTTGCCTGGTAGTGTGACTCAGACCCTCCTTCCTGGTCACCACGGCTTTCTTAGGTTGGAGTTGCTATACTTGCTGATACCCACAAGCCAAGCCCACCAACCTATAAACAATGCTTGGGTTTTTCTTTCCTAGTCAGCTTGTCAAAAGACATTTCCCAAGGGGACACTGGTGTAAGGTGAATTAATGATGATAATGCAACAGTGGTAGCTATCATGGCAGATATGCTCTAGCTAATTGTGCAGGTGCATGTGTCCTCCAGCCCTGCTTATGCTTGATCCCGCGTGTAAAACTTCCATCTGGTTGCTGGGCCTGCCCACCCTTATACCTTGGTGTATCTGACAGAATTCAGTTCATGATGGGCAGTTCTGGCTACATGGTCACTTGATATCCTATGGCCAGGCTTTCCATCTCTATCAGGATGCAGTAGCATGTGAGGAGCTATTTTCAAAAGATATATATAATTCTCCACTGCAAATGGCATTGGTTTGCTCCAGACCCTAAATTCTGGACCAAGCTCTGACTTTCCCATTGGGGTTTATCAAAAACTCCAGATAGCATCTTTTGCCAACACAGATACCTCGAATGCCATAAGGTCTGTCTATTGTATAGACCAAGTGCCAAGACTACTTGGGACCAAAGTTTGGACCTGCTTAGGAACTTCTCTTGCTCTAGGCTCCACTCGAAGCTGGCAGCTTTTTGTGTCACCCAGTATATGGGTAGAAACAGTAATTCCAGGTGTGAAATATGGTATTTCCAGAACCCAAAGAAGCCTACCAGGCATTGAGTTTCCTTCTTTGTGGGGAAGGTGAAAATGCAATAATTTGTCTTTTAATTTAGAGGCGATCCCCTGGCATGCTCCCCAGATCATTCAACCTCTAAAACCTGCACTTAACGTAGCCAGCTCATGGATCTTTGTAGGGTTTATCCCCCATCATGTGGACTACATGTGTCTTACCATGGCTTGTAATGTGCTAACCATTTCTTACTCATTTTGGTCCCATTAGCATGATGTCATCAACATAGTGGTTTAGTATTATATTCAGATGGTCCAGCTATCTTCAGTCTATAATATGACAGATGACAGGAGAGTTGGTAGGCCTTTGAGGAAAAACTGTACGTGTATACTGTTGTCTTTTCTACATGAATGTGAACTTTTTCTGATGTTTTATTCTGATCGGGACAGAAAACTACATTTTCCAAATCAATAACTAATTACTAAGTATCTAAGCTCATGTTATTCTGCTCTAGCAAATATATTATATCTGACATGGTAGCTGCACTTGTACCACTACATGGTTGAGTGTGCAATAGTCTACCATCGTCTACCAGGCTCTGCCCACATTTTGCAGGGGCCCAAAATGGTGCATTAAATGTAGATATGATGGGGACCACATTCCAGCATTCTTTAGGTCTTTAACAGTAGCACTAACTTCTGCCATCCTCCCCAAGATGCTATATGTCTTTGTTTATTATCTTGGCCAAGGATGGTGAGGGCAGTCTCAGAAACTTCACTTTTCATCTACAAACAGGTCTGACTCCACAGGCCAAGAAACAAATGTAAGGTTTATACCAACTACCAAAATTTCTATTCCAATTATATATTCAGAGACCAGGAAAATAACCATCAGGTAGGTTTGTGGACCCAGTGGAGCCACTCTGAATTCAACATAGGCCAGGAGTCCATTTAATACCAGGTTCCCATCTGCCCTTATTCTAAGAAGGAGAACATGTTGACATTTTAGGTCTCTGGGTAAATCAACTCATAACTACCGTCCAAAAGTCCTCAAAATGTTTGAGTATTCCTCTTTTCCCTGCATACAGCTACATGCATAAATGGAAGGACTGGAGAAATAATTACTAATGTTGTAGGGTTCTTCTTCCTCTGCACCCAGCCTCTCCTTCAAACAATGCACTCTGGATCAAAAATTGAGTTAGGGTCAGAAGCTGAGCAAGGAACTCTGACTTTTTATCTAGGCACTGTCCCTCAGACTTCTGAACCATCTTTGATGATTGCTCACATTCGGTACAGATTGTTGGCTGCTTATTTTCCCCAGGGCACTATTGTTCTATTAATCATCTCCACAGATCTCTGCAGATCAGGCTTCCCTGCCTATCACTCTGATTCTGCAGCACATTATGGTATTTGCATTGACCCGACTTCTGATGGTTATGTGCAGTCATCCTGCCTCTATTGTTTCAGAGGCATCACCAATTCTTTTTTCTTTTTTTTTTAATGTTTATTTTATTTATTTTGAGAGAGAGAGAGCATGCATGTATGAACAGGGTGGGGGACAGAGAGAGAGAGAGAGAGAGGGATACAGAGAATCCCAAGCAGGGTCCACGCTGTCAGTGTAGAGCCTGACTCGGGACTCAATCCCACGAACTGTGAGATCATGACCTGAACCAAAATGAGGAGTTGGACACTCAACCGACTGAGCCACCCAAGTGCCCTGAACTATCACCATTTCTATCAGTGTTCTTCATCCTGTAACATCCTCTCCTATTCTGAGCCTTGGCCTCCAGAGGCAAGCCGCCCCTGAACTTAGTGATGCTGCTGCTCCTTTCACCAGTGCATTCCTTATAGCTCCAGCAAATAGTGTGCCCTTTGGATCCTCCTGAAGAACATACTCCTCCAGAGGGTTTTCAGAACATACATGATATATTTATTCTATCATTCCCACTTCTTTGAGACTTTAACCCTCTCCCTGCCATCTGCTATGACAACTCTGGCATTTAAACCTCACTTAATTCTTTTTTTCCATACTTTGAGACGCCATTCTACTAGTGAGTTCACAGATCTCCTGGGGTCTTTCCCAGGGTGTTAAATACTGCATCTTGGGAGATGACTCTCAATACAATTAATTTTTCCCTTATTCAATTTTATATTCCATCTCCCCTGATCAAGGCCCTCAGAATTTAGTCCCGTGATTCCCCCTCAGCACTTGCTAGTACATGCTGGCTAAGTCCTATAGCTTCTTCTTGGGGTATCCCCTTTCCTTCCTTCTTCTTAGGCCCAGCACATCCCCAGGGAGGTTATGCTGTGACTTAATCCTATACATAGGCCCAGTGGCCAGGATAATAAGTGGGGCAGGTTCTGAAGGAAACACACATTACCTTAGAGGAGAAGGGACACTGCATTTTCAAACAGTGAAGTACTAGCCCTAAATAGGAAGGAGTGGGATACTTCTGAATGCTCAAGGTGTCCAGGGAAATCTGAGAATACAAGATTTTTAGGAATATCAATCCATAAGTCCCCATCCCACATGTCAGGGTCCCATTCCTTCCTAACCAGAATAGCAGACTTGTCTTGGTTGGGATTCTAACTTTCTTTGAAGCTTGCTTTCAATTAGTCCTGGGCCTGGTCCTACGATCTCTCTACCCTCTACCCAGAAAAGAAGAGGGCCTCTTTATAGGTTATGAATGAAACTTTCTGGCTTTCACATATAGCATTTAATTGCTGATTAATTTAAATTTGGCTCTTCATTTTTTTTTCTAGAAGTCAAGCATAGAAATAGTTACACAATTTTCTGGCATTCTTTATATCTAATATTTCCCACATATTTCTTAAAAGTCTGCTACATAGAACCAGCTAATGCATCTCCTTCCACCAGTGCCATCCCAGTTCACCATCACTGAAAGCTCTGACAATTCCTCTGCCACATGTTTCAGATGCCTATCTACTCCACCTACCATCAGTGATGGGGTCCTCCTTGCCAGATGGGCAGCAGGTGATTCATCTCCAAAATTTCATCACAGTGTTTGCCTTCCTGAACTACTGCTTATATCAACTGTTGTAGGTTGGCTTCCTGGAGAGCAGACTCAGAGTTCAGCATGAAGGGCTTTTATTAGGAATTGCTCTTGAGATCAAAATCTGTAGAAGGGAAAAGAAGGAAGCAGGATTGGACAGAAGGAGAAGTTTAGCTGTCCCATTTGGGGCAAGAAGGCCATGTCAATCAGCCATTGGATGAAAGTACCCCCAGGAAGAGGGCATGACCTTGGGTGAGGTGACTTCCCAGCTGAGGCAATTCCTGAAAAGCCTAGCAACTAAATAACCTCTTTATTCCTGAAGGAGGATTTAGGGCAACAGACTGCAGAATCTACCACAATGTGACATCATTTTTTCCACTAGAAACTTAGTGGCCATTGAATAATAGAATTGAGAACAGTTTTACTTTTAAAATGATTAACAAGATTTAAATTTTCAAACATTTACACTTACATTTACAGCTTTATTCAAATATTTATTCAAAAATTTAATTTATACCTTCCAAATATCTAGACATCAATATGTGAACCTCTATTTATAATTTTGCCCTAGTTCCCTGATATACTATTGACAGGTCTGCTTAGTCCAAATCCATCCATTTCCTCTTGGCAAGTTATGCAAAAATTTGTGGTGTATATAAAAATCAGAAAATACAGATGAGCAAAAAAGAGATAAAATTGCCCATTAATCTAACACCCATAGAACACTATTAACACTCTCAGTATACACCAAAGTTTATACAGGAGATAATTTAGATATATACTTTTACTTTATAAAAAGTATAGCATGTGTTTTTGCAGCCTATTTTTCCCACTTAAGATTAATGCTGAGTTTTTTCCAAGTAAATAAGTCTGGATGCCCATCACAATTTTCAGTAGCTGCAAGATGTTTCTATGTGTAGGCACACCCTAATTTGTTTAGCCAATTGCCTATTTTGAGACACTTGGGTCATTCACAATTTTTCACTCTTCAAAACAGTATGAAAATACACAGCTTTGTACAAGCCAATTATTTGATCATCTTCTATAGATAAATTTCTACAAGTGGAATTACTGGGTCAAAGATCATGTGTATCTTAAAGACTTCTGAAACATGTATCCAGATGGATCTTTGTACCAATGTATGCTCCCACCAGCCCAGTTTGAGAGTGCCCCTCCCACCACACCCTCACCACAATCTGGGGTGGGAGAAAGGTGGATATTCTTCAGTATTGATATCAACACCACTCTCAGTGTTTCCATAAAGGCCCTGCCTCAATCAAACTTCTAAAAGAAATCTAATAGAAGCACTAAACATTGTTATTTCTTCTATTATATTTTATTATTTCAAAATAATAACTAATGTATTTACCTTACACAGACACCAGAGTTAGTCAACAAAGAGAATGTTTTCCTATTAAATACCACCAGGACCCTAAAATAAAATTGTCCCTCTATGTGTGCCCTCAAGATAAGTTCCATCATTTCTTTGTTCAAAGAGTATATCACTTCCTTGTCCCCTTGCTATTACCATGGCCAGTAGTGAAGTCTCACACTTTTAACATCTCATACCTGGACCATGGCAGTAACTTCCTAACTGGTGTTCCAATCTCCAGTGGCCACTCTTGTCCCCACCCCAAATCTGACCCATCCTGCACACAGATCAGCTACATTCTTTTCCTTTAATTGCTCATTCCTTTGGTCACAAAATGTTGTAGGGTCACCCAGGGGTGGATGGAGTAACATTAAGACAACTCAGTTTAGCAGTCAGGGATCCTCCATGAAAGGGCTCACCCAAACTGATGGATTACATTTCCCATACTCCCCTCCCCACACGTGGAACTCCAGGCAGGCCAGCCTCCTCTATGGAGCAGGATTTCCACCTCCATGCATTTCTTCCCACCACTCATCCCTCCTCCAAATGCTCTCCCACCCCATTTTTATCCTATCCTTCAAGCCCAGCTTCATTAAGTGTCCCCCTCCTCTGTAAAATTTTCTCTGACCACTGTTGCCTGCAGAAGTTTCTGCACTGTTTGGCCATGATCAGACGCTCATGGTTTTGTAGTATATTTTTGTTTCCATACATCTTGCCTTTCCAAATAGATCATAAACCCAAGGACAAAGATGTGTCTCTTTTTTTCTGCTTATAACACACAACTTTATTGATGACATAAAAATAAAGCCTCAAATGTATAAACATAAGTCCACACAAAGGACCAAAAATTACCTTACTTATGAAAAATCAGGTCAGTTTCTGTTCATGAAGCATACTAAAAATATCTTGATCCAGACAAGGTAATAATCAACACATGTATTTTCAGTACAAGTTTGAATTCGTTTGGTGTTCATAAAGTGATCCAGCTATAGACCATCATAAGTAACATCAGTTTCAAAGTTATAATGCAATTTACAATGTGCATTACCTCCAGGCAGCAAAACCAAAATATTACTCAGATTTGTTTGGAAACATATAACTAATCAGAGTTTACTTAATAATAGCTCAACTCTTTCTTTCACCTCAGGGTCACTGTATTCTGCTGCTAAGACTCGAAGTTTCTTGGCACATGCTTTAGGTCGTTGGAATATGAAATAAAGGGAATTTTTACTGAACTTGTCCTGGGTAAATACTTTTGCCCTTCTTTTAAAATGGTAATTTATATTTTCAAATAGTGAAAGAGCATTAAGAATATTCTCTTTTGTCTCTTTCTTGTTAAAGATATTAATCAGTGATGTTGGTGCATTGGCAATGAGTAAGTCTTTTGTCATAGATGGATTTTTAGAGAAATTCAAAAGCATTCCCAAAATATGGTCTTTGGTTTCTCCACTTCCCACAGTTAACAAACGAAGAAATTCTGAAATATAATTTGTAACCATATGCTGATATTCACTAATAACAGTCAAATGCTTTATCAATCTTAGTCCAGCCAGCTGCACATTTGAATTCAAGGGATAGGTCACTGTGTCTTCACATACTTGGTTTAAGTATGTTTTCACCTTCCTATGATTTTCAGCAGCCACTGAGATGTTATTCAGTGCATTTAAAGCCTTCTGCCTAACACTGGGATAGGGATTATTGAGCAAGCTTTCAATAATTGATATTCTACCTGCATTACGAATGACTTCATGGGAAAATGGATAATCAGGACTGTTATATAGAGCATTATTGGCTATTTCATGAATAGAAGGATCTTCAGTCATCTCAATCATGCAAATAAGTTTTTCAAGCTCTCGTGGATCCATATTAGCTTCGCGTTTACAGCGACAGGTCCAGGGATGAGTTTTCTCCTCACACCTTATCTTTCTGATTTCATCTTCAGGTGGGAAGCAGGACTCATTTTGGTATGGAAATTTCATTTCCGTCCAGATCATGGCTCCCGCCCATGACCCCATTCCTGCCCCAGGGACCATGGATGGATATGTGCCTCTTGACTCAATTGACTTTTTGGCTTTAGTCTTAAGTGCAGATTTGTCCTCACTTCTGTTTTCATTACCATGCCAGAACCAAGACCTTACATCAATTCCACCAGAAGCGTCAAGGTTATCCTTGGCACTGGCCTTATAGACATCTCTCTCACTCTTGGATCTGAACTCATTACTCTTCTCAGTATCAGCCCAAAACAAGGACCTTAAACTGATTTCCTCAATATCAGGGCTGGACACTCTACTTAGCTCATCCTCATCTACATCCTCAGTCAAAGACCAGGACCCCATGCAAGCCTCTTCCTCACCCCCAAGCCTAGACCCTGTAGTGGCTGCATCTCCATCCCAGAGCCAAGATTCCTTCCTGGCTTCTGCCCCAGCCCCAGCTCCCACACAGGAATCCACATGGGCTGCCTCTTCAGATCTGGTCCAGGACTCAATATTGGCCTCTTCTTCAGCCCTTGATCTGGATTCAATACTGGCCTCATTTTTACCTCCAAGTTTGGACGCAATACCAGCAGCCTCTTGCCCTCTCCTGAACCAGGACCCTGTAGAAATCTCACCTCTAGTCCCAAACCAGGATCTTTCATTGGCCTCCATCTCAGCACTTACCTGTGGTCTTCCACTGGCCTGGTCATCAGCCCTAGCCCAGGACCCTCCACTTGCCTGGTCCTCAGGCCCCAGCCTAGATCCTCTACTGGCCTCATTACCATGCCTCAACCCAGGGCAAGATTTTCCACTAGCCTGATCCCCAGTGCCAGCCTGGGAGACTTCCCCACTGGCCAGGTCCTCAAATCCAGGTTTGGAACAGCTATCAGCCTGATCCCCAGCCCCAGCCCAGGACCTTCCACTGGCCTGACTCTCAGTGCCAGCCCAGGGCCCACCACTAGATTGGTCTGCAGACCCTGTATTAGACCCTTCAACAATCTGGTCCTTAGCACCAGACCAGAACCCTCCTCCACTGGCATCCTCAAATCCAGGTTTGGGACAGCTACTAGCCATATCTCCAGCCACAACCCAAGACCCTCCACTGACCCGACTCCCTGTATCAGCCCAGGACCCACCACTGGATGGGTTCGTAGGCCCTAGTCTAGATCTTCCAACAGCCTGGCCACCAGCCCCACCCCAGGACCCTCTTGCATTAGCATGACTCCCACTGCAAGCACAGAACCATCCATTGGACTGGTCTTTAGGCCTTGGCCTGGATTCTTCACTGGCCTGGTCCCCAGTGCCAGCCCAGGAATCTCCAAATGACTGGTCCCTGGGACCTAGCCTAGACCCTCTACCAGCCTGGCCCCCATTGTCAGCCCAAGACCCTCTTCCACTTGTCTGCTCTTCAAATCTAGGCTTTGCCCCACCACCAGCCTGATCCCCAGGTGCAGCCCAGGACCCTCCATTGCCCTGGTCCACAGCTTCAACCAAGAACCCTCCACTGGCTTGGTCCTCAGAGTCAGCCCAGGACCTTCTGCTGGACTGGTCCTCAGGCCCCAACCTTGGCCCTCCACCAGCCTGGCCAACAGCCCTAGCCAAAGACTCTTCTTCATTTACCAGATCCTCAAATCTAGGCTTGGACTCACCACCAGACTGATCACCAGTCCCAGCCCAGGAATTCCCACTGGCCTGGTCCACTGTCCCAACCAAGAATCCTCCAATGACCTGACTGCCAGTGCTAGCCCAGGACCCATTACTCGACTGGTCCACAAACCCTGGCCTAGACCCTTTGTTGGCCTGTTCCCCAGCCCTAGCCCAGGACCCACCCCCAGACTGGTCCACAGGCCTCATTTTGGCCCCTCCACTGGCTTGGTCTGCAGTGTCAGCCCAGGACTTTCTACCAGACTGATTCTCAGGCCTGAGCCTAGACCCTCCACCGGACTGGCCACCAGCCACAGACCAGGACATATTTCCACTGGCTTGATCCTCAAATCTAGGCTTGGATCCAGCAGACAGATCACTGTTCCCAATCCAGTACCCTCCACTAGCTTGGTCCATATCCTCAGCCCAGTACCCAATGCTAGCCACATTCCCAGCTCTAGCTTCAGCCCAAGACCCTCCATTAGCCTGAATCCTAGCCCCATCCTGGGACCTTCCACTGTCCTGTTCCTCAGCTCTAGTCCAGGACCCTCCAATGGCATCTTTCCCAGCCCAGGACACCCCACTGGCCTGACTTCCAGCCCAGGGCTCACCAATAGCCTGCTTCCCAGTACTAGCCCAAGATCCCACACTGGCCTGGTTCTCAACCCCAATCCAAGACCCTCCAATGGCTATGTCCCCAACCTCTGACAAAGAACCCCCACTGGCCTTGTTCCCAGCCCAGGACTCTTCACTGGCCTGGCTCCCACCCCAGAGCCCCCCACAAGCCTGGTCCCCAGCTGCAGCCCAGGAAGGAAAACCAGCTTCATTGTCAGCCTTAGCCCCAGCCCAGGACTTAATATCAGACTTATCACTAGCCCCACTCCAGGATTCAACACTGGCTTCATTCTCATCATCAGCCCAGGACATGCTATTCTCCCAGTATCCATCCCTGGCCTGAAACCTAAATTTTATCCATCGCTCAGAAGCAATCCAATCCTCAATACCAATCCCATTCCAGTAATAGTCATGGACCCTAGGCTGAATTTTTCTGCAGGCCTGAGTGCCTGTCCCACCGACACTCTCAGAAGTGAGCATGGCTTCAGTCTTAGGTTTTACATAGCCCTCATCTTCTGTGACTTTTGCCTCAGACTTGAGTATAGCCTTGTCCTTTGCTCCAGGCAAGACCTTATTCTGGGAATGGGCCACAGACTGAGGCTGGCCAGAGCCCATCATATGTGCCCCAGCCTCTACCTTAGACTCAGCATTGGTATTTCCCCTGAGCTTACTCCTGGCACCAAGCAAGGCCTCACCCTGAGAACTGGCCACAGCTTGGGGTGAAAGAGAGCCTCGTCTATCTTGCCCAGCCCCTGCCTTAAATACCACATTGGGATTGTCCCTGACCTTATTTCTGGCACCAGACAAGGATTCACCTTGAGAATTAGACTTGGCTTGGGGTTGGGCAGTGTCTATTATATCTGTTTGAGGCTGAGCAGAACACATTGTATCTGGCCCAGTGCCTGCCTTAGACATAGCACTGGGATTGCCCTGGATCTTACTCCTAGCACCAGGCAAGGTTTCACCTTGGGAATCAGACACAGCCTGAGGCTGGGTAAAGCTTGTTGTATCTGCTCTGACTTCTACCTTAGACACAACATTGGGATTGCCTTTGACCTTATTCTTGACACTAAGCAAGGCTTCACCTTGGGAATTGGCCACAGCCTGGGACCGAGCACAGCCCATTGTTTCTGGCCTAATCCCTGCTTTAGACACAGAACTAAGATTGCCCCAGACCTTATTCTTAGTGCAAGTTGGAGCTTCACCCTGGGAATTGGTCACGGCTTGGGTCTGGGAAGAGCCTGCTGTATCTGCCCTGACCTCTGCCTTACACACAGTGTTGATATTGACCCTGACCTTGTTCTTAATATCAGACAAGGCTTCACCCTGGGTATTGGCCACCACGTGGGGCCAGGCAGAACCTGTTATATCTGCAGTGGCCTCTGCCTTAGATACAGCATTGGGATTGCCCTTGTCCTTATTCTTAGTACCAGACCAGGCTTCATCCTGGGAATTAGTCACAGCTTGGGGCCAGGCAGGGGCCACTATATCTTGCTCAATGCCTGATTTAGACAGAGCACTCAGATTGCCTTGGACCTTACTCCTGGCACCAGAAAAGGCTTCACCTTGGGAATCAGACTCAGCCTGGGGCTGGGCAAAGCTTGTTATATCTGCTCTGGCCTCTACCTTAGACATGGCATTGGGATTGCTGCTGACCTTATTCTTCACACCAGGCAAAGCCTCACACTGAGAATCAGCCATAGCCTGGGGCTGGGCAGAGCCCGCTGTATCTGGCCCAGTCTCAGCTTTAGACAAAGCACTGGGATTGCCCTTGACCTTATGCTTGATACCAGGCAAGGCCTCACACTGGGAATTGGCCACAGCATGGAGCTGAGCAGAGCCCACTGTATCTGACCCAGCCCCTGTCTTAGACCCAGCATTGGAATTTCCTCTGACCTTGTTCTTAGTACCAGGCAAGACTTCACCCTGGGAATTGGCCACAATCTGAGGCTCGGCAGAACCCACTATATGTGACGCATTCTCTGCTTTAGACACAGCACTGGGATTTCCCCTGACCTTATTCTTAGGAGCAGACAAGCCTTCACCCTGGGAATTGGCCACAGCCTGGAGCTGGGCAGAGCCCACTGTATCTGACCCAGCCCCTGTCTTAGACCCAGCATTGGAATTTCCCCTAACCTTGTTCTTAGTACCAGGCAAGACTTCACCCTGGAAATTGGCCACAATCTGAGATTGGGAAGGACCCACTATATCTGGCCCAGTCCCTGCTTTAGACACAGCATTGGGATTGATCCTGACCTTGTTCTTAGTACCAGGCAGGTACACTAGGTTTTCACACTGGGAATTGGCCACAGTGAGGCGCTGGGCAGAGCTTGTTGTATCTGCTAGAGGTTGGGCACAGCCCATTGCATCTGCCCTAGCCTCTGCCTTAGACACAGCACCGGGATTGACCCTGACCTTGTTCTTAGTACCAGACAAGGCTTCGACCTGGGCATTGTACACAGCCTGGAGCTGGGCAGAGCCCACTGTATCTGGCCCAGTGCCTGATTTAGACACAGCATTGGAATTGCCCTTGGCTTTGTTCTTAGTACCAAACAAGACTTCACCTTGGGAATTGGTTACAACCTGAGATTGGGCACAGTCCACTACATCTGGCCCAGCCCCTGTCTTAGACACACCACTGGACTTGCACCTAGCCTTATTCTTGATACCAGGAAAGGCTTCACCCTGGGAATTGGTCACGGCCTGGAGCTGGGCAGAACCTACTGTATCTGGCCCAGCCCCTGTCTTAGACACAGCATTGGACTTGCCCTTGACCTTATTCTTAGTGCTGGGCAAGGTTTCATCTTGGATATTAGATACCTCAGGCTGGGCAGAGCCTATTGCACCTGGCCCAGCTGCTGTCTTAGACACAGCATTGGGATTGCCCCTGACCTTATTCTTAGTACCAGATAAGACTTCATCATGGGAATTGGCCACAGCCTGGGGCTGGGCAGAGTCTGTTTTATCTGTTTCAGGCTTGGCAGAACATATTGAATCTGGCCCGGTTGCTGCTTTAAACATAGCACTGGGATTGCCCCTGACTTTATTCTTAGTATTAGGTGAGTCATCATCCTGGAAATTGGCCATACCATGGAGCTGGGCAGAGCCCATTGTATTTGGCCCAGCCCCTGACATAGATATAGCATTGGAATTGCCCCAGATCTTATTCTTGGCACCAGGCAAGGCCTCACCCGGGGAATTTGCCATAGTCTGAGGATGACCACAGGCCCTCAGGTCTGCCTTAGTCCCTGACCTAGAAATGGCATTAGGATCATCCCTGCCATCAGGTAAAGCATCAGCTTGGATCTTGACGCCAACCTGAGGCTGCGCACAGGTTTTCATTTCTATCCCCTCCTCTGCTTTACACTTGCTTTTGGCTTTTCCCCTAGCCTTACCTCTAGTACCAGGTAAAACCTCAACCTGGCTCTTGTTAGAAGCCTGAGACTGTGCCTTTGTGTCTGTCCCACCCCCTTCCTTAGACATGGTGTTGACATTGCTTTTAGCCTTAATCCTGCCATCAGGCAAGGCATCAACCTGGACATTGGCCATAGGATGAGGCTGTGTATAGAGCTCAATGTCTGTCCCAGCCCCCATCTTAGACATGGTATTGGGATTGTCTCTGATCTTAACCCTGGCATCAAGCAAGGCCTCAGCCTGGGAATTGGTCCTCAAGTTTGCCCTGACCCCTGTTTTAGACACAGCATTGAAATTGCCTCTACCTTTAACTCTGGCATCAGGCATAGGCTCAACCTGAGCACTGGCTATAGCCTGAGGTTGAGCAGCAGCCCTCATGTCACCTCCAGTCATTGTCTTAGATGTGACATTGGTATTTCCTCTGTCATCATCCCTGGCCCCAAACATTGCTTCAGCCTGTTTCCTGGCCACAGTCTGAGGTTGTGTTGAAACTCTCATATCTTCCCCTGCCCCTGCCTTACACACAGCATTGGTATTACCCCCGGCATCAAACTTTACCCCAAGCATAGCCTCAGCCTGGGTCTTGGCTACAATCTGAGGCTGAGCAGAAGCCCTCATGTCTGCCCTAGACTCTGCCTGAGACACTGTTTTGTGATTCCCCTTGGCCTCAACCCCAGCACCAGGCATGTTGTCAACCTGGATCTTGGCCACAGCCTGAGATGGTACACAGGACTTCATGTCCACTCCAGCTTCTTTCCTGGACATGGTATTAAGATTTTCCTTAGCATCAACTATGTGACCAGGCCTGGCCTCAGACTGAGTCTTGGCCACATTCACAGTCTCATCCAGGGCTCTTGCCTTGGTTTCAGCCATAATTCCAGTCTTATTTATGGCACCCATCTTGGCTGCTTCCCTGGTCACTCCCAAGGCCTCATTCTGTGTCACCATTACTTTGTTCGTGTCTTTTTCAGCCAGTAAACAAGCTTCCACTTTTGTCTGGGTCATTATTTGCTTCTTGGTTTCTGCCCTGGCAACCAGTGCCCAAGCTTTAGCCTTGGTCTGGGTCACAGCCTCCTTCTTGACTACTCTCCCAGCCTCAGAGTCAGTTTGCGTCACTGCCTCTTTCATGGCTACTTCCCCAGTTTTGAGCTGGGCCACATTCAGAGTCACTGCCTCTATCATGCCCACTGTTGTGGACACTGTTTTGGCCTCAGACTGGTTCTCTGCCTCTACCTTAGCCATTGTCTTGGCCTGAGTGTTCGCCTTAGCAATGGTGGTAGTCTCTACTTCAACCCCAATCCTACCTCCTGCTCTGGTTTCTGCTCCAGTCTTGGCCATGGGTCTAGTCTCAGTCTCTGTTCCAGCCATGGCTTCACTCATGGCCAAGGTCTGGTTCTGTACCCCAACCACAGTCTCCATCTTGACTCTGGACCCATTTCTGGAAAGTTTCCTCACTCCCTGGGCTCTTCCCTTGGTTAATTTGTGAATGCAGTAGCAGGTACCAGCACAGATCACCAATCCTGCAGTCACCCAACCCACTTCCTGAATGCGACCCATGTAATCAGTCCTACTGAAGGCACGAACAAGGTACGGGGAGCTCAATCAGGATGGGGAAAGAGGGTAGTAGGTCTGGGTGTAGGCTTGTGAGGGCGCTGGTCTTCAGCCACTTAGAGGCCACTACAGCTGCCACTGGAGGTGGACCTAGAAGTGGAGGAAGGAAATGGACTAAAATTTCTCTTCTAATTTCGTGCATCATACAGATAGATATACAGAAGGACAGAAAAGTGTAGAAATGATGTCCTTGGTGGGAGAAGAGGATGATGAGCAAACTCTCTCTCCATCCCTTTTATTTTCTCCCCTCCCCATTTTCCCCAGTGCCCAACAACTTTCCCCTAAGGTACATCCATACACATTTCCTTACAGCAAATGAATAATGAAAAAGATATTGGAGTGTGGTGCTGCCTATGAACGGGGGAGACTGAGAATCCCTCAGACCTCGATTTTTACTAGACCTACTCTTGTCACCACTCCCAGAGGTCCCCACCCTCATACCAACCTGTAATGATCAAGGCAGTTCCCTCCTCTTTCCTTCTTTTGATTGGTGATATACCCTAAAGTAAATCTATAAACTTATGAGATCTGTGGACCTAGAGACAGACAGACAGACGGAGGGACAGATGGGACTGGAGATTTTGTTCTTAATGTGACAGGCACATTATCAAACTATGTTTCTATCTTGCTCAGTTTACTCAACTTTCTGTACCAAAATAAAGGTAAGAGTGTGGGGTAAGTGACAGAGATGGTAGGAAAGGTGGCTGGGAAAGGGAGAGGCTAAGGATCCTCCAGACTGCACACTGACCCTACTAGATGCACACTGATCTCCACCAACCCACCCTTGAGATCTACAGGTATTCCCCATCCTCTTACCAGTCTATACCGATCAGAGGCAATTTCCTCCTTGTTTCTTTGCTTCCAGTAATCTCAAGCCCTACAGCAGACCTGCAGGCAGATCTATGGACAAGTAAACAAACAGGAGGTAATAGACACTAAGTCCTCATAGAACACACAAGTGCCCTAATCACTGACCCCAGTACTTGCCTTGCCAGAGCCCATGTCCAATTTGCTAATGTGTTAAATCTTGTGATCCCTCCTCTTGTCTTCTCAGTCACACTCCAGCCCACCCCTATCCCAATATTACTCCTGTTTCCAGGACAGAAATCACCAAGGGATTGGCAACACTGTGGAAATCTGACAGAGTGTGGGAGAGGCAGAAATACCCTCCACTAAGACCCTCTCAAGTCTCGGCCACCTTCTGTGCTCACCCTGTTGTTATCGCAAGGCACTGCTCACCTTCACACCAACCTTCATGGTTCCAAGCCAGTCTCCCCCTTTCCCTTGCTTCCAATGGTAAACAGCCCTACTGTGGGCCTATGGGAAGACCTACGAACAAACAGAGAAGAAGGGGAAGGTTAACTGTTGAGTGCTTGTTACATCCCAATATCTAACACAGGGGTCCCAGTACCTTCTGTGCTAGATCTAGAAACCCATTCTCTGAAAAGCAGAGCCTGGGGCTTCCCCAGCACTGAAATGGGCAGGGTGTAAAAGGGAGGCAGAAAAAATAAAAGGGAAGAGACAAAGGGAAATTATTTTAAAACCACCTGTAAGATTCTAGGTTTCTCCCAAAAGTCCATCATTTCTTTCACCAAGGTGTTCAGACAGGGGAATCTGGAAAACTGGAAAATGGAGAAAGAGATGGAGGCCCCCAGATCCCTTACTCCAGAATCATACATAGCAGACTGCCACCTACTTCTCCTTAAATACATCTCTAGAAGTCTCCAGCAGAACAGACAAGGAGTGAGGGAAGGCTTTTTCTTTTGTAAAATTGCTATGCCTCTTGGCAAAGGCTATCTCAAAATATAATAATAATGTTCTTTGATATAATTTGCATTTTCTCAATATTATCTGGAGTGCAAATTAAAGCATCCATAGAAAAGTTTGCTGTCTTTACTGGTCTTCAACATACAATTTAAGTTAAAAATCCGAAGCTTGGTAAGTAAACGCAGTTTAGGGAAAGTCCCCTAGTTAGCCCCACCTTATATCCCAACCAGACAGCGGTGCCTAGGTTCCTGCCATAGAGAATGCACACAGAACTTCAACTGTCCATAGGCAGTGCCTGTGCTCACACTAACCTCCACAGATCCCGTGCAGTTTTCTTCTCTCTTTCTTCCCTTGCCTCGCCACAAAACAGTGCCACACCGATCTACTGTTCATCAGACAGAAAAGAGGAAACGCGCTGAGTGCTTGGACCAGCACCCAGGACACAGATCCTAATACCTTTCTGAATTCAGGATCCCTGTTATCAAATGTCCCTTCCCGCATTCCAAAACGCCATACCCACCAACCCCACCGTCCAGTCACCAAGGCCCACCATTTTCTGTGTAAATGCCACGGCGACATGTCCCTTCCAATGAAAGGAGCAGGAATCTGGACGGAAGTGTGAGGTCAGCGATTAGAATCAGAGAGGATGGGACATCTCAATCTCTGCATTTCCCTTTCGAGACACTCCTCCCAGCCACCCCACCCCCTGCCAACTATCCGCCTTGTCATAGCCCAAGATTCCCCAGCACAGACGTAGGCAGGGGGAGGGGACTCGGGAGAATCACAGCGAAGGCTCCTGGAACTTGAACCCGCTTTGTCCGGTATCCATGAACCAGCTACCGGGGTTGGTGGGCGGCTGCCCCCCTAGCCTCAGCGCGCGGGCCCCAGAGCCCTTACCTGCTCCGCTTTCCTCGGACCAAGTGCCAGCCCGCCAGGCGCAAGGCAGCGGGGAGCTGATACCTAGAAGGGAGTGACGACTGCACGGAAAGCTGCGTCGCTCTGCAGCTCCAGGTCATGTGAGGGCCTCGCGTCACCAAGCTCTCTCCCCTCCCACCCCACCCCCTCTGGACAGCCGGGAGTTTTGCAGGACCCTACCCCCCACCTCACGGTGCACCAACTCCCCTTCCACCCTTCATTGCGATGGGCCTCAGCGTGCACCGCCCAGTCACTCAGCTCTGTCCTCTCCAATCTGAGTAGCCTCTCTGCCTTGAGGTTGTGGTTTGCCCTTCTAGGGTTACTGGGGAGGGTCTGCATCTCACCCTCCCCCAGGCCTTTGCTCTAGTCTTTTCTCTGGATTCTTAGAGGAATCCTCTGTTTCTGCCTTAGACTATAAGACCAAAAGTCCCCATGGGGTACAGTGATGCACCAAAATGGGCTAGGGAAGGGATGTCAGGAAAGGAGGCAGAGAATGCATTTAGAAAGGACGCTTAACATTTTTTATGTTCTTTTTTTTTTTTATTTTAACATTGCACTCATTGTTTTTGTAATCGGGAAATGCAGTCAAGCCATTTTCATTTGACATTTAAATTTTAGCTCGCAAAAATAACAAAACACATTATTCTGTGCCACATTAGTTGCTATGAACTATATCAGTTTTCAAAACATATTAGTAATTACTGACATTTTATATACAAATGTCAAACAAAACCACGGTTTCAATGTCATCTATAATCTGTGGGAAAACGTTCAGTTTTCTAAAAGTGTCAATTTCCCACAAGTGATTTACAACCTTTTGAGGTTCTGACTGAAATGAACTATGATCTTGTGTCAGGTGTCTGGGAACTTCCTCATAGATGACTCCTGGATGATTGAATGAAGACCCAACTCCTGATGAACCCAGTGCCTGAAAACTGGTGACTTCCTAGATTAACCTGTTTTCCATTTTCAGGGCTTTATTTGGATTTTACACAAGCATGTGATCAAATCAGTCTCCTCACACCCTGGACAGGACCAACTATTATCCCACTGATGGCAATGAGGCTTAGCAGGTGGAATGTTCATTTAATCACGACATTGGTGAGATATCTCCAGGATCTGTTGTTCATGTACTATATGTCACCCTAGCAGCAGCTTGTGTTCAGCACCTTCCAGTGTAGAAAGTGGTGAGGGTCTGTAAATGAAATCTTTGTCATTTTTCCCTCACAAAAAGCACAGTTTACAGGATCTCAAGCAGTCACCAGAAGAAAGAGGCCTTTTCACTCGCTGCCTTCTGTAACAATTTTGCTGTACCACCCATACAAGCCCCTCAGAATAATACCAGAACTCAGGGACAAAGTATGCAGAAATTAGTCCCCATTCAGCTGTCCCAGCTAGGGAATCATACTCTAAATATGGACCCTTAGGCAGCCTCTTTCTTTGAATGCTGAAATATGACACTCTAGCAGGAAGCTCTCCCTACAAGGGGCCTCTGTGTGGGGGAGGCCCCTCTAGGAAGCAAGCCAAGGAGCCCAGAGTGCTCTAGAACAAGGAGCCCAGAGTGCTCTAGAACCTTGATATGACTTCTCAGAACTCAATTGCTCATGACTAACTTATATTCTCCATCAAATTGAAAGATTCATAAATTGATTACATAAACATTTAATATTTTATTAAAGTAAAATACAAACCCCACAAGCATAGGATGACAAATGGCTAATTTGTGATAATCTAAAAACTTACAAATCATTAGTAAAATGAGAACTCAATAGAAAAATGAACCAAAGACATGAACAGATTTGTTCTTAGAAAAGAAATACAAATAACTGATAAATATATGAAAAGATGCTCAATTTGAAAGAAATGCAAATCCAAACAACTGTGTCTTACGTGTTTCAGCTAGAAGTTTGTCAAAATATAGAAATTTGATAATGTTGTCGATTGGTTTGTGGGGAAATGGGCACTCCCACACTGTTGGGCCACATATTGTGATGCAAACTTTTTTCAGAGAGCAATTTGACAAAATCTATTAAATGATAAATACAATATCCCATAAATTCTTTGACCCAGCAATGCTTTTACTAGGAATTTAACCAGCCCATATACCTACACAGTTTCACAAAGCAATGTATATGTATTGTATATATGTATTATAAATACATTTTATATATGTAATGTATAAACATTGTATTATGTATTATATATACATTGTATATATGTATTGTATATACATTGTATTTATATATATGTGTGTGTCTGTGTGTATATATATATATATATATATATACACATATATATGTATATCTAGTAAAGAATATCTATTGGATATCTATTGCAGTACCTATAAAGGTTAAAAAAGCTGAAGAAACATACAATGTTCATCAATAAGGAAAAAATTAAATACATCATGTTAAATTTATACGATATGGGGACGCCTGGGTGGCTTAGTCAGTTAAGCATCTGACTCTTGATTTCTTGATTTTGGCTCAGGTCGTGATCTCACAGTTTGTGAGTTTGAGCCCCATGTCAGGCTCAGCACTGACAGTGTGGGGCCTGCTTAAGATACTATTCCTCCCTCTCCCTCTGTCCCTCCTCTGTGCTCTTTCTCTCTCCCCTCTCTTTCTCTCTCACACACACACAAAATAATAAATAAACTTTACAAAAATTGTACAATATGGCTAATAAAAAGATTTAGTTGTGTGTATTCTGATGTAAATATACTTAGGGTATTTTATTATTTGCTGTTTCTTTTCTGTAATTACATGCAAATTCCACAAGAATATATTCTGGTATAAGAGTCAAACCCAGAAAAACACTAGTATCACTTTAAATCCACTGTCCTCACCTAAAGTGCAGTTACCTCCCCATTGTTATAAATTTGCTGTGTTAACTGCTGGTGGGAATGCAAACTGGTGCAGCCACTCTGGAAAACAGTATGGAGATTCCTCAAAAAATTAAAAATAGAACTACCCTATGACCCAGCAATGGCACTACTAGGTACTTATCCAAGGGATACAGGTATGCTGTTTCAAAGGGACACATGCACCCCCATGTTTATAGCAGCACTATCAACAATAGCCAAAGTATGGAAAGAGCACAAATGTCCATTGACCAACGAATGGATAAAGAAGATGTAGTATGTATATATATATATATATATATATATATATATATATGTGTGTATATATATATATATATATATATAATGGAGTATTACTTGGCAATCAAAAAGAATGAAATCTTGGCATTTGTAACTACATGGATGGAACTCGAGTGTATTATGCTAAACGAAATTAGTCAGAGAAAGACAAATATATGACTTCACCCATATGAGGACTTTAAGATACAAAACAGATGAACATAAGGAAAGGGAAGCAAAAATAATATAAAAACAGGGAGGGGGACAAAACATAAGAGACTCTTAAATATGGAGAACAAATAGAGGGTTGCTGGAGGGGTTGTGAGAGGGGGGATGGGTAAGGGGCATTAAGGAATCTACTCCTGAAATCATTATTGCACTATGTGCTAACTACCTTGGATGTAAATTTTAAAAAATAAATTAAATTAAAAAAATGCTGTGTTAAATGCTTTTCTATACATTATATACAAACAAATATCTTATTGAAATATATAAATGGTATCATATTTAACATACTGTTTTGCAACTTTTTTCCCATTTAACATTGTATCTCAGAGAGCTCTAAGTTCTAGTACATTTATATCTGTTTTATTATTTTTAATTGCTACATACCATTCCACAGCTTGGCTACACTATTGTGTATCTAATTTCATTCCCCCACACTAATTAATGAACATAAAATTGTTCTCGGTCTGGGGCTAATAAAAACAAGGCTACAATGATCAATCTGGTACATACACCTTTGCCCACAGGTGGAAGAATTTCTTCAGGATATTCTCATATAAATAGAATTGCTAAGTTAAGTTACACATTCAATGCTGCCCAATGAAGGATATGAGATTTTATATATTTAATGGGTATGCCACCAAACTGCTCTCCAAAGACACCAGGTAATTTATACCCTTGTCAAGCACATGACAGGACCCTTTCCCCCATGCTCTCATGCACACTGTAAATTAGCAATTAGTACCAATATAAGAGGCAAAAAAAAATGTATGAGGTTGTCCTTTTAATTCACATTTTCCTAAATATCTATAAGCTTGAGCATCATTGCATATGCTTATTGGTCATTTGCATTTCTTCTCCAAAATATCCTTTGAGTATTTTTTCATTTAGTATTTTTCTCACTGATTTGTAGTTCCTTGTGCATACCTATACATTAGTTGTTTTTCTGTTATATAAGTTGGACATATATTCTACCAATCTGTCGCTGACATCTTAATTTTATGGTATTTTTTTATATCAGAATTTTTATATTTTGATGTAGTCAAATATATTAAATTTTTCCTTTGGCTTCTCGGGTATGTAATCCATGTATATTTGAATACATACACACATACACAAATACATATATGCATATATATCATATACATGTGTTTATATGTACATGTATGATATGTATGTGTCCATATATATTAAAATGTATGGCCAAATCCCAGTACCATTCATATAATAGTCCATTACTCCTCAACCAATTTAAAATGACTAGTGGTAAATTCTCATTTCTAGTCAGATATGTTTCATGAATTGACTTTTCTGTTCCACTGAGATATATATATATATAATATACATATTTAATATATGTATATATACATATACATATATAATATCACACACACACACATATATATATATAACTGCCTCAATAGCACATTTTGAATTGGTATAGCTTTGCAGCAAGTTTAGGTGTCTGGGAGGACAAAGCATTCATTGCTCTGCTTTTTCAAACTGTGTTTAGATATGCTTGGACATTTCAAGTTCCAAGTTTCATTTTTTTAAAAACCCTGTTGGGCTTCTATTACAATTGCATTGGATTTGCAGATTAACTTGGGGAATAATTAAAAGCATAATAATGAATTATTTTCATCCAGGGCCATGTAGTATTCTTTAAATTTATTTATAGCTTTTGTGCCCTTTAGTAAAATTGTATAGTTTTCTTCATGTAAATTGTACATATCTCTTGGTTGCTGTATTCTCACATATTTCATAGTTTTTGTTAACATTATGAATGGTAGCTTTATGCACATGATATTCTTTTTTGCTTTTTAGAAAAATATTTTCAGTTTTTATAAAAATTATGCATGCTAACTATAAGCGATGCAATGCAGTAAAGTACAAAGAAGAAAGGTAAACTATCACTCAGATTCCAACACTGTGAAATAACCATCAAACTTTCAAAGAACAATCAAATGTCCTGGAACATGATATGTTCTTTAGATCTGAACATTTCATCCTTAAAGAATATATTATTAATATCTGTGTACATATATCTCCTTATTTCCTTTAATTTATTCTGTCTTTCTCATCTCTAGTCATGTGATAATCTCAAGTTCTTCATTTGTCCGCAATTCAATTTTTAGCCATGTCTTTCCATTTCAGCTGTTTATAATTTATTACTTCTATGATAATGTTATTTGGGCCTAACTTGTTCCTTAGTTTGCAATCTTCTTTTTTATCTAATTCTGCAGTCTTATCATCTCATCTTTGAGCTCTTGGGTTTTTTTTTTTTTTATTAAACCTATATTCTTCGTAAGTTCTTCCATAGGTTTTTTTTTTTTAATTTTTTTTCTTAATGTTTTTATTTATTTTTGAGACAGAGAGAGACAGAGCATGAGCAGGGGAGGGGCAGAGAGAGAGAGAGACACAGAATCCGAAGCAGGCTCCAGGCTCTGAGCCATCAGCACAGAGCCCGATGTGGGGCTCAAACTCACAGACTGTGAGATCATGACCTGAGCCGAAGTCGGACGACACTCAACCGACTGAGCCACCCAGGCACCCCTTTCCATAGTTTAAAATAGACATTTCCTTCTGTACTTTGAGGTATGTCTTTTCACATTTACATTCTTTGCCTTTCATATGCCATATTTTATATAGCTCCTGAGGGGCAAGGTTAAGGACCTGGCTGCACACCCCCACTGGGCTTAGCTCTGCACTCTTCTCTTTCTTTACTTGCCTGTGACTTTTTGAAGATTGTGTAATTGGGATGTGCCCCTTTCTTTGCCGATGACTCCGACTTCACCCCTGCTGTTTTTTCATTCCTTTTGGTTTGCATTTTTTCAAGTATTGGGACAGATTCCGTAAGGCAGCGTCTTTCCTCTATTCTAACACTGAAGCTTCTTCTAATCTAATGTTTTAGTTGGTCATTACTGATGCAATATGAGGCTACAGTTTTTGTATGTTGCTCTTATATCAGGCCACCCTAGTGAATATTATTAGTTCCAAAAGTTTGTCAGTTGATTCTCTCTGATTTTTTAAAAAGACAATTAAATTGTCTGTAAATGACAATTTGGTATTTTTCCTTTCTAATATTTTGTACTGCTCTTTTCTTCTTTTTAGTTTATGGACAGAACAAGAACTTCAGAAAAGTGTTCAAAAATAGTGTTGAATTCTGAACTTCAGAATAGTCAGAGTCTAGCTACTGACTATAATAGGAATGCTTAGTCTTTTATCATTAAATACAATGTTTCTGTACATCTCTGGCACAAACCTTTTGCAAATTAAAGAAACCTCCTCTATTCCTAGAATGCTAAAAGTTGTTATCAGGAATGGAGGTTTAATTTCAACAGATGATCTTCTGTACCTATTGGGATAATCATATTTTAATATTTTAATATAATTGTACTATTTAATATTATTTTACATTTTTTTACATATTATTTTACCACAATGGTTTACAACAAAACTGTTCAAATAATAAATTGCACTTGAATTCTTACAATAAATCTCACATGGTAGCAACTGTTTTTAAAATACTGTTAATATTTGATTTTATATTTTTTGTACATGTTTGTTGATGAGATCAGTTTACAATTTTGTTTTTGTGCACCATCCTTTTCCAGTTTGGGTACTAAGATTATACTAGCCTTGTAAAATGAACTGGAAAGTTGTCTATGTTCTGGAAATAATTTATATAACAAGAAAATTTTCTACTCCTTGAAAGTTGGAAAAACTTTGCTAGAAAACATTCTGAGGATGATAATTGTATTTTTTTTCTTTTTGTATGTTTTTAAAGTAGTAGATCTTAAATTACTTTTTGACATCTATTTATTTATATTTATATGTATATTTATATATATACGATAAAATACTACTCAGCAATAACAAGCAATAAGATCATGATAAATGCAACAACATGGATAAATCTCAAAAGCAGTATGCTGAATGAAAGAAGTCAGACACAAAGGAATACTGTAGGATTCTATTTAAATGAAACCCAAGAACAAACAAAAACTATCTGTGATGATAAAAACCAGTAAGTGGTTATCTGGGGAATAGAGGGAAATAACTGGAAAAATATATAAGGGACCTTTCTGGAATGATGGAAATGTTCTATATCTTATTTTGTGTGGTGTTTACATGGTTATATGCAATTGTTAAAGCTCTTCAAACTAAACATTTAAGATATGTGTGATATATTGCATGTAAATTATTATCTCAATACATCCCAATTTCATCCCCAGAAAGAGTTGCTTCATTAGTTTAGGTAAACTAAACTTTTTCTGTGAATTTCATACACACATATGTACCTATAGAAATATTGTTAGGGGACATCATATTGTACATATGTTTCACAAATTGATAGTTTTCACTCATCAACATATCTTGGAGCTCTTTCCATGTCAGTAAATGTGGATCTTTTTAACTCTTATATTGTATTGCATAGTGTGGTTATAGTTTGGTTTATTTAGCCATTGTTTTACTAATAGACATTTAGGTTTTCTTTAATTTTTTAATTTTGTTTTCATAACAAACAAGTTACAAAAATTATCTTTGAAAATTTTGCCAATCAGAAAACTGAGAAGTGCTATACCATTGTTGTAGATTACATTTTGCTATTAAGTAGTGATATTGCACATCTATTCACATGTTTGTTAGTCATTTGTAGCTCCACAAATTGCTTGCTCACATCTTTTTCATATTTTTCTGTTGCATTATTTTTATCTTGTTTTTTCAGAAGACCTGCACTTAGTGCAGATAGCACTTGTTTCTATGTTTTGTATGTTGGAAATGTTTTTTTCTAGTATACAGCTTCTTTTGATATTATTAGTATATAGCTTCTTTTGATATTATGTTGTCTTTCCACATACTGAAATTTCTCAATTTTGATGTAATCAAATTCATGTTTTAATTTATAGATTTTTTCTTCCCCAACTGAAACCCATAAAAATACTCTCACATATTTTTATGATACTATTATAAGTTTTAAAAATCAACTTAGAATGTAATAAGAGACATGAGATAGTCTCTGATGTCATTTTTTCCAAATAGATATCCATCTTCCCAAAAGCATGTATTGAAGAGTTTATCCTTTCTCCCACTAATTTTTTTATTGAAGTATAGTTTAAACACAGTGCTACATTAGTTCCACATGTACAACATAGTGATCCATCAAGTAAATATGTTATGCTATGCTCAACACAAGTGTAGCTACCAACTGTCACCATACAATGGTATTACAATATCAATGACTATGTTCTATGTTCCCTATGCTCTACCTTTCATCCCCGTGACTTATTTATTCCATAACTGGAAGCCTATATATTCTGCACCTTTCAACCACCCCCTCCAATCTGGCAACCGTCATTTTATTCTATTTATGGATGGTTTCTGCTTTGTGTTTGTTTATTCATTCTTTTAAAATTTTTATTTATTTATTTTGACAGAAAGAGAGAGAAAGAAAGAGAGAGAGAGACAGAGAAAGAATGTGCCATTGGGGGAGGGACAAAGAGACTGGGAGAGAGAGGCCCAAGAAGGCTCAATCCCATGAGCCATGCATGAGATCATGACCCGAACCGAAATCAAGATTCAGATACCTAACCGACTGAGCCAACCAGATGCCCCTCATTTGTTTTTTTTCGATTCCACATATAAGTGAAATCATATGGTATTTGTCATCTCCCACTGATTTGAAGTACAAACTTTACCATATATTTAATTCCCATATATATTTGGATCTATATGAAAATGTATAGGTTAGTATTATTTAATTAATTTAAAAATTTAGCACTATGTACTCAAACCAATTATTTTCTTCAGTTTGTTTATTTAGAGCAAAAGCAAGGGAGGGGGGAGAAAGGGAGAGAGAGAATCCCAAGTTTCTGTGTGGGCAGAGCCCCAAGCGGGTTGATCCCATGAACCGCCTGTGAGATCATGACCTTAACCGAAATGAAGAGTGAGACACTTCACCAACTGAGCTACCAAGATGCCCCACTAATACTTTTTTGTTTTGTTTTGTTTTGTTTGTTTAATTTTATTTTTTTTTAATTTACATCCAAATTAGTTAGCATATAGTGAAGCAATAATTTCAGGAGTATATTCCTTAATGCCCCTTACCCATTTAGCCCATCCCCCCTCCCACAACCCCTCCAGTAACCCTCAGTTTGTTCTCCATGTTTATGATTAGAGTACAGGGTTCTACATTTGTTGATTATGTTAATATTATTAATTTTGCTATTCAAATATGTATTATTACTGGGTTTTTTGTCTTTATTATAATTTTATCAATACGGAGAGAGACCTGCTAAAAAATCTCCCATTATTTTTACCATGAAATATTATTCCACAATATGAACAAACTGTAACTGCATGCAACCAAATGGATAAATCTCACAAATGCAATATTGAATGAAAGAAGGCAGATACAAAATAGCACAGAGTGGATGATTCTATTTAGATAAAATTCAAAAACAGGCAAAAGTAATATATGTTTCTAGAAGTCTGAATAATGGTTATTCTTGCTAGGGGGAGAGAGTTTTGTTACTGGATAGGGACACCAGTAGAGCTTCTAGGGTGCTGGTAATGTTATCTTTCTTGATCTGGGTTCTGGCCACACAAATATGTACATTTTGTGAAAATTTATCAAGGTGTACATCTATGGTTTCTGCACTTTCTGTTATATTTTCATAGGCTTACTCTAAAAGCGAATTCAATCTCACTAATGATCAAAAATCTTCAACATCAAATGACAGTGAAATATTGTATTTTCTTACCAGAAATATAATTCTTAATATTTGTGTAGAAGTAGAGAAATGGATAGTGGCTTTGTATTGAAGGCAGATCTTTTTTTAGGCACCATGTAGTTATTTTTTTAATCCAGTCTGACAAGTTTTGTCTTTTAATTGGAATGTTTAGGCTGTTCATCCATGATGTAATTATTGGAATATTTGGGCTTAAATCTACCATTTTACTAACTTGTTTTCTATTTGCTCTGCCTATGCTGTATTGCTTTTTCTCTTTTCTCTTTCCCTCTTTTGGATTGCTTGACTTTTTTAGAAGTCCATTTTCCTCTGTCTGGTATAGAGCACTCCTAAATAAGTTTTAGATCCCTTGGCTGTATTCCTCAGTCCCCTCTGTGATTCCAAAGCCTGTGCTTTTTCCTCCATACATCACTGCCTTGGAAACCAAATGATGTTGGTTCTATACTTTGCCCTTTAGCACAAGGAAAGGATTTTTATCTCCCTTTCTCATCTCAAGAGAAGTTGATCAACTAGTACCCATATGTACGTGTCATCTCATGATATATGTGCACCATTCCAATCAGCTGTAACACAGCCAAATCCTGATCCCTATAAGTTAATCATCCAAAAAGGGAAGCAATGTGGTAAAATTGCAAAAATATGCATATCAAAGACAAGGTAAGAACCCAGTCTGGATGTAACCTAGATATGTTTTTATCCTATCTTCATTTATAGGCACAATTTGATATTCTTGACTCTACCACTAGATGTCAGCAAATTCTAGAAAAGGATGGGCTGTTTGTGTTGTGGGATTGTGGGTGTTTATCCCTCTTCTCTTTTTGTCTTGTACGTTCCAAATGTTTACAAAGAACATGTATCACTTAAATTCTAGGAAAAATAAAATTACTATCACCCATAGCAGACACTTAATAGTGGTGAGCACCATACCTATTCTTGTTATAGAGCAAAATAATATAGTTCATTATCACTACTAAGCTATCACTGGATACCTTCTGTAACCCCAATATCTTTTCCAAACACAAGGCTGGTTCTCACCTTCTTTGGGACTCAAGTTTCTACATCTTTAATATGTGGATAACAGTCCTCCTTCAAAGTGTTGATCTGAGTATGTAATGCCACCATCTGTGTGCAAGGGCCAAGCTCTGTGCAAATTACTCCCCACCCAATTAAAGAGGCACACACAGAAAACACAGGAGTCCCTTGAGGAAACAGCCCATGGTTCAGGCTGCTCAGACCACATAACATTTGGTAGACAAGGCTGGATATGTAGTCTGGATCTACCAGGTAAGGAATATCAGCAGTGGAAAGGAGTTTGCAATTCTCTTGGTGGATTGCTTCTAAGGGTGTTTCTGTGGGAATTATAGAGTCAGTTTTAAAGAAACTGTTCTGGGACCGCCTGGGTGGTTCAGTTGGTTAAGCACCCGACTTTGGCTCAGGTCATGATCTCACGGTTCATGGGTTTGAGCCCCACATCGGGCTCTGTGCTGACAGCTCAGAGCGTGGAGCCTGCTTTGGGTGCTGTGTCTCCGTCTCTCTCTCTCTCTGCTCCTCCCCCACTCATCGTCTGTCTCTCTGTGTCTCTGAAAAGTGAATAAATGTTTAAAAAATTTTTTTAAAAGAAACTGTTCTTGGCATCTGTGCATAATGACCTGGAAAGAGGCAGGTACAAGATTTGGGAAGCCATCACAGGGGGTTGGTATTTGGAGCTTAAGCCACCTGCTTTTTTCCCAGAGGGCCCTCTCTACAATGTGGAAAAGTTAGCAAACCTTGATGAAGAGAGAGAGAGAGAGAGAGAGAGAGAGAGAGAGAAGGGGGAGGGAAAGGAAAGAGAGGAGAGAGAGATATCAAAGAATGAAGAATATATGAAAGTGAATGGATAGCCTTTTTAAGTCTTTGTATATGAAAAAACATTTTCTTTTTTTTTTAATATATGAAATTTATTGTCAAATTGGTTTCCATACAACACCCAGTGCTCATCCCAAAAGGTGCCCTCCTCAATACCCATCACCCACCCTCCCCTCCTTCCCACCCCCCATCAACCCTCAGTTTGTTCTCAGTTTTTAACAGTCTCTTATGCTTTGGCTCTCTCCCACTATAACCTCCTTTTTTTTTTCCTTCCCCTCCCCCATGGGTTTCTGTTAAGTTTCTCAGGATCCACCTAAGAGTGAAAACATATGGTATCTGTCTTTTTCTGTATGGCTTATTTCACTTAGCATCACACTCTCGAGTTCCATCCATGCTGCTACCAAGGGCCATATTTCATTCTTTCTCATTGCCACGTAGTACTCCATTGTGTATATAAACCACAATTTCTTTATCCATTCATCAGTTGATGGACATTTAGGCTCTTTCCATGATTTGGCTATTGTTGAACATGCTGCTATAAACATTGGGGTACAAGTGCCCTTTTGCATCAGTACTCCTGTATCCCTTGGGTAAATTCCTAGCAGTGCTATTGCTGGGTCATAGGGTAGGTCTATTTTTAATTTTCTGAGGAACCTCCACACTGCTTCCCAGAGCGGCTGCACCAATTTGCATTCCCACCAACAGTGCAAGAGGGTTCCCGTTTCTCCACATCCTCTCCAGCATCTATAGTCTCCTGATTTGTTCATTTTGGCCACTCTGACTGGCATGAGGTGATATCTGAGTGTGGTTTTGATTTGTATTTCCCTGATAAGGAGCGACGTTGAACATCTTTTCATGTGCCTGTTGGCCATCCGGATGTCTTCTTTAGAGAAGTGTCTATTCATGTTTTCTGCCCATTTCTTCACTGGGTTATTTGTTTTTCGGGTGTGGAGTTTGGTGAGCTCTTTATAGATTGAAAAAACATTTTCAAGCACAATCTGTACCATCCTATATATACTATTTAATATTTAATAAAAGGCTTTAAAAATAACATTTTGTTTCTTTAAAAATGCCTTTTTATAACAGAGTAATATTCCTGTGTGTGTGTGTGTGTGTGTACACTACATCTTGGAGGGATGGATGAAATAGATGAAGATGATTAAGGGTACAAATTTGTAGTTATAAAATAAATAAGTCATGGGGATGAAAGTACAGCACAGGGAATATAGTCAATAATATTGTAATAAAGCTGTATGTTGACAAATAGTAACTACATTTATCATGGTGAGCGTGCATAATATATAGAATTGTGGAATCACTAAGTTGTATATTTAAAACTAATATAACATTGTATGTCAATTATACTTCAATAAAAAAATTAATGTCGCTTCATTTAAAAATAGAAAAAAATGGAGACGGATGCCCCCTGGTGATCAGAATCAGAATTGCAGTACTAAAAGATTCAGGACAAGAGGCTTTTCAAGGGAAGGAAGAAATAAAGGGAGGGACTTGCATGTGGCCTTGTCCAGGTCTTCCTAGAATTTACCATCCACTGGTAGCAATCTCTCTGAATATAGGACCTTCTGTGGTCTCTAATCTCTAAAATTGGACATTTGTCTCCTCCCTGAGTTGAAGAGAAAGCTGCATATATGAGTGTATTATTACTTGGAGTGAAGAAGTTTGAAACATAGAAACACATTCACAGATACAGTGTCAAATCAGTTAGTTTAATCTGTTCTTTTCTCAACAAACCAGTATATTGTGAACACATTCCCAAAACATATGTGTACATAAATTTTGTCAGTTGGGTTACATATTTTTACTCTTTATAATTTTTATATTAATAAATTTTCCTGACTACAAATTTTAAGCATGACAAAAATATATATGTGTAAACTAAATTATCTTGAACATCTCTTTTGCCTAACCCTCAGTCCCTGACCCAAAGATATGCACTGAAAATAAACAGGTGAATGTTCTCCAGGTGTGTTTCTCTGTATATAGTTTATTAATGTAGTTACATATAAGCAAAAATTCATAAAATATCCTGAAGTACACCTGTTCTTCAAAATTGTAATAATGTTATACATATTCTTCTGCAATTTTCCTATTTCACTTAATATGAAAATCTCTGATTTTCACTAATATTTCATTAACTAGTGTTTATTGTGCATAATATTGCCCTTTAGGTGAATATTCTGTCGATATCATCAACCTACCTATCTGCCTAATATACCACATATGTGAACTCCATAGAGTGTGCAAATATTATTTCTGTTTTTTATATAACTTTTACATTTTTCCTGCCATACACAGTGTTTTAAATTTTGAATATTATTAATTAAAATTATACAGTTTTGTAAATCTAAAATTATTACAAAATAAAGTTTATGTTAAAAATAAATAATAAGGGGTGCCTGGGTGGCTCAGCCAGTTGAGCATCAGACTCTTGGTTTCAGCTCAGGTCATGATCTCATGGTTTGTGGGTATGAACCCCACATCGGGCTCTGTGCTGATGGTGTGGAGCCTGCTTGGGATTCAGTCTCTTTCCCCCTCTCTGTGCTCCTCTTCCACTCGTGCTTTCTCTCTCTGTCAAAATAAATAAATAAACTTAAAAAAATAAATCATCACATCCATTAGGATGGATATTGTTTTTTAAAAAATAGAAAATAACAAGTGTTGGTGAGGATGTGGAAAGCAGGGACTCAAACAGATATTTCTGCACCAATGTTCATAACAGTATTATTCCCACTGACAAGACTATCTCCTGGACCAAACTTCAGTCATGCATCTCTGAACCCCCTTACCAACCTTTGGACTTCCATGTTCATTTTTGCATAGCCTAATTTTAGCAAAAAATCTTGCTAAGTCAATTCAGCACAAATCCCTACAATCAATGCATCACCCCAAGCCTGCCTTCAGCAAGGATTCTAGTTGTGTCAATTTAAACAGAATCCCTACCATAATCCTGAGGTTTCCTCTTCTATTTTCCACCCTGATCTCTACCCTGCTCCTTGGCTATAAATCTCCAAGGAAGATTTATAACCGCATTCACAATTGAGCCCCATTCTATACTGAGGTCTCTTTCTATCATCACAATCATTCCTGAATAAAATCTGTTGTTACCACTTTAACTACTATACAGCTGTTTTTCTTTAACAACAATAGACAAAAGATAGAAATGATCCAAATGCCCATTGATGGATACATGTATAAACAAAATATGGCACATTCATACAACGAAACATAAAATTCTGATACATGCTACAATATGGATGAACCTTGAAAACATTATCCCAAGTGAAAGAAGCCAGAGACAAAAAGATAAATACCATATAACTCCACTTATGAGGTACCTCAAATAGTGAAATTCATAGAGATAGCAAGCTTAATGGTGGTTTCCAGGGGCTGAGAGGAGGGAAGAATAGGAAATTGCTATATAGAGGATATGGAGCAAGATGAAACAAGTTCTGGAGATGGATGGTGGTGATGGCTCTACAGCAAAATAGATGTATTTAATGCCACTGAACCATATACAGAAAAAAAGATTCAAATGGTAAATTTATGTAATGTCTATTTTATAAATACATACATATCTAAGTACATATTACAGTCCATTTAACAGAAACTGAACAATACTCTGCCAAGCATCAAATGCTAGCCCCCAGGGAGATTAGAGCACTCAGAACCTGGATGATTCAGGACACAAAGGGCAAGGCCTTAGAGTAATTCCAGCTTTAACTATTTATCTCTGCTAACTCAGCCCACACTCAGTGATAGGGATTGCACATTACTCACATGCATGAATACTAGGAGGCATGGCTCACTGGGTCCATTTTAGGGACTGCCTACTACAAATTTTCCCAATCTCTTTATATTGATCACTGGGAATGTTTTCACATATCGTGAAAATTAGCCCCAGGTAATTTGCAAATATTTACTCTAACCATTTCAGACAAGCGTGGCTTATTTCTTTGCCAGACAGCATTTTAAGTTTATTTATTGTTTTATTTTTGAGAGAGAGAGAGAGAGAGAGAGAGAGAGAGAACAAGCAGGGAAGGAACAGAGAGAGAGAGAGGGAGAGAGAATCCAGCACCCAGCCTGATGCAGGGCTCAATTTCACAAACCTTGAGATCATGACCTGAGCTGAAATCAACAGTCAGCTGCTCAACCAACTGAGCCACCCAGGTGCCCCTTTGACATACAGCATTTTAAAGTTTTGGGGCGCCTGGGTGGCTCAGTAGGTTGTGCATCCGACTTTGGCTCAGGTCATGATCTCGCAGTTTGTGAGTTCGAGCCCCGCATCAGGCTCTGTGCTGATAGCTGGGAGCCTGGAGCCTGCTTCAGATTCTGTGTCTCCCTCTCGGTCTTCCCGCCCCCGGCTTGTGCTCTGTCTCTCTCTGTCTCTCAAAAATGAATAAATGTAAAAAAAATTAAAGTTTTCAGTAATATTGTAATTTAAAAGCAATACAACTCCCTATTAAGAAAATAAAAAAGCAATACCCAGGCCAGCATCAATTGCCCAAGGAGATTAGAGCATTCAAAGCCCTGGCAGATTCAAGACACAGTAGGAAAATTTTAGCATAATTCCAGGTTTCACTACTAACCAAGAATTTACAAGGGCAGTTCCCTGATTTACTTCAACTCCCCTAATTTCCTGTAGCCTGATATGAATTGGTGATTTCATAACAAGTAGTTTGAATAGCTGTTAAGATCAAAAGAGATCTTGGAAGCCTGGTGCTTAGTCCTTCACACACAGGGCTTTCCAGAGTGGGAGACATGATGACATCACAATGTCACATGAGCTACTTTGTAGACCAGTGATTGGTCCCCTCACACTTTAAAGGCATTACATACTATCACCCACTGCCTGAGTGTATGGCCCAAATAATGAGCCTGGCTAATTGATGCTTTTGTTTATTTTTCTATTAGCCACATCAGTGGTTCTCAAATGGTCGTCCTTGGACCAGCAGCATCAGCAGTACCTGGGAACTTGTTAGAAATGCATATCCTTGGGCCTTTCCCAGTTTCAGTCAAGTAATTAGTATTTAATGTCCTACAGGTGATAAAAAGCAATGTTTGAAATCCTCTGTTCTGGTCCAGAAATGACTGACAGACTCTTATTATATGTTATCACCTCTCTGATCCTCAGTCTCCTCAGTTAATGTGAAAAATACCCCCCACTTCACCACAGTGGTGAAAGGAATAAATGGGAAATCCGTTACAAATGGTATCTGTTGATACTTCTGTGTTGTAAGATGAATTACCTCCTGGAGCTGGGAAAAGAATAAAAAATCCTTATACCATTTACTTTTATGTTAAGGTTTTTTTTTTTTTGAGAGAGAGAGAGACAGTGAGCATGCATGCACACACAAGCTGGGAACAGGCAGAGGAAGAGGGAGAGAGGGAGAGATAATCTACATGCCCAGTGCAGAGCCCGACGTGGGGCTCGATCTTATGACTCTGGAATCATGATCTGAGCTGAAATCAAGAGTCAGATACTTAACCGACTGAGCCACCCAGGTACCCATCCACTTCCTTTTTTTAATGTGTCAAAACTACCCTAAAAAATAAATTATTTTAAAAATGTGCTTTCTTGTCCTTACTTTTTCTTCTAGCTGACTATAATAGAAAATATAGTGAGAAAACTATTTTATAATGTCTGGCACACAATAGCACTTCAACAAATACTAGTCTTGGCCTATTTTAATTTTTCTCTTACGTAAAAGAGATGACTTTGAAATAAACTACATGGAACATAGCTATCATAGCATCTGAAAATGTAAGCAAGAAGTAAAAGATGCACACATTTGCATAATGTGAAAAAATATTCAGCCTTACTCATAATAAAAGGAATATAAGTTAAAACTAAAATGAGATACACTTTCTCACTTACCAGACTGGCAAAGATTCAAAGGTTTGATCACATAGTCCTTTGGTGAGGTTATGAACAGGAATTCCTATGTTTTGACCATGAGAATGTAAAATAGTACCACCCAGTGGAAGGAAAATGGTCAAATCTAGCAAAATTACATGAGTATTCCCACTTTGAGGAGTCTATCCCAAGAGTACACTGGTAAAATTTAAGACATACACAGTTTTATATGAAATATCAGAAGATAAAAAAAAAAACAGTGATCAATAATGGACTAGTTGGATCACCTGCTATATATTCACATGTTGGAGTATTATGCAGCTGTAAAAAGAATGAGGAATATGTACTCTATATACTACTTTGAAGTGATCTACTGAGGTATTGTCAAGGTGGAGAGATGTGTAAATAGTATGTTACCATTTATCTGAAAAGGGAGAGAGGGAGGGATGAGTACATAGATGACAGAGGTAGAAGATAATATATTTAGATAGATGACAGATAGATAAATAGATGACTGACAGATGATAGATACATGGATAGACAGATAGATAGATAGATCCTTTATATCAAATCAAGATAATAGGCAGACTCCCAATCCACTTCCATCTGGAATTCAAGCTGTGAGAGTGGCAATAGCCAGGTGGCCCAGCTTGGCAAAGATCCACAGGCATCTAGACACCCATCTTCCCCAATGAGGCCACCACCCAGATTTTTACGAAGAAGGTCAGTTCAGCTGAAGAGACAGTAAAGAAAGAGCCCAAGAGGAGATCCACAGGTTGTTGCCAAGCCCATTTCTGCAAAAGTTGAAACTAAGTCAAAAACAAAATGCAACAAAAAAGGTAAACCTTTAGGAAAAATGTGCAAACATGAGAAAAAGGAGGAGAAAAAAGGGAAATTCACTGGAGCAGCTAACAAAAACACTAAAGACTCAGGAAAAAAGAAACAAAAAAAAGGAAAGCATGGTCTCTGATTCAAGAGAGAAAGAAGTTGAATCTGGCATAGTTATTCCAAGTCTGATCAGCTGTCCCAGTATGCCCCTTCTTTTACAGTACAGATGAATGGTTTTTATCACCCATTTTGAAATTTTAAATTTCTTAGTACCTCCAGAAACACATTTTTAAAGGATTAAATACAACCTTATATTATGAAACTAAAATATATATTTAGATAAGTGTAAATGCTTTGTTTAGGAGGTGAGATCATGTGCTGGCTGCTTGTTTTTCTGTTAAGCCGGAAATTAGTGGGATATTGAATTGAAAGAGGCTTTGACTGCATTTCATAGACCGGAAACAAGGGTAGTTTTTATATCCTGTTATATGAAGCATAACTAAATTGTAGTTTACAGTCATACAGTTAACATGTCACAAATATTTCAAATCATTTATTCATGCTGTTGTATTTATTATCATATGAGAAATCAGGAAAGCTATGAAGGATAATTGGGATTGTGTCAAAAGAATTCAGGAACCAGTTCTAAAATGGCCAATTTTAGTGTCATTAAGAATAATAACTTCCTATTTACAGTTGCACAAAAAAACCATAAAATACCTAGGAATAAATCTAACCAAAGAGGTGAAAAATCTATACACTGAAAACTGTAGAAAGCTTATGAAAGAAATTGAAGAAGACACAAAAAAATGGAAAAAGATTCCATGCTCCTGGAGGGAAGAACAAATATTGTTAAAATGTCGATACTACCCAAAGCAATCTACATATTCAATGCAATCCCTATCAAAGTAACACCAGCATTCTTCACAGAGCTAGAACAAATAATCCTAAAATTTGTATGGAACCAGAAAATACCCCAAATAGCCAAAGCAATCTTGAAAAAGAAAACCAAAGCAGGAAGCATCACAATCCCTGACTTCAAGCTATACTACAAAGCTGTAATCATCAAGACAGTATGGTACTGGCACAAGAACAGACACTCAGATCAATGGAACAGAATAGAGAACCCAGAAATGGCCCCACAAATGTATGGCCAACTAATCTTTGACAAAGCAGGAAAGAATATCCAATAGAATAAAGACAGTCTCTTCAGCAAGTGGTTCTGGGAAAACTGGACAGCGACATGGAGAAGAATGGACCTGGACCACTTTCTTACACCATACACAAAAATAAACTCAAAATGGATGAAAGACCTAAATGTAAAACAGGAAGCCATCAAAATCCTCGAGGAGAAAGCAGGCAAAAACCTCTTTGACTTTGGCCGCAGCAACTTCATACTCAACATGTCTCCAGAGGCAAGGGAAACAAAACAAAAATGAACTACAGGGACTTCATCAAAATAAAAACCTTCTGCACAGCAAAGGAAACAATCAGCAAAACTAAAAAGCAACTGACAGAATGGGAGAAGATATTTGCAAATGACATATGAGATAAAGGGTTAGTATCCAAAATCTATAAAGAACTTATCAAACTCAACACCCAAAAAACAAATAATCCAATGAAGAAACGGACAAAAGACATGAATAGACACTTCTCCAAAGAAGACATCCAGATGGCCAACCGACACATGAAAAAATGCTCAACATCATTCATCATCAGGGAAACAAATCAAAACCACAATGAGATACTACCTTACACCTGTCAGAATGGCTAACATTAACAACTCAGGCAACAGATGTTGGCAAGGATGTGGAGAAAGAGGAACTCTTTTGCACTGCTGGTGGGAATGCAAGCTGGTGCAGCCACTCTGGAAAACAGTATGGAGGTTCCTCAAGAAACTAAAAATAGAACTACCCTACGACCCAGCAATTGCACTACTAGGCATTTATCCACGGGATAGAGGTGTGCTGTTTCGAAGGGACACATGCACCCCCATGTTTATAGCAGCACTATCAACAATAACCAAAGTATGGAAAGAGCCCAAATGTCCATCGATGGATGAATGGATAAAGAAGATGTGGTATATATATACAATGGAGTATTACTTGGGAATCAAAAAGAATGAAATCTTGCCATTTGCAACTATGTGAATGGAACTAGAGGGTATTATGCTAAGTGAAATTAGTCAAAGACAAAAATCCTATGACTTCATTCATATGAGGACTTTAAGGGACAAAACAGATGAACATAAGGGAAGGGAAGAAAAAATAATATAAAAACAGGGAGGGGGACAATGCATAAGAGACTCTTAAATATGGAGAACAAACAGAGGGTTACTGGAGGGGTTGTGGGAGGGGGGATAGGCTAAATGGGTAAGGGGCATTAAGGAATCTACTCCTGAAATCGTTGTTGCACTATATGCTAACTAATTTGGATGTAAATTTTTAAAAATAAAGTTAAAAAATAATAAAAAAAGAAAAAAGAAGTGGTATATATACAATGAAATATTATTCAGCCATAAAAACGAATGAAATCTTGCTATTTGCAACAACATGGATGGAGCTAGAGAGTATAATTCTAAGTGAAATAATTCCAGTCAGAGAAAGACAAATACCATATGATTTCACTCATATGTGGAATTTAAGAAACAAAACAAATGTGCAAAGAGAAAAATGAGAGAGAGAGACAGAGAAACCAAGAAACAGACTCTTAATTAGAGAGAAAAAAACTAATGGTTACCAGAGGGGAGATGGGGGGGGGGGGTGGTGGATGGGTTAAACAGGTGATGCGGATTAAGGAGTAACTTGTAGTGATGAGCACTGGGTGATGAATTGTTGAATCACTGTATTAGACACCTGAAACTAATGTAGCACTGTATGTTAACTAACTGGAATTAAAATAAAAACTTTTAAAAAAAACTTGCATCAATATATCAAAATTTCTGGGAACTCTATGAAAAAAAGTTTAATAACTGCAATGAACTGATTGAAACACATCAAATATGTTAAAAATCCATGAGTTCAAGATATTGAAACAAAATCTCAATGGTCACTTTTGGAGGATAGTGCTGAGGGAATCCAAACTGCATCTCACAGTGACTAAATAATTTTTTAGAAGAATTTTCCCTTTATAGAAGTATTTCAATTAATAAAGAATTAATTAAAGAATTTGAATATTATCATCTTATAAACCCCTAAAAAATAATGAATCTAGGTAATGATTATAAATGGCCACTAATATTACAAAAAAACAATTTAGCCAGATATTCTGTATCTCTAAATGGAAATACACACAACACTTATGAAATATTCTTACCAAAAAAATCAATCCTGAATCAGATGGAGACTCTAGGTCTACCAGTTTACAGGGATGTTGATAATTGTTCAAGTTGCTTGGTGAGAATGTGGTAATTCATTACCATTCTCATTTTATGTATGTATGTTTGGAAAAGTCCATAATAAAAAGTAAGAGGCATACACTATAAATTCATGTCCTTAGTAAGAGTTAATCTCACCATGGACATTCATGTCCCTGGTAAGAGTTAAACTCACCATGGACATAAATGTACCATTGGTCTAGTTTGGTGGAAATGATTCTGAAAGGCATTAATGGCGTTGGAAAAGGAAGTATAACTAAATTATAAAGGTCAAGCATAGCAAGTCAAAAAAATTAAGCTAAACCCATAAATCATCCATAGGCACTCAAGATATTAAGAAAGTAAAAGTAGTAATAGATCTTTTTAGATATTAAAAGTAGTAATAGGTCTTTTTAGATATTCGTGGTATTTTATTGGATTGGAGTCTATGCACCTGGTTAGAGAATGATGACAATGACTTTGTGCTTTAAAAAAAAAATTGAGGGCACCTGAATGACTCAGTCAGTTAAGCATCTGACTTTGGCTCAGGTCATGATCCCCCAGTTCATGAGTTTGAGCCCCACATAGGACTCTGTGCTGGCAGCTGGAAGCCTGCTTCAGATTCTCTGTCTCCCTGTTTGTGCCCTCCTCCATTCTCTCTCTCTCTCTCTCTTTGTCTCTCAAAAATAAATAAATAAAAATATTTTTTAAACTTTCATCATCTGAAGCCTCTACATTACCCTCAGCCTCCTCCTCTCCCACTTTTCTAATCTCAGTAAAGGCTACCATCATCCCATCCAAACAGTTGCTCAAGCCAAAAACCTCTGCCTGGAGCATTTCTTCAGGCCCTATTTCTTAACCACATTCCTCTATTTATCCTCCTATTTATCCTTAATTTATCCTCAATATTTATCCTTCAAGCACCACACTAATAAATCTCTCAAGGGGTCCTCTGACCCTCACTCCTCCAATCCCACATAAGGTAAAATGCCTTTCCTATGTGTTGACAGAGTACTACTTCTCCCACTGTAGCCCTTATCACACTGCATTATAATTATTTGTTTAATATATTTTTCTCTCATTAGTCTCTAAGCTCCATAAGATAAATAATCATGTATGTTCAATATTTTATTTCCAGGATTTAGCACATTGCATGACATAATGTAAGTACTCAAAAAATAGTTGTTAAAACAAAAGACAAATAATCCCCTTGTTGTTTTGGTGCGTTCCCTGGTCTGAAGGTGACATAACTGCTTTACTAGTGAAGAGATAGGATACTGGTTCAACAAACATCAGAAGTCTAAATGTTATAATGTTTTTCTGTCCTGATGCTCCACTTAACCACAGATTGTGAGACAGTCTATCAATAAGACTTACACCTACAAGTGAGGTTACACATTATGAATGCCTGCTGTTAAAGTCAATTCTCTAACTGTACTCTGCATCCATTCCTGTCCAATATCTCAGGGACTTTGCCTACCTTGTTAATTTCTCCATCTCTATTAGATCATTCTAATAGATTATAGTAAGCCTGCTCTAGTATCACTCATTTTGAAAAGTCCTCTTTTGATCCATATTCCTGTTCACTTACCCACAACCCAATCTCTCAACAGTTCTTGAGACTGAAGTTTTTCCAAAGAATTATCTATTCTCAGGGTACTCGGGTGGCTAGGTCGGTTGAGCGTCCAACTTCAGCTCAGATCATGATCGCTTGGTTCGTGAGTTTGAGCTTTGCATCTGGCTCTCTGTTCTCAGCGCAGAGTCTGCTTTTGATACTCTGTCCGCCCCCCTCTCTCTCTGCCCCTCCCCCGCCCATTCTCTCTCTCTCTCTCTCTCTCTCTCTCTCTCTCTCTCTCTTTCTCTCTCTCTCTCTCTTTCTCTCTATCAAATAAATACAATTATTTAAAAAGAGAATGATCTATTCTCATTGACTCATCTTCCTAATATCCCATTCACTCTTCAGTGCACTCCGAAATAGCACCCATCTTCATCATGCCACTGAAACTACCTCTGTGAAGTCCACTGAAGACTTCCATTTTGCCAAATCTAGTGGACACCTTACTTGTGTTATCACCTTACTTGAAAATTCCTTTTCTGAAACAGTTACGTCTCTTGAATTCTGGGATATCACTACCACTAATGTTCCTTTTGCCCCACTAACCACTCCTTCTCAGTCTCCTTTGCTGGATTGTTCCCTGTGTTGGGGTTCCTTGGATCTCTTGTCTTGACCCTCTTCTCTTTTGCTACTGTATACCCTTTCTCTGAGGCTTATAATTACATTCTATATACTAGTGACTCCCAAACCTATAACTGCAGCCCAGTCCTCTCTCCTGAGCTTTAAATTCAAAAACTGACTGATTACTTATCATCTTGAATTGGTGTCTTTTGGGTGCTTAAACTTGACATGTCTGATAGTAGAGTCATCATCTTATTTCCAAATGTACTCCTATGCCAATGTTACCTATCTCATGACCACTACCATCCAATCATTTGCAGAAGCTAGAAAACTGGAGTAATTCTTCATTTATCCTCTCCTTTATCCCTAATCATTTATGAAATCTTACTATTTCTACAGCATTAATATCTTTTGACTCTCTCCAAATCTCTTTTCCCTCTTCCCAAGACCAGAAGCCCTAAGAACTAGAAAGATCATGGTGTTCTCATTCCTACTATAATTCAATAATTCTAAACTCACATGTGTGTTAAAATTAAAATTGCTACTGACAAAAACACTCTCCTTAGCCAAACTTTAGTTAAGCTCCTGTGAGCCCTCTCCTTGACTAGGCCTCAACATTGTCCTGTCTGTAGAATCCTGTTAAGATAGTCAAGCAGGAATATCTCTCACCTTGGTGACTTCTCTGAATAATTTTTCATCCACTGACCCCCTCACTCTGCTCGTTGCCTATAAATCCCCAGCTGTATTTGCCATATTCAGAGTTGAGTTCAGTCTGTCTTCCCTATAGCAATTGTTTCTCCCTGTTGCAATAGTCTTAAATAAAGTCCTGTTTGCAATTTTAACAAGTATCACAATAATTTTTTTTTTTACCAATCTGGTGCCAAGACTTACATAGAACCAGATTCATCATTGGACCCACGGATTTCTCACTCACAAATCCAGGTACATACATTTTATGCCTTTGTCTTCACTCCTGAATGATTAATCAGGGATCCATTGGTGAGTCTGACTCCTGATTCAGTGGGTAGAAACACATTAGGCATTTTTAACCCATTAAAGCACAGTAAGGACAAATTTTGAAACTTAAGATTCTGGATATGCTCCAGAAGCTGGGTTGGAGTTACAGACTATATAGAGGTGGGGTTAAAAACCCAAGCTTCTTTGTGAGTTATCACTAGTTAAAAATATTGGAGCTTCTCAGCTGACTGAAAACTCGCTTCTTGAAACCCTGCTCATAATATGCTCTTCCAACTCTGTCTGCTTCTTTTCTTATCGGCATGCTTTTATTAAGATAATTTGAAACTTCAAAGGCTCTTTGAGAAACTTAAGATCTCCAAATTGCCTCCTCTAAAACCTTTTCCTTCCTATCACCTCTGCTCTTCCTTCCTGATTTCACTTTTGATCTTTCTTCTAGTTCCCTTGAATCCTTTGTTATGTCTTCCTTAAACTCTTACCTCCTCCATCCCTGTGTCCACTTTATCAGACTTTTACCTTTTACTTGCCCACTTTGGCTCCCCACAGTCACCTGAACTTTAGGGCGCTAACTCTATTGAGGTCTCCCAAGGAATTCAAGGACCCCCAAAAGCAACCACCTGAAGCTGAAAGGGAAAAAAAGATTATTTGGAAACATAACTAGGTGTTTTATCTACTCAGATGGCTGTAGAGACATCTAGACAGGTACTAGATGTCTCCTGTCACTTGCCTAAAATTTGGTCCACAGCCTCCAAAGGTTACACATAAGGGCAAAAGAAAATCATAAGTCTCTGCTCCAAAATATTAGTAAATGGGTGACCTTAACTTGTCCCATTTGCCAGAAACACTAAATTTTTTAATTTTTTTTTCTTTATTTCTGAGAGAGAGAGCATGAGCAGGGAGAGGCAGAGAGATGGCGGGGGGGACAGATGATCTGAAGAAGGCTCTGTGCTGACAGAAGTGAGTTCGATGGGGGGCTCAATTGCACAAACCATGAATGATATCATGACCTGAACTGAAGTCAGATGCTCAACTGACTGAGACACCCAGGGCGCCCAGAAACACTATTTAAATAAAAACATAATGTGGGGAAAAGATGAGAGGTAATTATTTTATATAAACCAATGAGTTTGTATTCCTATATTTAACTGATGGCTAAAATTTTAGAGTGAAAGATATAAGGTCTCTATTTGTGTCTGTGTATGTATGTATGTATGTATGTATGTATGTATATAATGTTGTGTATAAGTGTTATTTTTCTACATCTGAATGATATTACGAAAATAATTTATAAAATCACTTAAAGGACTTCTATTCAAATTGGCTTAGTGACAAATGAGCATTTATATAAATTAAGTATTCTCCAAACTCTCTGAAATATAGAAACTAACCCAAATGTGTTTTTAAAGTTCACATGACCTAAGATAATCTTTGGTAAATAAAGCTAGTTTTAAAATTATTGGTAAAATCACAGGCACAAGGGTGTCTCAGTTGTTTGAGCATCCGACTCTTGATTTTGGCTTAGGTCATGATTCCAGGGTCGTGGGATTGAGCTCTGTGTCAGGCTCTGCACTGAGCATGGATCCTGCTTAAGATTCTCTTTCTCTCTCCGCTGCCTCTTTCCCTCACTCATACTCTCACTCTCTCTCTAAAATAAAAAAATAATAAAAAATTTTTAAAATACAATACAATTATTGGTAGAATCAAAATAAGTATGTCTTAAGAATTGTCAGCATTAAATATAATGCAGACATAAAAATTTTTCTACCTAGGTTTACTCCTCAAACAAGCTTATGTTATCGTTACTGAATGTTAAAAATTATAAAACTACAAACCCAAACTAACAACAAAATGTAAAATAAATATCAATCACTTGATACATGTCAAGCATGCCAGTAAAAAAAAAAGAAAAAAGAATGAAAGAACCATATGTTTAACTTTTCAGGATCTTTGATTCTATATTTTTTGATACTTTTCAATGAGAAAAATAACTGAATATGATGGCTAATTTTGTTTAATGTCTCATGAACTTTTTATTTTTTTTATTTTTATTTTTTTAATTTATTTTGAGAGAGAGAAAGAGTGAATGCGAGTAGGGGAGGGTCAGAGAGAGAGGTCAAGAGAGAGAATCCCAAGCAGGCTCCATGCTGTCAGCACAGAGTCCAACACAGGCCTCGAACTCACAAACCATGAGATCATGACCTGACCAGAAACCAAGATTCAGATGCTCAACCGACTGAGCTACTCAGGAGCCCCCTCATGAAATTTTCATAACCAGTTCATGCCATAATTGTTAAGAACAAGTAAATTAAATATAAGTGGGATAACAGTTTATCAATGAACTTTTCAACAATAATTATGTTTTATATCTACTTAAAAGTAGGTTCAAAAATCTTTTTGATAACTTGAAACCCTAAAGTTATACTATGTTAACTTAAATGATGGATGTTCATTAAATATCAAGGTCATTTCTAAATAAGATAAAATATTGAAACATTAATTGATGAACCAGACACCCCTGAAATGATATAGTCTTATATTTGCTACAGAATGGTACTTTGTGGCAGACAGTTCACAATTGCTTACTTTCCAGTTTTCTCTGTAAAAAAGGGGGGGGGGCTGTTGGGGCACCTGGTGGCTCAGTTGGTTAAGCTTCCAACTCGTGATTTTGGCTCGGGTCATGTTCTCAAGGTTCATGAGTTGGAGCCCCACATCTGGCCCAGCATCAGGCTACCGAAGCCTGCTTGGAATTCTCCCTCTCCCTCTCTCTCTGCCCCTCCCCTGCTTGTGTGCACACACATGCTGTCTCTCTCACTCTCTCTCAAGATAAATAATTTTTTCAAAGGGGGGGTGGGCTGTTACTAATGCTTAAAAATGTTTAATCAATAGATGTAAATGAAACTATTAGGAGTAATAAAAGTAAAGAAAAAACTCTGTATGCAAGTAATAAGATGTGTTTTTATAAGGAAAAAAAAGTAGTTTTGTCCTAAAGTAGAATGACTGATTGTTCCAGAACGAAAAAGAGGAAAAAGTAGGACAAAAGCCAAATGGATATCTAAAACATAAGTTGTAGAAAGTTTGTGGAAAAGTATATGTGTGATCAAGTTGCTAAGATCGAGCAAATTTTTAAGTTTTTTAAAAATGAGTTGTAATATACAAAGCACACTTGTGCAAAACTATTATTTGGTTTTCTATTAAAAATTACAATGTTTTCTTAGATTATTGGACTTCTCTTTATTTTTTTAATGTTTATACATTTTTGAGAGAGAGAGAAACAGTGTGAGCCAGGGAGGAGCAGAGAGAGAGGGAGACATAGAATCCGAAGCAGGCTCCAGGCTCTGAACTGTCAGCACAGAGCCTGATGTGGGGCTCGAACCCACAAGCGGTGAGATCATCTTTTTGATAACGTGAACTCACAAGCCCCCAAGATTATGACCTGAGCCACCCAGGCACCCCGATTAGTCTTCTCTTTGAAAATAAATTATATAAAGGTTTTTCTTTACCTTTTAACTAATCTGCCTGGGAAATCAAGATTTTGTCTTATCAAAATAATTTCCTGTGCTTCATGTTGTCTTTATTGGGTCTTTGATTACTTAAGAAAACTGTATTTCTCATATTAAGAGCTAAGATTTTTTTACAGCTATGTAACTTTCTGCATTGGCCTTTTGAAATCTTTTAATTGTCAGGGTGCCTGGGTGGCTCAGTCAGTGAGCATCCAACTTCAGCTCAGGTCTTGGGGGTTCATGAGTTCGAGCTCCTAGTTGGGCTCTGTGCTGACAGCTCAGAGCCTGCTTCAGATTCTGTATCTTCCCCTCTTTCTGCACTTCCCTTGCTTGCACTCTCTCTCTCTCTTTTTCAAAAATAAATAGACATTAAAAATTTTTTAAAGATATCTTTTGTCACTTTGTTTAAATGGATAACTAAGTATTGTTTCACAATTATCTCTGACCCTATTTACCTGTGTACAAACATTTTGACATTTTCCCCCAAATAAAATTTTAGATGGAGTACTTTTGAGCTCAAATTAATTTTGAGTTTTCCCATAATGTCCCTAGAAATTCTCAAAAGAATTTGTCTCTTACATTGTAAAAGAGAACTATTAAACCAATTAGATTTATTTGGTATGTTAAATTACATGGGAAGCATTGTCAAATAAGTGATTATAAACCTTCTTAGGTTATATGTGAATGGATATATGTTACAAATATAGATACTCCAGAAATTGTTTAAAGTCCTCAGAAATTTATCAATGCCTTCTTTGTCCAGTTATTTATGTTAAAATATATTTCACAGAAATAACTAAATTTCCTTAGCAGAGAAACTCTCATGAGATCTATAACCATGACCATTGTAAGTCATTTGTGATTCACAGTTATTCTTCTCTGAAAGCATTTGATTCTTCTCTGAAAGCATTTACAATCAGCTACAGCAAGAATGCTCTGTGATGGCATTACTTGAATAACTTTGGGGCCATGCGACTGGACTGAATGAGAATTTCTAGAACTATTGAAGAAGCTGATATATTCGTAAAATTGCTAACTCAAGAGTAAGCAGAACCAGAACTGAATTAATTACATGGGACTGAATAAACAGATGAGGATGATTATAATTTTTTGGTGACTCTTTGTTTGAAACATTGCTAGTTCTTTAATGTCTTGTTTTCCAGATCTAAGGAAACTTTTTTCTCTTTTCTCTTAAGCTATCTATAATTTACAGCAATTTGATAAAGTATTTTTTGTGAACAAAGATAAAACAATTACTTTTACTCTCTTACTGATCCCTACAAAATTTGGAAACTCTCATTTTTATGGCAGTATAGTTAGTTGAATAAGTTCAATAAGAATCTGTTCTCCTTGAAACAGGACAAAATTGGAAACGTTGGAAACGTTGGTTATAGAAAAGTTTATATAAATATATATATTTGGCTGGAATATCATATTTGAGAATATGCATAGAATTAGATATGATAAGACAGCCTTAAGGAACTATGGTTGACTTTATGGAGCCAATAAAGCCCCTTGGCAAAACCACCTGGTATCTTGCTTACAGGGCTTCCAGCCTTACAATGTGAATCAGGAAGGTCAATTCCTGGCAGACCCAAGAACCTCTGAATATTTGGGAGACCTCAAAAAGAGAGGAATTCACCTGATCTATAGATATTTCAGGCAAAGTCTGATGATTATTCCTTGGCTTGTTTTATTTGCCTTGAGAGTCTTTTAAAAGTCCAATCTGAGGGGCCTGGGTGGCTCAGTAGATTAAGCGTCCGACTGCGGCTCGGGTCATGATCTCACAGTTGATGAGTTCAAGCTCTGTGTCAGGCTCTGTGCTGACAGCTGAGCCTGGAGCCTGTTCCGGATTCTGTCTCCCTTTCTCTATGCTCCTCCCTCACCCACACTCTGTCTCTGTCTCTCTCAAAAATAAATAAACATTAAAAAATTTTAAAGTCCAATCTGAAATACTTTTGAAAAGTTCCAGCAAAGAAGACTTAAAAAGAGTTTACATGGTCAATCACTATTCTTGCACCACTTATGTAAATAATCAGGCCAAGTTTAATAAGACTAGGTTTATTCTGCAAACTAATTATTCTTATTGTGATGATCTTTGATAGAAATGTGGGTATTGAGAGAAAAATTATGTTTAATAGAAAATTATAGTATACCCTTGTAGGTTTTAAATTCTAGTCCTGTTCATTGTCTTTAAAGTTTTGTTATGTACCTGTAAATTGGATTGGGTCCTGAATTCTTTTTAGTTTTCTCCAATGTCTGGCTACAATTCTCCAAATTAACATTTCCAATTTTTCTCCCTTCTGACAGAAATCATTGAGAACAAAAACTTTCCTTTTCCCAAAGCCCTGCAAGGTGAAGCTGGATGACTTGGTAAAAGCTTCAGGAAAATCAGCATAACAGATCATGAATAAGCAACCTTTGTTCCTGTCCTTGTATGGGTTACTCAGAAAGTTCACTGAAATATGATGCCATCACCATGGACATTCAAACTGTAAACCAGGAAATCCATTGGATTACCACTGCTGTCCTCACTCCACCATTTAAAAATAGTTTGAGTCCAACATCCAGAAATCTTCTCAACTAAAGCCACCTTCTGGACCCAGAAACTGGGTTTCAAATTATTAATATTTGTTTTTCTTTTATTTTCATAGAAATTTGTCTCATTAAATGCTTGACTGTGAGCACCATCCAGAAAATATCCCCTACTACCAAGTCCCAGTAGATGATTCAGCTGGTCCCTAATGAACAAAAGGCAATCATCCAAGAACTGAACTTATATTGTTCCAGGCAAAGAAAAATGTCCCTTCCTTCCTTGAACAAGAAGTGTAATTAATAAAAACTCTTTGTGTAACCAAACTTTAGTTACGCTCCTGAACCTTCTCCTAGGCCCATGTGTGCACTTCCTTGTAAAATCCGCTTGCAGCAAGAAACCTGCTAAGTTTAACCAAAACACTCCACCCTTGATATCTGATTGGGTTTCTCATTTTTTACCACCCCCTGGGTAATATCTGATCACCCTAAAATGTCTTCAGCAAAAACTCCTGTCAGGTTGCTTTCGCCAAAATTCCCCTTAACCTTGACACTTCCCCTTAATTTGTCATCCACTGACCTCCATCCGGCTCCTTGGCTATAAATCCCCATTTGCTCATGCTGTATGGTATGTGCTTAATCTGCATCCTTTGTTAGATTTCTAACACCATACACTCCCACTCTTTAATTCAGACTATCATCACTTATTGCCAAAGCACCATGTTTCCTACCACATTGAGTCATTTGTATCTGCTATTCCTTCTACCTGGAATCCTGTTGTCTGTCCTCCACATTTAATGGACTAATTTCTGCTTTTTTTTTTTCAAATCTTTTCTTAGACATAATTTACTTTGGGAAGCCTTCTTTACCCCAATGGTGTCCTAGCTTTAGCTTGCCTTTTCACAAACCTACTATGCACATCTCTTTCCAACTCTGTGTTCAGTGACATCAAGTTGATAGCTTTGAAATTGGCCATGAGGAAAGCACTTACAACATGAAAATCAGCAAAAGCTACAAGTCAGGACTTTTCTTTTTTCAGAGAACTGATTGTTAAACATTTACCAGCACACTGCTGCCCTGCCTCCTCCTCACCTATCCCAAATTTGTGCCAGATGGCTCTGCTATGAGTTCTGATGATTCCCTAAAACCCATCACTATGTACTGTAGGTTATATGTGTGTCTCACCCTCCAGACTGAAATTTTCTTGAGGGTAGAGATACTATATCTCTAGAATCTTATCTATCTGGCTCACAGAAGGTACTAATTAGTACTAGTGCTCTTGGACATACTGGTCATCTGAATGAATTACTGTCAGAATGCATGCCTTGACAAACACTTGCAAATCATGGGAGAAACATTAGTAGAGAAGACAGTTCCTGGCTGCCATCTGCAGTAACCACATATTCACCTGGAAAACAAGCAATCAGAGCAACAGGGAGTGAATTAGATACTTTCTATCACCTGTGCCATTAAGCTGTGACTTGATGTAGGTATTTCATCTACACCACAAGTTTTAGGTCTGCCCTACAGAATAGACCATGCTATATATGGACCAGGGCTCCCTACCTCTCTTTCCTATCAAGCAACAGAACAGACTGTAGTATTTGCCTCTCTGATTCATGCTGCTCTTGGCTGCTATTGTTCATCAGCCACCGCTTACAGTTAACATCAAAGGCCTGCAAGCGTCTGCATACAGATCCAGTAATTCTTGGCATAAAATATTTCCAAATCCACTTATCTACAAGAGATAGAAATGGTATCATGAGCAGAGCTCTGGTGCAGAAGAGAGCCACTCTAAAATAACTGTGCAGGGGCATCTGGGTGGCTTAGTAGGTTAAGCGTCTGACACTCGGTTTCAGCTCAGGTCATGATCTCATGGTTCATGGGTTCGAGCCCCACATCAGGCTCCGTGGTGACAGTGCAGAGCTTGCTTGGGATTCTCTCTCTGCCCCTCTCCTGCTCTATCTCTCTCAAAATAAATAAACATTTTTAAAAATGAAAATCTTGCAAACAGCTCTGTGAAATATCTCAAAAGTGGGTCCTTTAACACTAGTCAAACCTTTAAATGACTGCAGTCAGTCCTGGCCATCTTAACTGCAACCTCATGAGTGACCCAGAGCCATAATCGCCCAACTTAGCCACTTCCAGCTGACCTTCAGAACACGTGAGATAATAAAGGTTTGTTGTTTTAAGCTGCTAAATTTGCAGGTAAGTATTTTTGCAACAATAGATAACTAATAAGACATTTTTCAAATAATTTACTCCCCTCAAAAAAGCAGACTTACATATATTACTAGCAGCAATGTACGAAGCTGCTATTCTATTACCCTGGTTTTGCTTAACAATTCTTTCCATAAGAGATATCACATATCTGTTCTTCTCAATCAGCTTTTGTGGAGGCTATACCGTTTGTTTTGGGGTAAAACTGAATGGGCAAAATTAGCACATTGGAAACTATAAGAGACCAACCAAGAGGGACTGAAAATCTGCTTAAAAATAACCAAGAGACAGGGGCGCCTGGGTGGCGCAGACGGTTAAGCGTCCGATTTCAGCCAGGTCACGATCTCGCGGTCCGTGAGTTCGAACCCCGCGTCAGGCTCTGGGCTGATGGCTCGGAGCCTGGAGCCTGTTTCCGATTCTGTGTCTCCCTCTCTCTCTGCCCCTCCCCCGTTCATGCTCTGTCTCTCTCTGTCCCAAAAATAAATAAAAAACGTTGAAAAAAAAAAAAACCAGAGACAAGAAATCAAGGTGACTACAAAATTTAAAAATGGTTTCAAAGAGGAGGTAAATCATTTGCAGTATATTCTGCAGAGAATAAAATTATTTTTCCTAGCCAACAAAAAATAAACTGATATAATTGAAAACTACTAAATTGGAAAGAAATGGAAAAGCCAAGATCATATATAGCAAATTTTCCTATCCAGTTCATGTACTCTTCTATAAATTTGAAAACAGTGCTGTAACTGTGGATGAACTATTTGTCTTTGATATGCTCAGAGATAAGAGCTTCTAGAATAGAACACAAGCATGTCATCTAAATCCCCAAACATTAAAGGCAACTGTCAATTGGAAATAAATGTATTGAGCACCTATTGTGCTCAGGCAAGGGACTCTGTGGGGGAAAGGTGGCTTACTTTAACTACCCTCTACTTGGTAGCTGGAGCCCAAATACAGACCCCTTCTCCTCAGGTCTACCCCTCATCTCCTTCCTCAACACTCTTCCTCCACAAAACAGGTAAGGGTAAGGGCAGGGGATCTAAAATAGAGCTAGAAGGGGAGGGGAAATTCCTGCCGCTGCTGCTAATGGGACTTTATAATAATAAATATCATTTATGTAACTTCAATATATACTAAAGATTTGTATTCATCTTGTCATTGAACCCAAAATAACTTCATTTCCTCCACTCCTCTCTAATCTCAAGAAACCTGCTTCTTTACCAAAGATAAGGCTGGTTTTCTCCTTCCTTGAGATTTGATTTCTTCCCTAAAATGAGGATAACAATGCTTCTTATGGGGTTGATCTGAACATGTAATGACATCATGTGTGTGCGTGAGGGCCAAGCCTTATGAAAATTGAACCTTAGCATGTTAAAGGGTTATGGAAAATGCAGGAGAAGCATTTTCATGGAGCAGAAAATGGTCCAGTTTGCCAAGAGCACAGAGGGCTTGGGAGAGAGGACTGGAAATGTACTCTGAATCCGTGGGGTGGGGTGCATTGAATGTCAACTGAGGACTTTATAAATAATGTCAGAAAATCCAACTTGGTAAATATACTGTTGCCTGGGGCAGGAGTAGGGGTAGTTTGGTATAAGAATGTGAAGAATATTATTTCAAGTGATAATGACATACAAATGTTATATTTTATTTCCTTCTACTTATTCAAGATCTTATTTATTGTGGTTAATATACATCATGTCTTATTTTCTAGAATTCTGACTCCTAAATTTAATCCCAAATAAAGCTGTGTACATATGTAACACTTGCATTTTACTCACAACTTTCTGGCAGCAATACTATTTCAAGACCTTAGGAGATGGGGATGGAAGGAGGTGACAGCCAGTGCAAGCAGTATGTCCTTCTGTTGATAGGCAGTAGTATGCCTCTGAAAGTGTCTAGGTAGGGAGATTATATCCAGCTTCGAGAAAACTGATCTAGGCAACTGTGAGCTATTAAAGAGAAATTATTCTGACATTTGCTAAAACAATAAGGAAGACTTCATTCAACACTATTGCAGTAAGGGAGAGAGATTGAACTCAACTCCAAATACAGCAAAGACAGCTAGGGATTTACAGCAGTGAGTAAAGTGAAAAGGGTCAGTGGATGGAAAATTATTAAGAGGACACATCAAGATGAGGGAGATTCTTGCTAAAGGCAGGCCAAGGGCTTAGATATGAAAGGTGTAGAATAAGGAACTTGATCATATATCAAGGATGGGGGATTCCTAATAAACTGATCTTGGCAGGATTCTTGCTAAAGACAGGCCAAAGGTAGCAAGCCAAAGTCATGGCCTAGTTTAGAAAAGGTCTCTGAAGAGGTCTCAGAAGAGGAGTTTGACTAAAGTTTGGTCAAGAAGAGTATCTTTGCCGGGGCATGGTTACCCAGAAAGAGTATGACAGAGGTAAGGAGAAATGTGGGTAGCCTCTATAGAGGTAGAATACTGGGAGTGTAGATGTGTTGCTTTCTCTGGTGGGCCCTCCCTACTGTGTGGAAAGGTCCCTTGATATTGGATGAGAAAGAAGCAGATCACCTGGGAGAGTGTCCTCTCAATGATCTCTAGGTATCTAGTCACGAGGCATTGGTCAGTAAGGTAGTCTAAAAATGGCTCCCAAAGATATGTTCACGTCCCAATCCCCAAAACCTGTAAAAACCTTATTTGGAAAATGAGAATTTGCACATGTAATTAAATTAAGGATTTTGACATGGGGACATTATCCTGGATTATCTGGGCAAGCCCTAAATGACAGTACAAATTAATTTATAAGAGGCAGGAAAGCAGAGGGAGGTTTGCATACAGAAGAAGAGGACACAATGTGACCATGGAAACAGAAGTTAGAGTGATGTGGCCACAAGCCAAGAAATGCTGACAGCCACCAGAAGCTGAGAAGAGGCAAAGAATAGATTCTTCCCTAGAACCTCTGGAGTGGGTACAGTACTGCCAACACCTTGGTTTTGGCTCAGTGAAACTGATGTTGAATGTCTTGCCTCCAGAATTATGTAAGAATGAATAAGTTTCTGTTCTAAGCCAGCAGTTTGGTTACAATTTGTTACAGCTGTCTCAGGAAACTAATACAGTCAGGCAAAGCAACCACAGGGTTAACATCGGTATTGTCATCTGAGTGGCTGCCTGTTACACACCAGCCACTCAGTATGTGGTCATGAATGAATGGAGATGACTACTGGGCTCAATCTCTGGTTAAGCACATGCATCCTCATGCAGGAGATTGCAAAAGCAGGGTCTGAGTATCTCTGACCCATGACCACTGTATGCTATGTCCTCCAGAGTCAAAATGCAGCATATTCAGGAGACCCTAACCTTTCTTCCATGTAAACCCTGAGCAAATCCCCCTACAGGAGTCTAAACACAACCCTGCCTCCAATCCTGAGCATTAAATTGGGTTTCTCTGTATTGAGGCCTTTTGGTAAATGGCTGTCAGGAATACGATGAAAAATGCCCATAATGTAGAGATCTCTCTAGTCTCTCATTGTAGTGTGAGAGACTTAATAGGCCCATCTTGAAGAAAGCACCCTTTTGCTGATAATCACTGATTTGGGCTGGATGAAATAGAACCTGATCATAAATATGTACTTACATGTAAGGCATGATCAGCCTTTGCTGATAATGGCACAGATACTAAAATCTTGAGAAGGTGGAGTGATCTCCCAGAACATTGCTCCACTGCTGCTTTCTGTGGGTATGATGGCTTAGGACCTCAGCAGAGGCTCTTTGCTGTAATAAAATGAAAGCTGGACACTATGATGTATTGCAGCTGTGCATGGCCAGAGATGGGTGCAGCTGTACTGTGGTCACTGTCCTACTGGCCTCCAAACCATTTCTTCCTCCTTTCAGTAAGGGATACTGGGTCTTAATGGGCTCTGGAGCTGCCCCTGCCTTGCCCCTGCCCTGCGTTGATCCTATTCTTTCTTTCTGCAGTCATGCCTGCCTTTCCTTCCTGGTCCCTTTCTTATCTCTCTAAATTCAGGTATAAGTCTGAAGGTTTATAGGATGTAGGAAACTTTATCTGAACTGGCACCTAGCAATTCTGGGGGTGCCAGAACTGGCACAAGGTTTACAGCTGACTTGCAAATGGATCTACTGCAAGTTGATGAATGTTTTCAGGTGAGCTTGAAATTTATTTAATAAGTGACAAGTACTGTTCCAAATCACAAGCTGTAACAATATCATGCTGCCACATTATTAATATCTCCATGTCTCAGGTGAGGAAAATAACTCAAATAGGGCTTCATGTCCAAAGTCACAGATCAAATAAAAGATTGAAGCAGGATGCTAACCTACATCTGTCTGGCTGCTAAGCACTATTTATTTTATATTAAGAATGGATTCTGGTCTAACAGATTGCAGTAGCCATGGTTTCACTCCCCAGGGCATCCACTACCACCTGTGTAACCTTGACTTGCCCCAAAATCTAGATTTCAGAACCAAACAACCCCCAAGCATTAAGCCTGGGATACAGGCTGATTCATCGTAACTACAGCTTTGCCCCACTCCCAGCCTCACCCCCACCTCCTACAAACATGCATGCGAGCTTTCACAATGGTGTATCCCTTGTCTGTGCAGCATCCATGATCTCCTCTTGTCCTTCTCAGTCTTGTGGACACAAACCTGGTTTTGCCCATTTAGCTTAACTTGGCTCTCTTCTGTCCTTCATGTGCCTTAGGTAAACCTGCCTTTTGGTCATGTTCAAATCAGATCCTGTGTATTCTTAGAACATATGCCTTTTCCCATCCCTGAGTTGTTCAAACTTTACACAGGTCTCCCACAGTCAGGAACCAGCAGGTCAGGTGGTCAGGGATGAAAAAGTTACACAAGAGGGGGCATGGCCCAGGGAAGGCTAACAGTCTGACACCCAGGGAGTCATTCATTTGCTGAATTTACCAAGTTTTCAGCATGGCAGAGGTCAGAAACCTGCTTTGCAACATGAATCTATCTCATCTTCAGGGACTGACTTATATGCCCCTACTCAGGAACCTACTTGAACTGTGCATATTTGAAAGACTGCAGAAAATACTTGCACAAGGCCATCTGTATGTGGGCTGAGGAGATTACTTGGAAGGTACTCATGATTCGTATATTTGGGGGAAGCCTAAGAGGTTGTTGGTGGCTGTTGGTGATAAAATGGGCCCAATCAAAATCAACTTGTAGTAGAGGCTCAGGAGCCTCAAGGAAATGATTCAAGCTGTGTCTACTGCTTCAGGCAAGCCACAACTGAAGAACTGGTGGGGAGGCCTGACACAAAACTATTTCAGGTCACAGTGGAGGTAGAGAGGTCTGATGCAGGGGCATCTGGGTGGCTCAGTCAGTTAAGTGTCCAACTTTGGTTCAGGTCATGATCTTGTGGTTTCTGAGTTCCAGTCCTGCACTGGGCTCTCTGCTGTCAGCACAGTGCCTGCTTTGGGTCCTCTGTCCCCCTCTCTCTGTCTGCCCCACCCCTGTCACATGAGTGCTCTCTCTCTCTCTCTTTCAAAAATAAATAAATATTAAAAAAAAAGAGAGGTCTGGTGCAAAAGGAAATTCATACTGAGGGAGAACAGAGCCAGATACAATCATGTCATCCTGGAAACAAAATCTTGTCATTAGGGAGGTAGAGCTATTCCAATGACAGCACTGGGACTGGGACTCCTGGTAGTACCTGTTCCAACACCCCATAGTCTAGTGTAGGTAGATGATTCAAAAATAATTACTGAAGAAATCACAATGATTCTCAGATGTTGTCTCTCAGGCTTTTGTCAGAAGCCTAACAGTCTCTTTTCAGCAGCTGGCGGCTGACAGCTGGAGAGAGGTGCATTCTGTGCATCTGTCTGTGCAGATCACTGCTGGCGGCGGGGGAGGGGGGGAAGGGGGAAGGGTGCTCCCACAGACAGGCTCCAAACACAAACTAACCTTCTGAATGGGGCCCTGCACTGCACTAACCTGGTGACCCCACACACATGCTTGCTTTGCATTCAGAAAAGCTGACTTTCAGTCACTGTGAGAGCAGGTTGTGAAATGGTCCCTGTGACACTCCCAGCTAAGTGTCAGGTGCGGTGAGTGGAATCCCATTTCACCAGTTGCAATCTGGTTTTGCAATAGCCCTCGAGGCACATCTTAAAGAAATCTTCCTTTTTGCTGACATTTTAGGAATTCTCCCTAAGGAAAAAGGACCTTGATTTGTAAGTGAATTCGCAATGCTTTTCCATATCAGTTTGGGAGGGAGGATACAGAAGTTGTGTCATGCTGACAGAGAAGATTGTCTCTGGAATAGAGACCTCCTTTATGGTTGGATAAATGCAGAAATATGAGTGCCTGGGTGGCTCATTTTGTTGAGCATCAGACTTCTGATTTCAGTTCAGGTCATGATCTCATGGTTCATGGGATCAAGCCCCACATGGGGCTCTGTGCTTACAGTGTGGAGCCTGCTTTGGATTCTCTCTCTGCCCCTCCCATGCTTTCTCTCTCTCTCTCTCTCTCTCTCTCTCTCTCTCTCTCTCTCTCTCTCTCAAAATAAATAAAATAAACATTTAAAAATTTAAAAAATGAATGCAGAAATAAATGAATGGGTGAAGGACGGGATGCCCACATAAGTTCCCTTCCTACCCTCTGCTCCACTCTTCATTTTGATGTTTTCTAAGAAGACTCTAGGATAAAATGTTCTCTAAGGTGGTCTCAAGAGTTATTTTGCAATTTGTGAATGTATCAGATCAGTATGTTATACACTTTAAACTTACACAATGTTGCCTCAATAAAGGTGAGGGAAAGGAAGGAAGATTATATACAAGATTTGTTTTTTTAAAAACTGGAGGTGGGGTGCCCAGGTGGCTCAGTCGGTTAAGCGTCCGACTTCGGCTCAGGTCACTCTCTCATGGTTCGGGGATTCGGGCCTGCATTGGGCTCTGTGCTGACAGCTCAGAGCCTGGATCCTGCTTCAGATTCTGTGTGTGTGTCTGTCTCTGCTCCTCCCCCACTCGTGCGCTCACTCGCTCTCTCTCTTTCTCCCTCTCTCAAAAATAAATAAATAAATAAATAAACATTACTTTTTTTAAACTGGAGGAAAATATGCCAGAAAATCAACAGTAATTTCCTTTGGCATATATATTTCTATACTTTCATAAGTTCCTATAGAGAACATTGTTACTACCGTATGATCAGCAAACATAAACTATTCACAAAACGAGGAAAAAAGTAGTCACTATATCTGCCTTTAAGGATTTTAGTATATAAAGTGTTATGAGACTAAGTGTGGGGGAATTCCTTAACTTATCAGTGGTTTAATAAACATTGTGTACTTCTGGAAAGGAAATACAGAGTACAACAGAGCCATAAAACTATGCTCAAGACTGCATACAGAAAATATGTATTGAGGGATACCTTTGTGCAAGGCAGTTAATATTTAATCCAAACCTTGATCATAGCTATAGATTTCTGTACTCATTTTGGTTTGCCTTACCGAGGGGAGGGAGACCCAACTCATTCATTCTCCCAGATGCACTCTATATCCTGACAGCCCCTCTAAAGTGGGGAGGATTTTCAGTTTCAAGTCTGACCATCCCAAGTGAATAAGATATCCTTACAGCATGGGAGGAAATATACAGATAGTAAAAAGTAAGGTTTGGATAAAAGACAAGCATGACCATCTGAGACCCAGGAATACAGGGAATGGGAGAGGAGGGAAGTGAAAAGGGTAAATATGAGCCTCAGACCCTTCAGAACCCCACCTCCAAGGAAGCCATCCAAAGTGCTGCTGCCTGAAGCTGAGAACCAGGAGTCCTCTTGGGGTTAATAAGTTTCCCAGAATCCCAGGGATCTGACACAGTCCATGCCCAGCAAGGAATTGCTTCTTTCTGAAACTCTATCCCCACTTTTTACCCTAACCACAAAGCTGCCCACTGCTAACACAGGTTCCTGTAAGGGCCATGCTTCATTTGTGGAATAGAAATGATTCCACTCTGGGGTTAATAGTCACCCTCCTAGGAGGCCTAGTATATGTCACTGGTCAATAAATATTTGTTGAATGCATAAATAAAGGGATGGATATGTTGATGAATATTTGGCCAAAATCTTTGTCTGGAAATTATGGGCCATCAGTGTTTGATTTGTTTCCATGGTTAAGCTGAATGGTTTGGTTTCAGGCAGATACTTTGACTGATGGTGACTGCAATGGGGCTGAGAGAGAGAAAGAAAGGCTGGTCTATTTTTCACATGCTCTTTATTCAAATATAAAGCAAAAAGAAATAAAATCAACGGATGGAGATATGGAATACTGCCTCTGCCACATATAAGCTGAGTGACTGTCTAGAAAGTAATTTTCGTTTCCAAAATTAAGTTTCCTCATCTCCAAAATCTAATCGTGGTACTTATCTCACAGGGTTGTTTAGACCTCCTGTAAAATCTCCTGTAGCTCCACGCTTGACACAGAGCAGTCATTCAACAAACATCCTTTCTCTTTCCACTGAATCTTCCTTTAAAAGAGACAATCTTGAAATCAACTAAATAGCATAACTACCATAAAAAGCTCTCTAAAATGGGTCAGCACGGAGGGAAATAAATATGTGTGTGTGTTATGGTTGACTTTCATGGTCATGTGGTAGGAATCAGCTCGTGGAGTCTAGCAGGGTCTGGGGTAGGAAGAAAAATCCTAACTGTATTTTTAAATAATTCACTTTGGGGGACTCGCGCCGCGGCCGCGGAGACGTGAAGGCCGTCCGCACGCCTCCTCCCGATCCGGGTCGGTGCTCGCCCTTGCTCTATCTCCCCGTCCTCATGGAGAAGACGGAGCTGATCCAGAAGGCGAAGCTGGCCGAGCAGGCCGAGCGCTACGACGACATGGCCACCTGCATGAAGGCCGTGACCGAGCAGGGCGCCAGGCTGTCGAACGAGGAGCGCAACCTGCTCTCGGTGGCCTACAAGAACGTGGTGGGGGGCTGCAGGTCCGCCTGGAGGGTCATCTCGAGCATTGAGCAGAAAACCGACACCTCCGACAAGAAGTTGCAGCTGATTAAGGACTATCGGGAGAAAGTGGAGTCTGAGCTGAGGTCCATCTGCACCACGGTGCTGGAATTGTTGGATAAGTATTTAATAGCCAATGCAACTAATCCAGAGAGTAAGGTCTTCTATCTGAAAATGAAGGGAGATTACTTCCGGTACCTTGCTGAAATTGCATGTGGTGATGATCGAAAACAAACGATAGATAATTCCCAAGGAGCTTACCAAGAGGCTTTTGATATAAGCAAGAAGGAGATGCAACCCACACATCCAATCCGCCTGGGGCTGGCTCTTAACTTTTCTGTATTTTACTATGAGATCCTTAATAACCCAGAGCTTGCCTGCACACTGGCTAAAACAGCTTTTGATGAGGCCATTGCAGAACTTGATACACTGAACGAAGACTCCTACAAAGACAGCACCCTCATCATGCAGTTGCTTAGAGACAACCTAACATTATGGACATCAGACAGTGAAGGAGAAGAATATGACGCGGCAGAAGGGGCAGAAAACTAAATGCGTACAGGGTTTCATCCTTCTTCCCCTCAAGAAACCTTTTTACTCATCTCCATTCCTTATTCCATTTGGATTTCCTATAGCAAAGAAACCCATTCATGTGTATGGAATCAACTGTTCATAGTCTTTTCACACTGCGGCTTTGGGAAAACTCCATTCCTTGATTTGTGTTTGTCTTGGCCTTCCTGGTGTGCAGTTACTGCTGTAGAAAAGTATTAACAGCTTCATTTCATACGAACGTCAGTAACTTCCAAACACTTATGTAGAGGACTAAAAATGTATCTGGTATTTAAGTAATCTGAACCAGTTCTGCAAGTGACTGTGTTTTGTATTACTGTGAAGATATGAAAATGCAGTTCATTACAATTTCAAAAGTGTTCTACATAACTTCTTAATTTCTACATTCCCTCCCTTACTTCTTTGGGGGTTTCCTTTTAGTAAGCAACTTTTCCGTGCTCTTCCTGTATTCCTTTTTGGTAGGAATCCAGAAGTATTAGATTGAACGGAAAAGCATTTGGCATTTCTGCGCGGGGGGTCGCAAATTGAAATTCCTCCTGTATCAAATATGATGGAGGTCTTGTGTATCTGTGACAACAGGAAGTTTCCTTATTCATTCTTCATTTGCTGCTGTTTAAGTTGACAACTTCCCTTCCCAATAAAAATTCACTTACACCTCCAAAAAAAAAAATTCACTTTGGCATCTGCAATGTCTTATCATGCTCCCACAAGGCAAGATACACAACACTTGTCAGTGCTAGACCTATCTCTAACTATAGGATCTTATTGAGGTCAAGATGCCTCTCTTCACTTCTGTAACAGGATGGCAACAAGTAGCTTTCATGAATCAACCACTCAGGAATGTTGTGGAAGCCAATGAAAAAGCCCTTTCCATTGTTTTTTTTAATATATAGTTTATTTATTTTGAAAGAGAGGGAGAGAGTGCATGCATAAACGCACCAGCAGGAGAGGGGCAGAGAGAGAGGGAGAGAGAAAAATCCCAAGAGGGTTCTTGGCTGTGAGTGCAGAGTTGACACAGGGCTCCATGAGATCATAACCTGAGCCAGAACCAAGAGTCAGACGCTTAACCAACTGGATCACCCAGGTGCCCCCATTGTTATTTAGTAAGAAAGAGGCTATGTGAGGCCAAGGACAGGTTTAAGAATCATACTAAAATATAAATCTTCCTCCTAGTTGTTGTAGTAGTAACAAGAGGAAAGGTTATTTAATGTCCCAATGGAGCAGGGCCACATGTCACCAGAAATTCAAAGGGTACAAGTTCATAACCGTGTAAGGAAATCAGAGAGCCTTCCAAAATCAAGAAGTTTCTCTGTGGCAGACAATGTGCTTTACCTGAATTGTATTATTGATTTTTTTAAGTTGAAGCATTGTTGGCATGCAATGTTATATTAGTTTCACATGTACAACTTAGTGATTTGACAATTCTATATGTCATACAATGCTGACCACGGTAAGTGTAGTTATCATCACTGAATTCTTAAGGTTAGGGAATAGGGATTATTATACCCATTTTATGAATGAAAAAACTAAGAATCACAGAACTTAAGTCATTTCCCCAGAGTCAAACAGCTAGTAGTTAGTGCAGCAGGGAATCAAAGGCAAGTATGTCTGACTCCAAAGATGTTAGCTCTTAGAGAAAGACCACAACAGAAGTGAGGGCCCAAAAACGCATATGTAGTCCAAGCATATGGGAAGAGTAAAAAATGTCCATTTCCAGGAATCATCCTTTAACCATGGACTTTTAAAATCCTACTCCCTGAATAAACTGTCTTCTATATTTCCCACTTAATGGAGATGTGAACATTTGATAGGCAGGATTATGGGTAGAATTGGCATCAGTGCCTTGATGCTCCATCAACTCTCTCCCAAAAGGATACAAAAAATAAAGAAGAGAGAGGGATGGAGAGAAGGAGAAAGAGAAGAAAGGGTCAAAGAGAGAAGGAAAGAGACTGACAAAAGCAGTTGCATCCTCTTTTAACGTTTTTATTGAGGTATAACAATTATGCAGTAAAGTGCACAAATCTTAAATGTACAGCCCAATGAACTTTACATACATATCCACCTGTGTAAGCAGACCAAGGTATAGAACAGTTCCATCACCTCATAAGGCTCTCTTGGGCCTCTTCTGAGTTAATCTCCACCTCCAGAAATAACCACAGATCTGACTACTTTAAATATACATTAATTTGCATGTCCTAGAATGTTATATAAATGGAAAAATACAGTACATACTCCTACTTTTTTTGGTTTGGCTTCTTTCACTTAGCATTATTATTTTGGGATTTATTCATTTTATTGTTAAGCAGAATCTCATTGTATGGAAGTACTACATTTTGTTTATCTACTCATTTATTTATGCATATTAAGATTGTATCTGGGGGCACCTGGGTAGCTCAGTTGGTTGAGCATCTGACTTCAGCTCAGGTCATGATCTCACAGTTCATGATTTCAAGCCCCACATGGGGCTCTGTGCTGTCAGTGCAGAACCTGCTTCAGATCCTCTGTCCCCCTCTCTGTCTGCCCCTCCCCCACTTACGCTCTCTCTCAAAAAATAAAACATTAAAAAAAAGATTGTATCTGGTTTAGGGCAATTACAGAAAGAGTTGCTATGAACATTCATGTACAAGTCTATATACACATATGCTTTTATTTTTCTTGGGTATATACCTAGGGATGGAATTGTTGGATCATAGAGTAAGCATATGTTTAGCTATAGTAGACTCAAAAACACTGAATCTTAGATCTCTATTCTCTGCATAGCTTGGTTTTTTTATTTAGGGAAGTTAACTTCCTTTTTTCCCCACAAAATGAAAGCTACATGTACTCTCTATAGAAAATTGGAAAATATAGCAAAGCAGAAAGGGGGGAATTACTCATGTAACTCAGACTCAAATAAGCTATCTTGTTTCTGGAATTCAGTGTCAACTACTGGCTGGCTTGAGAATTAAGAAACATAGTTGGAGAGTTCCTGGAAAATTAACTAAGCAGACTGTCAAGCATAAAACCAGTTTACAAATCCATGGAGTCTCCCTCTATGAGAGTCAGGGCCCAGATTGTGATGATTAGTTTGGACAGAGCCTCTGGTCAGGCCCAGAAAGTAAAACAAAAAACAAAAAACAACAAAGAACAACAACAAAAAACCATCCATATTCTCTGCCTGCCTTCCTGAACTTTCTTACTACATGGTGCTGGGGACAAAGGAACACACAACACAGTTCCTTCCTGTCCTGGTAACTGAACTTTTGCCTATTAAGAGAAAAATGTGTAGATCACATCCTAACATGCTATATCCATACAATGGAATATAGCATAGTCATTAAATATGATTGCATAGTTGTATATTTAGCAATAGTGAAGTGTGCTCAAGACCATTTAGAGGACATATCTTCCTGTAGTGGTTAAGACCACGAGCTTTGGAGAGGGACCTGGGTGGCTCACCCAGTTAAGCATACAATTTTTTATTTTAGTTCAAGTTATGATCTCATGATTTGTGGAACCGAACCCCGCATGGGGCTCTGCACTGACAGCGTGGAGCCTCGTTGGGATTATTTCTCTGTCTTTTCCCCTCCCCCACTTGCACACTTTCTCTCTCTCAAAATACATAAATAAGCCTTTTTTTGAGAGAGAGAGAGAGCAGGGGAGGGGCAAAGAAAGACAGGGACAGAGGATCTGAAGCAGGGGCAGAGAGAGACAGGGACAGAGGATCTGAAGCAGGCTCTGTGCTGACAGCAGCAAGCATGATGTGGAACTTGAACCCATGAACTGTGAGGGCCCAAAAATGCATATGTAGTCCAAGCATATGGGAAGAGTAAAAAATGTTCATTTCCAGGAATCATCCTTTAACCATGGACTTTTAGGGCCCAGGATGGGGCCCTGGGATGAGGCCTACTTGAAATGCGGTGTTAGAAAAACGTGTCTAAAGTTTAAGGAGTCTGTCATTTCCTTAGGCTATTGTATTGTATTCTTATGATTTTGCCCTACCTTTCCCAGTAGTCTCCCCACAGAATATATCATATCTCCACTATTTTGTACTTATTACTCCATAGGCATTTTAAGTTTCTTTGAGATATAATTTATATTCATAAAGTTCTCCCATTTTAAGTCTACAATTGAATGGTTTTTAGTAAATTTAGAGTTGTGCAAGCCATTAGCAAAATCTACACTGAGGACATTCTCATTATCTCCAAAAGACCTTAGTGCCCATTTGCAGTTAATCCCCGTGTTCCCAACCCAGAGGAACTTTTGAATACCCTCATATTTGCCTAAGGACAAAAGGTACAGACTAACCAGACAAGCAAAACTCAAAACTACCACACCTGAAATAATTTGAGAATCTCCAAGTAACAACTGTTCAGTGTGATTATTTTCTGAAAAAGATTTTGATGTTTATATTTGAGAGAGGGAGAGAGAGAGAGAGACAGAGACTGAACAGGGAAGGGGCAGAGAGAGAGAGACACAGAATCCGAAGCGGGCTCCAGGCTCCAAGCTGAAAGCACAGAGCCTGATGCAGGGTTCAGCTCACAGACGGTGAGGTCATGATCTGAACTGAAGTCCAACGCTTAACTAAGTGAGCCACCCAGGTGCCCCTGCTGACAAAGATTTAACAGGAGACAAATTGGTGTCAAGTGATGAGTGGGAGGAAGTTTGAAGGAAGGGGTAGAACATTTTGAGGCTTTGCTGCAGAGAAATCATCCCCCCGCCCCGAGCGCCGCAAATAGCAAAATTATATGAGTTGAGAAAAAAACCAAACAAGAGGACCAACATGTTTTCACAACTTTTTAAAGTTCTAATATGATGTTGTGATAGAGGGTAATTATCCATGATCCAGTCAGCACTGGGAGTTTAGAGAATGGAAAGAAAAGGATTCATCACAAGCCATAAAAGCTGAATCAACACTCAACTGAAATAAACATGTATTGAGAGCCTACTCTGTGCCAGGCATGGGGCTACACGCAGGGGAAACTGGCTTCCCTCGACCCACCAGAGGATCCCTGGCGCCTGTTCTCAAGGCTGCCCTGGAGCCAAGGTGCTGTGGGCGCAGGAAGCATGACTTCCCCGAGGAACAGACCAGAGCTAATCGACGGAAGAGGCGCCCAGGAAGTTCCAGGGCTGTTCCTTTTCGACCCCGTGGTCCGGTTCGGCCTTGGCTTCCCGCTCCCAGCGCCCAACTGAACCCGAAGAAGTGAGAGGGGGCTGGGAGGGGGAGCGAGGTTCCTGGACCAGCCTTAACTTGTTCGGCCAGCTTATCGGGGTGGTGGTCTCCCCTCTCAGAGATCCACTGACACGCAACTGACTCCCCTCCCCAGGCTCCCTTCCGTCCACAGCCGCGCTAACCACGCCCCCTGCGTCAAGGCCCGCACCAGTCCCCGCCCAGCCGGCCGCCATTACGCGGGCAGCCTCTTCCTGATCCCTACACGGGAAAAGGAAATACACTGTAGGTGTGGTGTGGGGGAGGAGAATTGATGGTCTCTGATAAGCGAAAGGGGAAAGGAAGGAATTGATTCATGTCAAACTATCTCTCTCTGCCCCCCTGAGCTTCACGCCCTCCGCCCGACTTTACTCACCTCTGGGCGGGCTTGCAGGAGGAAAACGGGACTACCCGCTGAGGAGCCAGAGAGGAGGAACTAGACCCAGTGCGGGTCCCCGCTACCCTTACCACACGGGGCCCAGAGCGCCGCTACTCTTAATTCTATCCCATTCGGACCTGAGCCGTGTCCTCTTGCCCATGTTAGACATCATTTCCTTCTCCCCTCCAGCATTCTGGTTCTTTCCCAAACACAAGATTGGTTTTCACCCTGCCTGAGACTCAATTTCCGCATCTCTATAATGGTGGTGGCATTGACACGTAATAGCATCGCGTGTATGAGAAAAAAGCCCCGCGCAAACAAGGGGAGGCAGGAGGAGCAAGTGCTGGAATGAGAAAAAGAACCCTGGAAAACGGCCCTCGCAATATGCAGGTAGATGTGCTAATTAGTATGTTGGTCAGACAGAGCATTGGAATAGGTAAATAGTTTAGAAAATAATTACTGGATAAAGTGCAGTCATTCTCAGATGCTGGCGGAAGTGCATTCTGTGCATCTGCAGATCACTGCTGGCGGCGGGGCCGGGAGGGGGGCTGCTCCCACAGACAGGCTCCCAACACTAGCTAACCTTCTGAATGGGGCCCTGCACCGCGCTAACCTGGTGACCCCACACACATGCTTGCTTTGCATTCAGAAAAGCTGACTTTCAGTCACTGTGAGAGCAGGTTGTGAAATGGTCCCTGTGACACTCCCAGCTTAGTGTCAGGTGCGGTGAGTGGAATCCCATTTCACCAGTTGCAATCTGGTTTTGCAATAGCCCTCGAGGCACATCTTAAAGAAATCTTCCTTTTTGCTGACATTTTAGGAATTCTCCGTAAGGAAAAAGGACCTTGATTTGTAAGTGAATTCGCAATGCTTTTCCATATCAGTTTGGGAAGGAGGATACAGAAGTTGTGTCATGCTGACAGGTAAGATTGTCTCTGGAATAGAGACCTTTATGGATGGATGAATAAATGCAGAAATAGGGGTGCCTGGATGGCTCAGTCATTTGAGCATCTGACTCTTGATTTCAGGTCATGACCTCATGGTTCATGATTGAGCTTATTGTGCAGAGCCTGCCTGGGATTCTCTCCCTCTCTCTCTGCCCCTCCCCTGCTCGTGCGCGCTCTCTCAAAGTAAATAAAATATTTAGAAGCTTTTCAAAAAATAAATGCAGAAATAAATAAATGGGTGGAAAACAGAATGCCTACATAAGCCAATGGTTCTGTGCATCAGAATCACCTGCAGGGCTTATTAAAACACAGATTTGTGGCCTCACCCCAGAGTTTCTCATTCAGTCATTCTGGGAGGGGTCTGAGACTTTTCATTTCTAACAAGTTCCAGGTCATGCTGCTGGTCCTGGAAGCACACTCTGAAAACCACTGGCATAAGCCATCAGTGGAGACCCCCTTAGGGTATGATTTTTGTGATTGAAAACTTTCAGCCTGATCCTGCCAAGTAGCTTACAGGTACAGTCTAAAATGAATCCCCTGGCTTGGTGCTCAGGAGGTCTATCGGTGGGTTTCACACTTTACCTCCCAGCAAACTCTCCTTGGTAGTGTTACAGAATTAGATTTGAGAGTTACAGGGGTGTGTATGTGTGCACATCTGTGCTGCTTCCCTGACAGGTACTACTGTCCGTTTCCACACCTCTGACTGCTGACCTTCTCCAGGGTCTCTCTCTTTTCACTGCTTCCTTTGGCCTTGGGAATTTTCTTATCCAGCAAGAAGCAACAGACACCTTTGATCTCAGGTCTCAGCCAATTCTTTCCTGGCATTTGGTGACATCTAGTGGCTAACTGAAGAATCTTCGCTCACACTTATAGAACCTTCTGGAAAATTAACTGAGCAGTCTGGAAAGCAAAAATATGTACTCGTGAACCCCCTGAGAAAGGCTTCCTGAAGGAGCTCAGGAGGGCAAGGTAATGACTGGCTCAGTAGCACGAGTCAAAATGAATTTCTTGCTTTCTTAGCAACTGTTACAGAAATTAGAAGTATCAAAGAATTCCCCTCTCACTGTATCCTCAGTGTGAATGATTTTGTAGAAATGATACTCAATAAAAAGTGTTCTTGAATAAAATTGTCAGGTTATACCAATTTGGTATTTGCTTCCCATCTCAGAGCATTTCTCCGGACCCTAAGCTATAAGCAGAGCAAGGGTAACAATCCATTTCCAGGCTAGTCACAAGATCCACAAAAAGATTTGTAGTTCAGGTGCAGCTGATAGTGACCCGAGGGCATCCAGGCCTGAATGTCATTGAGAGGTGTAATTGTTAACAGCTACTACATATACAGAAATGTAAGAAAGCCTCTGGTGTCACGGGCCTTTGAAGTCCTCATAGGAGGTGCAAGATGTTATAAACAATCATATGCAATCTGTATTTTAACATAAAGTTTAAATTACTTCTCATAGGAATGTAAGGGGAGACAATCAGGAATCATGAAGGAAGCTGCTTCTTAAAGCTATTTTAGGGCCTTTAGTAATCAGAGAGCTGTGATGGGTCACAAAATGTGGCCACGAGACCAGCAGCATCAGGAAATTCTTAAGCACCACCCCAATATTACCAAATTTCGAAAACTGTAAGAGTGAGGCCCAGTAATCAATGTATTAACAAGCCCTGCAGAGGATTCTCTGGTACATGCTAAAGTTTGAGAACCAATGGTTAAGAACAAGTTTTAAATGCCCCGAAAAACCTTAAAGGTGTTTAGAGATGCTATTAAATTCATGGTGGAGACTGTGTTATTTAATAACATATACTTAATTCTTTTTTAAAACATATAAATTGGCCTTAGATCTTCTATATGATTAAACAAAAGGAATGGGATTTATTTGCTTTCACTTCTTGGATTTTGGAGAATGCTGTCTTGATAGATTCCAGACAGAGTAGCTCCATAGTCCTGTGGACATGGAGGTGAGACATTTAAAAACAAACAGAAAAATACTCCACCCCAAAAGTAATTAAATAGAAATTAAAATAGCAATGAGAGGGACACCTGGTTAAGCATCCGACTTCAACTCAGGTCTTGATCTCAGCTCAGGTCATGATCTCAATTCATGAGTTGGAACCCTGCATCAGGCTCTCAGCTGTCAGTGCAGACCCTGCTTCACCTCAGTCTCCCTCTCTGTCCCTCCCCTGCTTGCACTCTCTCGAAAATAAAACTTAAAAAAATAAAATAGCAATGGGATATCATTTTTCAACTAACAAATTAGCCAAGTAACAATATGTATCATTGAGAAGTCTATGGGGTGAGGGGGACATACAGTCCTGGTACAAACAGAAAGTACCATAATCTTTCCGATAATGCAAATCAAAAGCCTTAAAAATGTTTGTACCTTTGACTCAGCAATTCCACTTTTAGGAATATATCCTAGAAATAAATAATTTGTGATATATACAACAATGTATGTATAAAATGCTAATGCAAGTTTATAAAAATTTAAAAATTAAAAACAATTTAAATTTCAAGTGCAGAAGACTTGAATAAAAGAAAATTTTCATATGATAAAGCATTAAGAAAATCAAGCTGGGAGCACCCTGCTGGCTCAGTCAGAGGCCATGTGACTCTTGATGTTGGGGCCAAGAGTTCGAGTCCCACTTTGGGTATAGAGACTACTTAAATAAATTTTCTTTAAAAAAAATCAAGCTGTACAAGATTATTTTTCCAGTTTTTAAAAGGAAGATTTATTTAACAAGTTTCACTTAGTACAATACATCTAATGGAAATCACAATACAAGGAAAGATTTAAATCAAAGCCTCAGAATCTCATACAAACGACATGACCAAACTCCTAAAGTATTGGTATTACATCTCAAAATTGTCCCAGATCTTAAAAAAAAAAAAAGTAAAAGTGTACAGTCACGTGCCTTACAGCATATTAAACCAAAAAGCTAGAATTAACAAACATGCCAAATGTTTTCACTTTGAATCGTAGACACAGCTCCTATATTTGAGTTTTACAGAAAAGCATGTTTCTCAACATGCATCCAAAGTTTTCAGTGTATTGTGGTATAAGAGCAACATTTAACATAAGTGAAACTGCTTTAACCTAAATACGCTTACTGCTTAGGTACACTCCTACAACATAACTAACTTGAGGAAAGCTGAAAGTTGTTTTAACAGTTATGGTCAATACTGAACGCTGTTATTACATCCTAAGTGAATGCTTCAGTGTTCAAAATTACTGAGCTTGAAGTTTTAAAACCTTGACTTCCACTTTACAGTAAGCATGAATCACAAGCCTGTAATGCGAAACTGTTAAACTTAATTTTTGTTTTCTTCAAAAAAAGGAAAGAAAGAAAGAAAGAAAGAAAGAAAGAAAGAAAGAAAAAGAAGTTGTCCAAGAGTGATCAGAATCAATGATATTTCCCAATTACCAATCACACTGGATAGGCTAGACATCCCTCCCATTCTACAACTCCCATAAATGCACAGCTTTTATTTCTGTAACAGCTGTTTAGTGTTCCTTCTTTACTTAAGCAAGGTTTGACTGATAGTCACTGGAGTTTTCCTGCAGAACTTGGTCGTATCCACTCATACTGCTCTGACCACCATAACCACCTCCATAGCCACCACTTAGCTGCTGGCTAGTAGGACCCCCATAACTAGACTGGTTGGATAAGCCCATCCCTCCCATCATTTGACTACCATAAGCACCACCACTTGCCCCTGCTGTAGAATTCAAAAAGAGTTCTACATAGCTGTGATCATAAGCACCCCCGCTCGTTCCTGCAGTAGAATTCAAGAAGAGCTCCACATATCTGTGTTGCATATTAGCTTTGTCTTTTGCCATAGCTGCCACAGCATCTTCATGAGTAGCAAATTCAACATCTGCCTCACCAGTAACTCGGCCATCAGGTCCAATTTCAATGTGCACTCTCATGGGGTTAAGAGGTGAGAAAAAATTGTAAATATCATTCTCAGTGGCTCTGTAAGGTAATCCCCTCATGTGTACACAGTGCCCTGTGGTACTCTGGAAACTGGACCCACCATCTCCATATCTATGATCAGACATTCCTGAAAAACAGTAATTGAGGTCTCTTCCAAACCTATCGGACCCAAAGCCATATCCATCGTTATAGCCACCATAGTCATCATAGCCTCCATACCCTCCACCATAGGCACCACGTCTCATCCTTTCAAACCCAGCCCCTCTGCCAATGCTATTATACCCTCTGCCAGCCCCTGGCCTATCATAGGGACCTGGCCGCTGCATAGCCATGAGCTTTCGAGGGGGATCATAGTGGGTTCGGACTTCAGCTCTGCTACTCTTGAAGATTTCAATGTACCTGTGCCCTATTCTTTCCTTGTGTTTCTTTAAGGCCTTTTCAGCTATCTCCTGTGAAGCAAACTGCACAAAGGCCTCCCCTGTGCTCCTCCCCTGAAAGTCCACCGGCAGTGTCATCCCATTTGGCACAATTTCCAACCCTGAAAAGAACTGAACAATCTCTTCCTTGCTACAGCCAAATGGGAGTCCTCTAAGCCGGACGAAGCCATCGTTGGCAGTATCAGGACTATTTGGACCTGTATGCTTCAACACCCAATCCATTTCAACACTGTTGGACTTGAATACTTCAACATATCTGTGTCCCATGGTTTCTCTGTCCTTCTTCAAAGCCAATTTCACTTCATCTTCGGATTCAAGTTCAACAAATGCTTCACCACTTGGTCTGCCTTCTCTGGTGTAGATGAAACGAATACCTGATGTGCCATTTTGGATTTTACAATCAGAGAAGAAGCGCATCACTTCATCAGCTGAGCAGGACCAGGGTAGGCCCCTGACCTTCACCACGAACCCCTCCCTGCCTTCCGTGCTCAGCATCATGGTGACTGTTGGGCTCTTGGTGGCAAGCTTGGCTCACTATGATTTTGATGTAGCTGAAAAAAATTAGAAGACTATTGTCATGGAAAAATGTTCACAATACAAGTAGGAAAAAAGCAAACTAATATAAAACTCAATTACACTGATTTTTTTCCAAAACATTTGTATAAATAATAAGACCGCACCAAATTTTTAATTCATTCATCCAACCGTTATTTACTCAATACCTATTTATTTGTTAGATACCATTAATAGTGGTTATTTCTGGGCAGTAGGATTATGGGAACTTTTTATTTAAAGGACTGTTTTCTTTGGACATTTCTGTATGTTCTAAGTTTTCTATATTCAGCATATATTAACATCATAGTCAGAAAATGAAAGGCGTAAAAAATTAACAGCAACAATATCACTGGAAGATATGAACAAATACAAGATGGCTATACCCGATTACATAAAAATGAAAAACTTAATTACATCAAAGGTAAAATAAAACAGAAAAGACAAACAATACACTTTGAGAAGATACTTACACCAATACATGAATATCCTTATTATATAAAGAATTCATGCCAATTAATAAAATCAGGGAAATATTAAGGCCTAAGAGATAAATGGAAAAAAAGACATTATGGGTAGTTCATACATTCATTTTATATTTTTCAGTTGCCAACTCCAGTACTTGGCTTCAGGATACAAAAGTCAGTAAGCCCAGAAAGGACTTATGGTCCGGGAGCATTATACATCTTTACTAAAGACAAAAGTGCAAATAAACATTATCCTTGCTATGACAGAATCCTGTTCAGGGTAAAAAGATACACAAAGCAGGGACGCTTGGTCAATTCTAACAGCACAGAATTGTTAAATAAAACAGACTAACCAGTTCATGGATCCATAAATGAATTTTAAAAGTTACGATGGAGCATAAAATAGGATGAGGCCAGGCAAGACATTAAGGCTGGAAGGTAGAAATCATATCTTAAAGGCCTTATGTGATGGACAAATGAGAAAGGCCTTCAAAAGGTTTTAAACAGGGGAGTGACGGAGGGAAGGGAGGGAGTGACGGAGGGAAGGGGAGGGGAGTGACGTCATCAAAGCCCTTTCAAACAGATCACGCTGGCAACAGTGTGGAACTCAGGGGTTGGGGTGACACTAGCAAGATCAGTTAGAATCCCAGTCTCTTCGAGGCATAAGGGATTCACCTAATGCAATAGCACTTTTAAAAAAGAAAGGAAAGAGGTGATCTATGCATTCAAAGCAGTGGACTCTGCAGGACTTGATAACAGATTAAATACAGGGAGAATACAGATGTGAGGATACAGAGGAGTTATTTGGGAAATGTTCAAATCTCACCAATCATCAGAAATGCAAGTTAAAACCAGAATTAATCAACATTTTTCACCCACTAAGACAGTGAAAATTAAACAGGATAAGTCAATTCTAATATTCAGGGTCTGCAAACACTCCTAAGGAGTGAAAAGTATACACAGTATTTCTGGAAAGCAACTTGTAAACATGTATCATGCCTTTTGATATAGTAAATCCACTTCAGAGTATGTGCCCTAAAGAGATGATCTGAAGTTTCAGACAAAGATTTATGGAGCTACGTATTCTTCAAAAGGTACTTTATTAAGAAAGATTATTACTTAATTTTAAAATTATACAAATATTTAATAACATGAGGAACTACATATGCTATAATCTTAAACCAAGATCACAGCTGCTTTATAATCTCAACTATGTAAAAAAAAACATGTATGTTCATATATCCTTTGACCCTGCTAAAATTCCTTCCAGGAACCTGGTCAACAGAAATACTCACAAATGTTCACTGCAGCACTGTTAGTAATGGCAGAAAATTAGAAACCTAACTATTCATCAATAGGGGAATGGCTGAATGAATTACAGTATATACTTTATCCTTAAAATGGAATCCTATGCAGCTATTAACAAAAAACAGCTTCTGACCTAGATTTCCAAAATGTATTAAATAAAAGAATATGCATAGTATGATCCTATTTTAAAATATAAGCATGCAGGTATATATGTATGTAAATGCATAGAAAATCTGAAAGCATAGAATACAAATCTGTTTTTTGAGAAAACAGGAACTGGAGGTTAGAGTGAAGTAGTTTTTCACTTTTTTACCCAATTTACTTCTATATAGTTTTAATTTTTAAAAATCACTGTAACTGGAACAAAAAGTGTTAGAAAAAAATATATGCATGGGGAATATGTCAAATGTTAATAGTCATTGCTCTCAGTGGCAGGCTTATGGCTTTTTCAATGTTATTTTTTCAATCTCTTATGCATTCTTAGTTTTCTGTGGAGAGTAATTTTATTTTAGCAAAAAAAATAAATTTAAATGCTTTTCTGGGATTTGCTCTATAGCAATATTATAAAATTTTCTAATTTTGTATATGTGCATGGCTTATCTGACATGGTCTGGAAACACTGGGCCTCTTGGAAAGAAAGTACAAAGTGTAATAACTGCCATAAAACTACACTGAAGATTCAACAAACATTTACTAGTTGCCTGTCATAGGCCTGGCACACTGCATCTGCAAATAACACTCTCCCTATAAGCCATCTTCAGGTTTGAGTGACATATTTATGCACTGGTTTTTTGCATGCCTTATCTCTTGGTTGTACAATCCCATTTCATGTCCCTGCAGCACTCTAGACATTAATATCCCTCTGTAGTGGCAGGGAGATTCCGCTTCATTACTGTATCTCCTGGGAAGGCCACCAGGACTCTGCTGCTGAAGTAGGAACCAGGATTCCATTTGTGGGTTAAGAAATTGTGTATTTATATGCGTGTTATACACATACTTTTTATACACCCGAATGCTGAGTAGTTATTTCCTGGTGATGAATTACTTGTGTTTTTTTAAATTTATAGTATACTCTTATTTTCAGAACGTCCAAAACTGAACATGTAGATTGTTGTTATAAGTAGAAAAACAAACGTTATTTAAATATTCAATACAGTAAAAACATTTATTGGGCGCCTCTGTAAGGCATGCAGCATTTGCCTAGGTGTGACTCTACAGATATAATTCACTTGGTGCCTCCCCCTACAGACAATAAGTGGGGACTGAGTGCCTGAATGGATGGACCAGCACTCCAGCCACTGGTCTGAATATTTGTTTTTCTTAATCCAGGGACATGGTTTTCAAGCGTTTTCACCTTACGGTTTCTCGTAAGGGTCCCCTGAGACCCGCCCAGACATATACAAAAACACATACAGTCACGAACGTCCACCATTTCCCCACCAGGCGCAGCAAAGGCGGCTTCCCGGCACTGAGAAGGGGGGAGGGGGGAGGGGGGAGCGGGGGAGGGGAAAGCACGGAACGAAAAAGGCGGAGGTGGCCCGCGGATCCTGCTTTGGTCTTCATCATCACCACCCTCGGGTCCCCAGTTCCCACCCACACACCAACCTCTAACGATACCGGATAATTTTCCTCCTTCTTCCCTCAAACGGCTATAGCGAGACGGTAGACGACGACCAGAACTACTTCTGCTCACGTAAGCGAGTGATCACGTGATCACCTACGTCATGTGAGATCTCGGTCACGTGAGCAACTCTCGGCTTAAACTCGGGATCTCTAAAGTGCCGCACTTCCTTCCGGTATGGAAATGGGGCGGGCCAATATCAAGAAACGAAGAGTGTGACTGGTTGTGGTGTGTCTTACGTGACTGATCATTGGTCCGCCTCTGGGGATAACCGTCCCAGTTGCCTGAGAAACAATAACGTCATTATTTAATAACTCACAGGTGATTGGTCCGCCCCTAAAGTTAAGCTTAAAAACCCAGGTTACCGATGGAAATTTGTACTGCAGTACAGTGGCGATGAAGCTGGAGAACGGAATTCAGCAGCCGGGCTTCCTGCTGGCGCTTCGCTTCCTGGCCCTGGTTCTCTGGAGCTTCCCTGGGGCCAGGGCCCTGGACAATGGCTTGGCGATGACCCCCACCATGGGCTGGCTGCACTGGGAGCGCTTCATGTGCAATGTTGATTGCCAAGAAGAGCCAGATTCTTGTATCAGGTATCAGAGATATTGAGCACCCACTTGTGTTCGCCTTTCAATGTGTTTGTCTCTTTGGCGAGATAGAGGGAACATCTGAGCCCGAGTGAGAGTTCCCTTACTGCTGCTGCGTTGTTGTTGTTGTTGTCGTCGTCTCCAGCAAGCTTCCCTGGATGGAAACTAGCTCTAAACTTTGGCTGCGTGACCCCTCCTGTGGTGGGAGTCTGGTCAGCAGCCCCTGCTTCTCGTGTCTCTGTGCCTCATCACCCAACTGGGGACTTTATCCATTCACCATCCAGTTGTGTTCAGATCCTTCTTGTGAACTGCCGCTCTGCCTCTGCCAGGTACTAGTAGTGAGCACAGCTGGGGCGAGTAGGCGAGACAGAGGACTAACACGTGCAACTTCTCCTTTTTTAGGTCAGGAGTTCCTTGGCTGTAACTGGAGGGAATTTAGAGGAACCGTGGAGTCACGGATCTCCTCCCCCCCTCGCCCTAGAATGTGGGATCCAGCTGGGAGGTTGACCTGGAGGAACTTTATAAAGGTTTCCCCCACTATCCGAAAGTAACGTGTTCTGTAAGCCGAAATGGCTTAATGAAGCAATTACCATTAATTTATATGGAAAAAATTTTGAGCGTTCCCAAACCCAAAAAATAACCTCTATTGGCTTTGATGCACAAAATAAATGGAGATAAATCACAGATGCTCACACAGTTCAAAGCCATGGTGGTGGCTTAATGCTGAGATGCTGAATGCAGTTACCATCATATATTTCTTTTTGTCTTTTCCTTTTTTTCGAAGTAGTGATTGTCTTATTTTTACATGATAATAAAACTAATGCATAATCATTGCAAAAAATGTACATAGTAGAGTATAATGAAAATAAAGTTTTCCCGGCACAGAATAAGCGCTTCACAAATGCAAACTGTATGTATGTACGATGATTTATTTAAGCAATCTCCTGTTGATATCTATTCAGGCTCTTCAATTTTTTTTTATTGTTGTGAAGCTGTGTTAACCATTCCTGTACATCATATGATTCTTTTCTTAGAAGTGTAATTACTGGATCCAAATGTATGCCCATTTTGTTATGTACTAAACTGTCCTCCCCAGAAGTTAACAAATGCACATTCCCAAGAACAGTGTATGATGAATGCCTGTTTCCCCACACTGTGGCCAGCACTCCATTTTTCTGATTCTTTTAAAACATTGCCAATCGTTTTATTTCCATTTATTATTTTTAATTGAAATATTTTGGGTTTGGCTTTGGGGTTTTGTGTGTGTGTGGTCTGTCAATACATTATGAATAATGTGGTGGTTCTGGCTTAGGTTGGTTTTGCTATGAATGTATCAAACATCAATTTTTTCTTTTATTATTTCTGGCTCTGGTATCATGCTGAGAAAGTCTTTACCTACCTGGAGATAATAGGAGTCACCTACATTTTCTAGTAGTATTTTTTATGGATTTTTAAAATATTTAAATCTTTAATCCATCTGGACTTTATTTTACTATAAGGAATGCCACATTTAATACGTACTAAATTCCAGGGTACCAAATGGCTGGAAGGATCTTCTTCTGAACTTTGTCTTTAATTCCATTGGTTTGTGTATTCTAATGCTACTGGTATATTGCAGCTTCATTTATCTTTTGTAGAATGTTTACGTGTTTAATCTCTTAGGTGAACTTTTGGATCATGTTGCCAAGTTCCTTAAAAACTCCTTTTGGGGTTTGTTCAGAGTTTATTCAATGTATAAAGGTGTGTTTTAAAGTTGAGTTTTCTTATCCCAGAGCAAAATAACATCTCTCCACTTAAGTCATTTGGGAACATCATAGTTTTATTCATATGGATCCTGCACATGTGTTAATTTTATCTCTAGGTATTTTAGGTTTTTCTGTTTTTTGTTGGTTTTTTTTTTTTGGTTGGTCTTGTGAACGGTATCTTTTTCTCCAAATAGGTTATTGTTAATATCTAAGAAAGCTGTTGATTATATTAACTTTGTAGTTTCTTACTTTACTGAACCTTCTTCTTAGTTCTAAATGTTTGGGTTTTTTTCCTTTTTTGAGAGAGAGAGAAAGATCCAGCAGGGAGGGGCAGAGAGAGAGGGAGAGAGAGAATCCCTAGCACACTCTGCTTCATGTTTGTCAGCAAAGAGCCCAGCATGGGGCTTGAACTCATGAACTGTGAGATCATGACCTGAGCCAGAGGCTTAACCTGAGCCATCCACACGCCCCTTTTCTTAATTCTAATAGCCTTTTCAATGTCATGTATTTCTCATTCCTAATTGTTTGAGGTTCTTGGGTGGAAGTACTTGGGCGGCGAGGAGGAAAGAAGCACAGTCCATTTTACCTTGCACTGAGTGTAATTACTACTGAACTATTACTGGGTTGAAAAAAATTGCAAAACCCTAAGATGACTAATCATTTGTTTAATGAATTTCAATGATTCTTGGCATTTCTTTTTCAGCGAGAAGCTCTTCATGCAGATGGCAGAACTCATGGACTCAGATGGGTGGAAGGATGTAGGTTATGAGTACCTCTGTATTGATGACTGTTGGATGGCTCCCAAAAGAGATTCAAAAGGCAGACTTCAGGCAGACCCTAAACGCTTTCCTGGTGGTATCCAAGGCCTTGCTAATTATGTGAGTTTATAGATAATTCTTTCATTAAAGAGACCTAAAGCACTTCTGTACTGAAACTTGTTCACAAAGACTTAGAAGGTAAAATAGCTGCCATCATGTGAATATCAAATTGTAAGACTTATCAGGTGGAATTTTCATTCCAACAGCAGATCCTTGTTTTGCAATAGCTCTTGAGGCCTATCTTGAAGAAGTTCTCCTTTTGCCAAAACCACTGAATTCTCTTAGAGGAAAAAAGGAACTTGGCTCTTGACATGTGTGCATATGTTTCCATGTTAAGCTTTGCGGAGCTATTGCAATTGTACTATAAACTAGAATTTTATAAGATAGAAGGACTATATTCTGAAAATTAAGGTGTAATAGAGTTGGACAACAGTTAAAGGCAATGAAGATAGATTTATTCAGTACTATTGTAATAGTCGAACTCAATTCCTAATACAACAAAGACAAGTGGGGTTTTATAGTCCGTGAGCAGACTTGAAAGTGTCAGTGGAAGGAAAATTACCAAGAGGAGACATCAAGGGCAAGAGGATTCATGCTAAAGGCAGGCCAAGAACTTAGATATCAGGGGTGGGGGATGAGGAACTTTATCAGATATCAAGGGTAGAGGAATGACTTAGCAGAATTCTTGCTGAAACAACATGAGGCCTACTTGAGAAGAGGGCACAGAAGAACCTAAGGTATGGTCATGGTGAGAGACTTTGTCCAGATAATTGTATCATTGCCCTGGAAAGGTAACTTTTAGGATCCCATCAGAGAGAGATTAAAGTGACTGATAGCTTTCCCTTTAGTTCTACGTTATAGCTTACATATATAGTTTGAACTCAGCAGAATTGGAGACTTTGTCTCCCAACTAACTCACCTGTATAATTTTGGGGGCTTGTAAAAAAAAAAAAAAAGTCCCTGATACATAGTGAAGTATACTTGTCTCTGCCCCCAGCCTGGAGTGATTCTCTCTGCTTCATAATTGCCCTTCTACTGTGGTGATCCTTTTCTCTCATTTCAGGTCCATAGCAAAGGACTGAAGCTCGGAATTTATGCAGATGTTGGAAATAAAACCTGTGCAGGCTTTCCTGGGAGTTTTGGATACTATGACATTGATGCTCAGACCTTTGCTGACTGGGGAGTAGATCTGCTAAAATTTGATGGTTGTCACTGTGACAGCATGGAACATTTGGAAAATGGTATGTTTCATTAAAGAGATTTAGCCATGAGCAAAGGGAGGAACTTGGAGGCCAGGGTAACTGGAACATCCAAAGAGCTAATCTTCACATTTTAAATGCCCTATCACAATACTGGAAACAATTACTCTTAATGTGCCAGAGCTCCTACCTCTTCTCTTATTTCAGTTTGTCCATGCATTCATTCATGCATGTGTGTAAAATCCATGCATGCCTAATCATGGCTAATATTGTGCACATTTCATTCAAGAGGTCTCTGAGTTCATTACAAATATAATTGTAACTCTGCATAACATCACTTGGGGGAAAGCATCCAGAATTGTCCGTCACAGAGAAGAACATCTTCATTCCCACCTTTCCTTAGTATATGCACCATCCCACACTACCTCCTCAACAATCCCAGCAGTCTGGGAGGTACTAAACACAATTTTAAGCACAGAGCAGCCACATGTCTCTGCTGCTAGTTTAAAATATAACCACAGACATTCCAGGCAGCCTCTTTTTATTTATTTTTTTTTAAGGCAGTCCCCTTTTAAAAAGTAACACCGTGCCAGCTGGAAATTCCCTTCATTCCCTTATTTTACCCGTTGTTTTCTCATACAGGTTATAAGCACATGTCCTTGGCCCTGAACAGGACTGGCAGAAGCATTGTGTATTCCTGTGAGTGGCCCCTTTATATGTGGCCTTTTCGTAAGGTGAGCTAGTGAGCCCAGAATCCAATAGAGCCTTGCCGATAGATTTTCAGAACTTGAGAACAAAGGAGACAAAGGGTCTCCTTCAAAGTCCAACCTTACTTAACAGTCTTATCCTACCATCTCTCTCAGGATCCACCACTTCTCACCATCTCTACTGCTGTAATTGGAGTCTAAGCTACCATTACCTAGGAAATCAGTCATCTTTGATTCTTCCCATTGCCTCACAGTTCACACCTGTCCACCAGTAATCCTATCAGTACTGTCTATAAAATTCATCCTGAATCAGCCCACTTCTTTCTATCTCTCTTGCATCCACCCTGGTCCTCCAAGCCACCATCATCTCTACCCAGACTGCATCATCAGCCTGATCTACTTCCACTGTCCTCCTACTCCTATCCATTTTCCAAGCAGCACCACAGTGATCTTGTTAAAATGTAAATCATACCACTCCCCTGCTTAAAACCCTTAACTGGCTTCCCATTGCATTTGGAATAAAATCAGACTTTATTGATCTGGCCCTAGCCTGTCTCCAACCTCCCATCAGTCTTTCCATGACTGCACTGGGCTTTTGTCCTGTCCCTCAAACACCCAACCCTACTCCTGCCTCAGAGACTCTACACTTGAATTTTGCTTTCTGCTTGATACATTCTTTCTCCAAGATTTTTAAATTGCTGGCTCCTTCTTAACATTGAAGTCTCAAACCAAATGGCACATATTCAGACACCTCTTCTCTACTCTAAAATAGCCCTCTATCCATTTATTCTTTATCACACTGATCTGTGAATTTCCTTCTAAGAGCTTAGCACTGTATGGAATTATTTGTTGACTGGTTTATTGTCTGTCTTCCCCACTAGAATGTAAGCTCCAGGAGGGCAGGGACCTTGTCTGACTTTATCACTGTATCCCTAGTTCATGGTAAGTGTTGAATAATTACTTACAGAATGAATCCCTGTTATTTTCTTCTAATCCTGCAAAATACTCTCTCACCTCTTTTTAACACTGTAAACCTGATAGTCTACCTCCCTATCTACAAACTTTTATTCATTCCTTTAACAAATTATATGCCTAGGATTCAGATTGCCTAATCCTGAGCTTGTATGTCCTATGTAATTTTTCAGCTTTTTACTTATAAAGATTTCAGTTACTTCTGATGACAAAAGGGATGCATTTCCATTTTAGGAAAGTGTGAAAATACAGTAAGTTGTGAAAAAAAATTAAAAGCTTTCCATAATCCCAATATTTAGTTACTATTTGGTATATTTCCAGTATAAACAGTGTTAAAGCCATTTTAAGTAGGGATTTTAAGTTATATGTCCTGTTTCTGAAGCAAATTTCTTACAATAAAATTCCATTATAATAGGGATTTAGCTCTCCTCATAGAGACCTTTAATCTGTAAACTAAAGAACACTACAGGTGCCTCCTTTAAACTTGACTATTTTCATCTTGCAACAATGTTAGTAGAAGTAAACAGAAGAGTTGTTTGTTTCCATAGCCCAATTACACAGAAATCCGACAGTACTGCAATCACTGGAGAAATTTTGATGATGTTTATGATTCTTGGCAAAGTATAAAGAATATCTTAGACTGGACATCTTCTAACCAGAGGAGAATTATCGATGTCGCAGGACCAGGGGGTTGGAATGACCCAGATATGGTAAGAATCTGAGCCCTCCTTGTTCAAGCCCCTGCAGTGGGCCTGTTTGCCTACTTGACTTTCAAGGTAAATCAGAAGGGAAAATTCCTGGAAGCAGGCCTTACCTGAGAGTACTACTCAGAGCAGGGTGCCATAGAAAGTGGCATCTCTGTGTCTAGGCGACTAAGACTGTTTCATTTTCTTAAATTCTTGTTCTTCTTTGTCCCAGTTAGTGATCGGTAACTTTGGCCTTAGCTGGGATCAGCAGGTAACTCAGATGGCCCTGTGGGCTATCATGGCAGCTCCATTACTCATGTCCAATGACCTCCGACACATCAGCCCTCAGGCCAAAGCCCTCCTTCAGGATAAGGATGTAATTGCCATCAATCAAGACCCCTTAGGCAAGCAGGGGTACCGGCTTAGAAAGGTACAGTAAATAATGTTCTATGGGAGAAAACCTGAATTGGCCAGTATCATATTCTCTTGCCTTCTAGTTTACAGTTCATCCAAATGTTTGTGTTTAAAGATGGAATGGCTTTATGCCTAAGTACCATGTCTGTCCTGGGCCTAAATATGTTACATAAGAGGATGTGCACTGATCTTTTGAGAATATTTGCTTTTAATCTTCATATTATAATCAGCAATGAGGCTCCTTTTTTTTTTTTTTTTTTTTTGCTAACCATTACTTTATTTCCAAAACACGCTGTAGGATTTTAAGTTTTTCTAGAAGTGCTCAATAGTTCTGACAATAATACTGAATGCCACTACTAACAAGGCAGCTTACTGCTAGGTACCAAGCTTATCACACCTAATTTCTTGGCTTACTTTTCAGGAAGACAACATTGAGGTGTGGGAACGCCCACTATCAGATTTAGCTTGGGCTGTGGCAATGGTAAACCTGCAGGAGATCGGTGGACCTCGATTCTATACCATCTCTATTGCTTCCCTGGGACAAGGGATGGCCTGTATTCCTGACTGCATAATCACACAGCTCCTGCCTGTGAAGAGAAAACTTGGGTTTTATCAGTGGACTTCAGATTTAAAAATTCAGATAAATCCCACAGGCACAGTTTTACTTCGGCTGGCAGCAAATTAGACCACATTACAAAGCTTTCTTTTAAATGTGTATCTTGTTGCCAAAGGACTACCCCATTGGTGTCTCCTTTTTCTTCCATTCCCACTTCGGCCATCATTTCCTTCAATAAAATTTTCCACAGTGGAGTTTAAGAACTTCCAAATGTATCTTTAGAGAACATTTTGTGAAAAAGCTTTTGAACAAATGTTAACAGATGAGAAATAATAGCTGTAATTTATTGGGCACACTCTATTTGCCAGGCACTCTTCTAGATGCATAAAGTATATGGACTCATTTTAATCCTCACCAACAACCCTGAGGCAGGTACTTACCCACTATAAACTTCAGCCAGGATTTCGGCCCAGACTTTTAACTCTTGCACTACTACGTACTGAGTTGCTTGGAATAATCTTGTCAAGAAACACCCCACCACTTAGGTTTCCAAATCCCAAGGTGGTTTGCAGTCTAGATCCAACAAATGCATATGACTTACTTTCGCCAGCAATAGTTGATACATTGTGACCTAAAGTACCAGGCCTTTGGCCAGAACACCCTCCCCCCTTTAAGTCACCTCCTCTAAAGAATGTGATGAGGCAATGACCTTCAGACTGGGGTATGTGGGAGTGAATCATTTGAAAGGAATTTCCAGACATTACAATTCCCTCCCTTTCCTACAGTTCATTTGCCTGAGTACCAAACCTTAAAGCTTCCAGCCAGCCTCACCACCTCCCCTTTTACAATCCCCCTTCTCCAACATGACCAAAGGCATGCAGCTCACCCATCCTAATGCACAACAGCACAAAACTAGCAGGGCACAAAAGGCCCACAAAGTACATGTTAATTCCTTTGCCTGTCAGGTGATTACCAATCATTTTCAATAAAGCTGGAGGAATAATCATCAGTTGCTAAAACTGGCAAGCACAGGCTTCCTCACTCATGGAAACAAAGTAATCTGTAAGAAAACTCCATCTCATTGAGATGTACTTAGTTACCAAAATATATTGCTTATATACTTTGTCTCCAGTTTTGCTACACAAGTATGAAAAGCTTAACATCAGGAAGAATCAAGTATACAATAGTATACAAAAAGGAAAAGAATGTAAAACTTACAACTATTAGACATCTTTAATTGACAGATACCTCTGTTAAATTCCACTGAGCAGCTCAATTCACTAGAAACTTTATCTTCTGCAGTGGTTTGTACATGAGAATTTAGGTCTACTTCAAAATTTGACAGGGCACATCAAAATGTTGAGAGTGAGTCTGAGGACACAATATAGTATACTATGCCAAAAAAAACTGGGCCTAATTTCCTCATTAAATTATTGCAGTAGCAAGGGTATATGAGAATTTCACTCTTAGTAAACTTACATTCACTGTGTAATTGTTACTGATCTCACCATGTTAGTGAATGCAGATCTCTACTTATGTCCCATGGTAACCAATAACCTTTAACAGCGAACAGAATCCCACGAACCCCAAGTAATTGAGGTGAAAACTGAGAAATCATGTCTCATGTGAGTTCAACCAGTTTAGATTCAATCCAAAATGAGCACAGTACCCAAAAGAACCATCAACCATAAATTTCCCCACGAACAGAATTTTGTTGAGGGCGCTAGTTTATTTCATGCTCAAAAGACCAACTGCAACCAAATGAAGTGAACATAACTTCAAGATTTTATTGTCTTCATAACAAAATATGAAGCTTAGAACTGGATCACTTGGCCCTGTAATGGAACAGAAAATAAGTGAGTTTTTTTAATGTTGCAAAGAACCTTTACTCCAAGTAGACCCTCTGTCCCTAAAGTGATCACCATCTTTTAAGTCACTTTTCATTATCCTTCTACTACTCATGCCAAAACCAACACCAAAAACCTCATACCTTCAGCTAATGGATCTAGGTATTTTAAGAGGATTGCCCAATTCTTGATTCCACAATCAGTAAGTGGGGAGAAATGTTCACCTCTTCCAGTAGAGAACATTGCACCCTCCACCCATAATTATATACCTTTCTCTTCTTATCTCCTCCCAGTTCAAAATGCTTGCATCTCTTAATAGCCAGCATTCTCTTAGATCTGCAGTTGGGCTCAACACATTCAAGCCTCAGAACAATCTTCTTTGTGGTTTTAGCCTGGAAAAAATTAAGTCAAACCCTTCATAAATCACTAGAGAAAATCTTTCTTCAAAAATAGCACTGTTGGGTTAAGTACTACTTAAAGGAAAGCTTTTTCAAATGACAGAAATGGGTCAACCAAGTGCATGAAACTATGAAATAAAACCAACTTTCTCACTGAATAGGGCTAATAATTGTTACTTAATCTATTAATTCTCTGGAGACTACATAAAACTATGTATACAATTTATGTGCATTCAGCTGTATCATTTAACTCAAGGTCCACTAATAAACTTTTTAAGCCTACTCCTATAACAAGAATCCTACTGCTACCAGTTCACAGTTCACAAAAAAGCCAAAACCTAGGCAGAATCTCCCCATCTTAAACAAATTAGCTGAATGTGAAAAGGCTATCAGGTATTCCTTTTACCACCTCGAGATCAAACCATTTACAGCACCTAAATGAATGCTAGTTATTCCTTGATATTTTCTGAAACTAGGCTGAATGAGCAAAGCACCAAAAGAAATGCTGTGTTCGTAAGAATGCTGTTCCAGGCACTTGGTACTTTAAGGGGTAGCCAATCACCTGGGGCAGAAAAGAAACTCATTTGGCCTGGATGAGAATGACAGAGAATTCAGACCACTGGAAGGCCTAAATGACAATTTTAAAAAGCTTTACAAGTTCATGAGATAGGTAGCTGACTGCAGGCTTCTGAGCTGAAAAACAAACTAAGCAAGTAATTCTTACTGCAAGCAAAGACTGAGGATTCACTAACACATGACAGGAAACAGGGCAAAGGAAAAGATTTAGTGATGTACTCAAACTTCAGTTGTTAGGAAGGCAGGACACATTCATTTAACTTGATGTTTGCCTTTTCAGTAAGGGAAGGACAAAAAGAATAAAACACTGAGATGATACAGTATTGCAGACTAGGGTCAGCCCTGGGTTGCATTCCCAGCTCCACTGCCTACTGGACAGGTCACTGCAGGTTAACAGAGAACTTCACTGACACGCACCTGTACTGGAGAAATGTGGGCCATAGAAAAATGCAATGTCTTTACCACAGTAGGTGGGCAGCATGTCAAACAGTAATTACTACTAACCTTTTTCCGGAAAATGGGCTTAGTTTGCCCACCATAGCCACTCTGCTTCCTGTCATAACGCCGCTTTCCTGGGAGAATAAAGTTATTTGTTATGGTATACCAAAGATAATCACAACTGCCACATGGTAAAGTCTTCTTTTCTTACAGGTTTTATCTTGGTTTTCCCAGCATAATTATCAATACTCAAATTAGGGGAGAGGGCGCACGGGACCGCTCATTTCTTATACTAGTATACGAATGATGCATTAAAACCAAATTACGTACAGACTGTCTTACCCTGGGCATAAAGAGAATCTTTGCCTTTCTTGTACTGTGTCACTTTGTGGGGTTGGTGCTTGCCACACTTCTTGCAGAAAGTCCGGCGGGTTTTAGGAACGTTCACCTAGTAAGCACAGTTTAGAATGAGCAGGGTTATCAGATAAAATTGCACAATGCCTTGACCTACCCAGCTGAAGCTAAGACATCCCATGAGAGCTCGACTCTCAAGATTCCTCGCTAGCACACAACACTCGACTAGAAGGTGGTACAGCCGCAAGTGCTTCCAATACAGCGGCCTCCTGTGAGCCCCAAAGTCAGCACATTCCCTCCACCCCCACCTAACTACCTCTTTGATCCCATCGCTTCATTTCCTGGCCCCAAAGCCCAGTGCCTCCGGGGTCGACCCCAGCAACACTGGGTTTCTTTGGTACATCGAGTCCACGCGCGGGCCCAGAGCCATCCTGGGACGGCACCGTCAAAGGGTATGAGAAGATTAAACTGGATGTTACAGGGACCGTCCCCAAGGTCCTACCATGGCTGCGAGAAGGCTATCGGCACGGAAAGAGAGAGGCCAGGCCGGAAACGGAAGTATATAGGAGGCTTCTGGTCGCTCTTGCTCATGGGAGTTGGCGAGAATGACCATAGAGTCTAAGGCTCTGAGAGCACCGCCCCCTGGCGACTGAGATGACCTGCTTGGTAGCCGTGGGCGGGAGTTTAAGAAAGGGTTTGGCCGGAGGCGGATCCTGTCTTTGACTTCCTCCGGTCTTCCCGCTTTGCAATGTTTCCTCACTTCATCACTTTCAGTGGACGCCGCTAGGTAGCAGCGTTAAATGAAGGAAGCAGTGCTCATTCTAGACCCTTGGGCTTCCCTGTCCCTATCTCCAAGGAAAGCAAGGACTAGGGCCAAATGGAACGGCCCTACTCACCTATGTACCATTACTGTCCCACTTCAAGGACACTGGGAACGTCTTTTGACAGTGAACTGCTGGTGGAGGGATTGGCTTGGAGGGAGCCAGTGCCCTATTTCATTTATCACATGGCTGTTTGGTCCATTCAACAAATGTTTATTGAATTCCTATTCTGTGTTGGGCACTCTTCTAGGAGAGTGTCACAACAATCAAATAATCAAATACACTGTCATAAATATATAATTACAAAGTACTGTACTTTGCAAAAAAAAAAAAAAAAAAAAAAAAGTACCCGTTTGTTGAAGGAGCAAGTTGGCTGCTGTTCTGAAGAGACAATGAAACTTTTCACTTACCGCAATAGCAATAAACAGGCAGAGATAGAAAGTATCCACCGCTCTTCCCTTCCTGTGTACCTGGCAGAAGGCATGTGCTAGGTTTCAAGAGTCCAACAGAGGGGTGCCTGGGCCTGTTTCCGGCTGAGTGACTGAATCTGAGCCTGCTTCAGATTCTCTCTTTGCTCCTCCCCTGCTCGCTTGCTCTCTCTCAAAAATAAATATTAAATTAAAAAAAGAGTCTAGCAGAGAAAGACTTCAGTGCACTGAGTATTTAAAATTGGATGGCTTGGGGTACCTGAGTGGCTCAGTCCGTTGAGTGGCCGACTTTCGCTCGGGTCATGATCTCGCCGTCCGTGAGTTTGAGCCCCGCGTCAGGCTCTGTGCTGACAGTTCAGAGCCTGGAGCCTGTTTCAGATTCTGTGTCTCCCTCTCTCTGACCCTCCCCTGTTCATGCTCTGTCTCTCCCTGTCTCAAAAATAAATAAATGTTAAAAAAAATTTTTTTTAAATAAATAAATAAATAAATAAATAAATAAATAAATAAAATTGGATGGCTCAGAGGCTCCTGTGTGGCTCAGTCGGTTGAGCGTCCGACTTCAGCTCAGGCCATGATCTCTCAGTCCGTGAGTTCAAGCCCCGTGTCAGGCTTTGTGCTGACAGCTCGGAGCCTGGAGCCTGCTTCAAATTCTGTGTCTCCCTCTCTCTCTGCCCCTCTCCCACTCATGCTCTGTCTGTGTGTGTGTGTGTGTGTATCAAAAATAAATTAAAAATTTAAAAAAATTTAAATTGAATGGCTCAGTCCATTAAGTCTCCAACTTAGGCTCAGATCATGATCCCAGGTTGCGAGTTCAAGCCATGCATGGGGCTCTGTGCTGACAACATCGATCTTGCTTTGGGTTCTCTCTCTCTCTCTCTCTCTCTCTCTCTCTCTCTCCCCCCTGCCCCTCCCCAGCTTGTGATTTCTCTTTCAAAAATAAATATTTAAAAAATTTAATAAAAAAGTTAAAGTTGATTGTTTCATAAAATTCTCACAGTAATTCTAAGAGGTAGGGAGTACTATTATTCCCATTTTACACATGAGAAAGTTGAGGCCATAAGCTATTCAAATAGTATATTCAACATTTTGCCCAATGTTAATAGTATTTAGTGGAGCCAGGATATAAACACAGGTGATCTGACTCCAGATTCTGGGTTTCTTTAACATTATACAATATGGCTGTTGTGGCCTGGTAATTATAATAGCTAACAATTATTGAGGACTTCTTATATACCAGGCATTTTCCTAAACACCTTATATACTACCTCTTGTAATCCTAACAATCCATGTATTGTGTACTGTTATGAATATGTCACAGGTAAGGAAACTCAGGCACAATACAAGTGATTATTTTGTGGAGCTGAAATCTCAACCCAGGTAGTTCTAACACCACAGCCTTGCACCTAACCACAACATCACATGGGGGAAGCAGGGGCATCTGCAGGGTAGAGGATGATGAAGTGAGAGAATTGATCAGGGACTCTGGAAGGGGTACCAGTGACTAAGGGCTAAGGAACTATGAAAGCCTAGGATCTCATGCTTGCATAACTCTCCAGGAATACCCATGAGTCCAGAGTTGATTCTCTGATCATCCTCTTTTTGTTGGATGGTCTCTGGGAAGGAGACAATAAAACATTACCACTACCTGCTACATTTCCTAAAACTTTCTTTGCCAAACAGCCAGCCCATAGTCTTGACATTTTCTTCTTCTCTTTGGGCTCTTAGGCAGTCTTACTGACATTTGAAGAGTTTCTACAGGGTTTTGACATTAGTCAAATGGAAAAATGAAGACAATGAACATGGCCCCTGTTAGTCTAATCAACCTTAGTTCCTTCTATTACACCTTGTGTAACATGGCTTTGGTTTTGATTTCCTTCACTAATCCTGGTCTCTGTTTTGGACATACTCCTGCTTAATTTTTCTTAAGACAAGGCACTCAGAACTTAACACAAGAGTCTAGATATGGCTTCACCTTGCAGAGTAGGTGACCTATTCACTTTCCTCTGTCTAGATATTTTACTTATACAAGGAAGCCTAATATGACCTTGGATTTTCTGGCAGCCATGTTACTGACCTGATATTTCTCTTGATCATTATCAGCAAAAACCTATGAACCATTTTCACAAATGCTACTGCAATCCCACTTTCACCTGGAGTCCTTTGAAGTTCAATTCGGTGCCCAATTATGGGACACATCCCTTAGCTTTGGTAAAATACACTTGGTTGAAGTTAGCTTATCACACCAGGTGACCAAGACCTTTTTTGCAAACTGATTGCTCCAGTTCTGTTATCCAATCTAACTCATAATAGCCTTGCACCATTCCCAGATTAGCTAGGCTACTTCCTATATCTTCCTCAAACTTCATTAAAAAATGCTCAACAGGATATCACCCAAAAAAACCTTACATTACATCGGGAATCCTCTGAGGCGACCCTAGGCCATTTATTTGCACTATTTGGGTGCAGCCCTTCTGTCATCTAGAGAAGTGTGTTAGGGAAAGGCTCATGGGCAGATGGTAAAAAAGTGCATAGGTTTATTTTACCCTATCCCCTTGTCTCACTCTCCCTTTTCCAGATCCCCCATTGTATGCCTATCAATTTCCGGTCTCCACCCCAAGATGGCCCTCGAGAAGGGATAGGCCATGTGACAACAGGTAGCATCTGACTGACGAAAAGGGGAGGGGAGGAGAATGTCTGTGACCAACTCTCAGGCAGAGGACCAGAGCAGCTGTTCAGAAGTGACTAGTGAAAGGATATATCTATCTTGTGCAGATGTGACTATTATCCACTCTACCATCCCTACAAAATGTGTTTTAAAAAGTTTTGTTGCCTTAAGACTTCTGACAGACTTCTAGTGAGATCTGTGATCTTAGGATACAGCATGTAGGGCAAGTAAACATGGCAGTGCCTGATGTGTCAAGGTGGGAAAGCCAACCAGTCAGCAGGGGCTCTGCCGCCATCCTGGTCTGCAGCCAGTACTGTCTTCATTTCCTAGGAGAATCCTCCAAGAGATGATTGTGGCCAGAACACAGGCTAAGAAGTAGTTGAGGAAACATTCAGGCTTCAATTAACACACTTAGTCTGGTTTATAGACTTACAGAATTAAAGAAAAAGGTGTAAATTAAGAGTTAATCCCTGAGGGGCACCTGGGTGGCTCAGTCGGTTGAGTGTCCGATTTTGGCTCAGGTCATGATCTCGTGGTTTGTGAGTTCAAGCCCCAAGTCAGGCTCTATGCTGATAGCTCAGAGCCTTGAGCCTGCTTCGGATTCTGTGTCTCCTCCTATCTCTGCCCCTCCCATGCTCATGCTCTGTTTCTGTCTCTCAATAATAAATAAATGTTGAAAAAATTTAAAAAAAAAGAGTTAATCCCTGAGGCAGAATCTGAAATGGAGAAAATCAACATCCACAGAAAATGGGGAAGGGCACAGGTCTTTGTGAGGGCTTACATTTGTACATTTATATCTGTAGAAAAACATGCTTTCTTAGAAAATGACTCAGCAGGGGGAAGTCTTGTCTCTACCTCTCTCAGGCTCTGCACTTCGGGGGTCCCCTTGTGAGCAGTCTCCATCTTTCGTTATCAAGTTTAACTGTGTGACCTTGAACCTCCTCTGCCTTCAAGGACATGAGACTGTAAAGACTCTTCCTCATTAGACCCTTTGATACATCTTTGAAGGTCTGCATTTCTCCTCTTTCCTGTAAGTCTCCACTCTCTCTGCTGAATATCCCCACAGTTCTTTAGGCATGTCGTCCCTTCACCTTGGGGAGGTCAGCCTGATGACCTGTCTGCTCAACCCAGACCCATCTAGAGTCTCACTGTCCCGAGTAATGTTGAGAAGGTTTCTTTCAGAGCAGACTTAAGATAGTAGTGTCAGAGGTCCCAAGCAAATGAAGGGCGGGGACAGCTGGGGGCTCGGGGAGGGGGAGGTGGTATAGGAACAGAGGCAGGGAACCAGATACCATGCTGCTGAGAAGAAAAAAAAAAAGACATCGGTTTAAGTCAGGAAACAAAAAAAGGGAACTGAGTGGCTGTGAAAGGGTGGGGTTTGCTCAGACTGTCCTTCCTCTCTGGACTGTAAGAATATGTCTCCAGGGCCAGTGTCTTCTGAGATCGAGTCACACCTTCAAAGTCCTGGCATCTCAATGCATCTGGAAAGCTACCTGCATTAAGTCAGGACTGAGGTGGGTCTGGGGCATGGCAGAGGCTGGGCAGTAGCAACAATTATTTTTCATGGGATCCCTGAAGGCTGGCGAGAAAGCGTGGCTGGTGCCATATCCTCTGCTGGCAGAGAAGGCTGACAGAGGGTGGGAGTGTCATCAGCACAAGGCCCTGGTGGTCCTTTCCAATGATCAGAATGGGATGTAAGGGTCCTTTCCGAGTAGGGTTGCGGGGGGAACAAGAAGAGAAAAAAGTGGCATGAAGTGATCATCTGAACAGGTAGCAAATGTTGGAAACAGGCAGCCTTGGCAAAACTTGGCAGGAAAGTAATATTGTCGATGGTGGTAGGATAAAAATAAGCCATTTGGTAAAATATTGTTTGAAGGCCCAAAATGCATACTTATGTCACTGAGGCCCTTAGAAGAAGAAAAAGTAGGAGGCAGATTGAGAAAACAGTAAAAGTTCACGTGCCACAATAGGTCATCAACCTGTGTAAACTGGGGAAAAGCACCGTCTAAACCAGGGTGTAAACTACCTGCCTTGGGCTGCATCGGGCCCATGTTGTCTGGAGTGGGCTGGATTATTGGAATGATTATGTGTGCACCAACCTCGTGGTAATGAGGGTAAGAGCCTGGGCCAGAAGAAAACAGCCTCAGCCTCAGCCCAGAAAGTGTGGCCAACCCCTGAGGTCATGGGGAAGGTTTTTCCTATTACCATTGCCTGCCATGTGCACAGCTTTCCTTTCTCTTGTCATTATTTCTCCTCTCCTTTTCTCTTCTCTCCTCCTTTCCACCCCTCTTCTCCTTTCTCTCCTCCTCCTCTCTCTACCTGTACTCCCCTTTACACCCCCCTTATCTTGTTCATTACCATATCCCCAGAACAGAGTTGTGCTTAATAAATAATTGTTGAATTGCATTGGATTCTTCTTGCCCTTTTCTTCCCCTGCTTTTTTCCATTTTTTCTCTCCCACTACTTTTTTACTACCTTCCCCATAGGATTGTTATGAGTAGGAACCATGTTAATATATATAAAACAGTTAAAAGAAAGCCTGGCAATAGTAAGTACTAGCATCTCCAGGTTTGCTATTATTTTTATTCTGCCTGAGACCTGCTAGTGTCCCCAGAGGGCCTTCCTAGAGCAAATGGTGTGACATTTAGAATAAAATGGATTGCTGACCCTGATCAAGACATCCTTGGGTGGGCTATTAGACTCCAAAGGGAATCCTGGTCCCATATCCTGGCACTCATTTCTCCAAGCTCAAAATCTCAATGCCATGCTGTGCATTTCCAGAGGCAGGCCAGCAGCAAAGCCTAGAGGCAGGGGTCTATAAAGCTGTGGGACTGTCCTCTGTGCTGTTAGTTGTGTGCTAGTTCTACTCTTTCCCTCATTTTGCATGCCAAGTCCCGGAACTAAGGGTGCTATAGCCTCTCTGGAGCCTCAGTTATTTGATAAAACAATGTCACCCTCCAAAAAAGCCACAAAATGCAAATACTCATGGAACGTAAAGCATTATACCGAAACAGTATCTCTTAAGGCTAGCCCTGTGTGCTCTATTCTGACCCCCTTTATATTCAGATATTTAAACTGCATTAAAGTACAAATTCCTGTTGTTCTTGACCAGTGATGTGTTTGGCTAGAATCCTTTGTAAACTCTTTATGGTGAGAACTAATGCAATTTCCCGTCTGCTTCTAGGGTCTCAGTGCAATTTGAAATTATCAGCACTATGATTTACTATTTCCATTTGAGCAAATTTCCTATAGAGATTTTCCTTTCAGTGGACTAGACCCATACCAGGAAGTGACTTAGTATAAGGGGAAGATATGCCTTTTGAAAACCAGTTTGGATGTTCTCCAAAGAGTCATCAGATACTTGCTGCTTTTTGACCAGAGATGCTGTATTGAGATCAGATCGATAATTCCTGGGAATAAGGGAGAGCTATAATTTTCAGTAAGTCAGTGCTCAACAAGAAGCTAGAGACAAGACCTTGACCTAATTCATCCCAAAGCCTCTTGGTTATGCAAATGAAGCCATCAGGGGATGGGCTGAGAGAACTCCTCTGAGGACCCTGAAACAAATGGGCCACGTGTGACTTTCAGTTTCTATAGAGGTTCATGTGCACTGAGGGAGGGTGTTGGAAATACAAAAGCCTTAATTGCAGGCTTTTATTCTCACTCTCTGAGAGCCATCATCAGAGACCCTGAGAGTTATTGTTGGTTATCTGAACCTCAGAAAGATCACTGCCTTTCTTCCCTAAAAGAAAAATAAACGATTGTCAATATAGTTCATTCCTAGAAGAAGGAAATTCTGGAGAGTCAAGATAAGTTAAACTGTACACAAGTTGGAGGTTGGAATACACTGGAGTTCAAGATCACTGGCTCAATGAAAAACACAGATTAGTCTGCAACAAAAACAGAGTATAAAACTGACTAGAAATGGAGCAGAAAATAAATAAAGGATTGGGGAAGCAGGCTCTCAAAAACTAATATCTGGAGTGGAAATTGGTAAAATGTTTCTGGAAACTATTTTGTCAATGTATTTCAAAATGCAAAATGCATATACTTTTTAACTTGGTGAATGATGCTTATATAGAGATCCTAATATCATGGAAAGATAATCAGGAATACTGTTAAACAAAACCTTTGGATATTTTGGGGAAAACGTGTGTTGGTCGGATGGATAGCTAGATAATGTTAAGAAATATAAGTAAACTACAAATTGCATGTGCAGTATGATCTCAAATATAAGAAAAATGCACAGGAAAAATGGAAGTTAATATGCCCAAATATTAATACCTCTGGATAGTGAGCTTATAATTGATGTTTTCTTTTTTAATATTCTTATAGTTTTCTTTTTTAATATTATTGTAAAATTAAAAAAATTTAATGTTTATTTTTGAGGCAGAGAGAGGGTGATCATGGGAGGGGCAGAGAGAGAGAGGGAGACACACACAGACTCTGAAGCAGGCTCCAGGCTCCAAGCTGTCAGCACAGAGCTCGACATGGGGCTCAAACTCACGAACCACAAGATCATGACCTGAGCCGAAGTCAGAGGCTTAACCGACTGAGTCACCCAGCCACCCCTTGAAACATTTTTTATAATGAGCATGTGTTATTTTGATACTGAAGGACAAAATAAATAAAATATTTAAACCAGGGAAAACAAAAACTAAACCGAAAAAGAAGGCCAAAGGGCCACTCAAGTCTGGAGTGAAAAATGGAAAGACCCCAGTAGTCACCCTGAGAGCCGAGGGACAGTGCTGAAAGTATTACCACCAATCTGATGTTGAGTGCAGACTTACAGATTATCTACCTGGCTCTCATGTAAAATATTAACATGAAGAACCATAAGAACCAGAAACCTGAGGCCTCTTGGAGAGGACTATAGCAGATGAGAATTTCCCTGGTTAACATGCAGCCAGAAAACTGATTTTGGCTAGAGGACTTCATCACAAAGCTCACCCCTTATAGTGCTGAGCATGAAGCTTATCAAATAATTACGTTTCTTTGGTGCTTGAATAGAGCTTCTTGGGAACTTAGCAAGAGCAATTAGGTTTCTTTGTTGCTACAGTTATATTGGAAAGAAGACTTGTCTTCTGGTTCCAGGAAATTCTCAGTGAAAATCTCAATCAGAACCTATGATATGCTTCTTGGAACTGAGAAGAGATTTTTGGTGAGCTAAATTTAGCCCATGATACTCTAATTTCAGACAGTTGATAATTCTACCAGATTTCATAGTAAAACATCAGGAAGATAGGACTGAAATAGAAAGAAGGGATAACGCAAAGCACATAGGCCAACAGATAAGCCAGACCTGGGTTTGCCACTTTGAGTAACTGGGAATTCATTCTTAGAGTGGAAAACTATGATCACATGTACAAGGATGTCCATGGCAGCATTGTTTATAATTGAAAACAATCAACCTAAATATCCATCAGTAGGAGAACGGATAAATAAAGTGTGATGTACTCATGATATAGAATACTTTATGCATATAAAAACAGATAAAAATGTGTGAGCTAGAACTACCAAGGAAAATAAATCATAAAACATTAAGCTGAGAAAAATGCAAGTTGCTGAAGAATGTGTAACACTTATATAGAAATGTAAAACATGAAAACCAATACTAAATATCTTTTATGGATATTTACATATGCAGTAATAATATAGACCCATGCCTAGGAATGATGAACACAAAATTCAAGATATTGGTAACCTCTGAGGAAGGAGGGGATTGATTGTAGAGGAGTATACAAGGAGGTTTTGACTCTATGGATGGTATTTTATTTGTGAAAAACATCAGAAGCAATTATGGCACAATGTTGGGATTTTATAGAGCTAAGTGGTGCATTTCTAAGTATAGTGTTATTCTCTGTACTGTCTATTTGCAACATTTCATAATATAAAAGAAAGTACATTCAATCAAAATTTTGTATTCACAGTGTGCAGTAACAACCCTAGGGACAAAGAGTGGATGGGGGTTCAACTTAAATCTTGTGTTTTTATCTCAACAATGAAAAATCTTGAACTAGTTAGGATCTCCTTGTGAAAGATTTAAAATGTAAGAAAATCTGGTAGGACTAAGAAGAGTCCACATGTGGGAAAAAGTACAGTTGAAAGTTAATAGGGATAAATCATCCTTTCTAGCTTGGAGGATTATTGCAGAGGAAAATTTCCCCAGGGTCCTGTACTCTCTCTTATCCCCTGAAATTACCACCATTTCCTCTTTTGCCAAATGTTCCTATAAAATGCAGAGGGGTCTGTCCCAACTACTCTTTGATGATAGCCAGGGGGGATGACAAGGTGCTGAGGTGGATAGCACCACAACTCATTGAAGGCCAAAAAAAAAAAAAAAATCCCTCTGGGAGGAGTGAGGTCGGTGTCACAGAAACAACAAGGGCTGTGGATTCACAGATGGATGAGATTGGGCAAGTCACACAACCTCCATGAGTCTCACTTTCCTCATCAATTTGTTGTGAGAAGTAAATGAAATAATGAGTATAAAATGCCTGATAGGTAGACTGCATTGAGAGAAACAGGAGTTCCCTTCCATTCCCCTGAGAGGAAAAGGGAATAGACAGACTCTTGGGGCAATTAATGCTTTAAAGGAGAAATAAAGACAGAATGATATTTCTTGGATACTCTGGCTAAGTAGCTATTTGAACTATGACTGACTGGGTATTTCTAACTAGCATCTCCTGGACTCTTCCCAATCATAGGCAGGCTGTGTAGTCTTCTGAACATTGCTCTGGTGTTGTTTATAATAGTGTTTACCTCAGCCTGAGCGATAATAGGACCAAAGGTGGTTTAGTGTACCCATCCTGTAGGAGCTTTTCATATTAGTTCTTTAAGATAGTGCAGTTTGTAAGATGGCTGAACTCTTACTAACAAGCACCCACTTTTTGAATTCTGCTGCTCCATAGGGAGCTGGGAGGCTGCAAAAGGTGTCCACGTGAAAATCCTTGCATTTGTAGTTTAATAAAGAGAACATAATACTGGAATTCTAAATTTTAAATGAAGAGCTCTGTGTCTTTCTTTTACTTTTCCTCCTCTTTCTTTACATGAACAGCAGTATGTATGTGTGTTTGCGTGTGTGTAATAATTCATGTCACTTCCGGTTTCCACCCCCACCCCCACTCTCTGAGTGAATTGGAGGGTCAGCCCTCACTGTGCATCTTTTGTGGTCAAATTGACTGTCAGCTTCAGAAATAGTTAGAAAAAAAAAAGTTAGAACCTTCCACAATAAGTACCTAAAGAAGCAACATTCAGGAAGACATAAAGGACAGATGCACCTTCTTTCACATTATTGGTGGATGGATCAGTGATGACTAAGGAAGAACTACCACATTTTCAGGCTGTGTGTGCAGGGACTGGATCACAAGGAATAGGAGGAAATCTGCCAAAGAGGGTGCAGCTAGCCCTTGGAAATCCTGGTAATCCTTTAGGTCAATGATCTAGAGGTAGAGGCCATTTCACCCCTTGCTTGAAGGGGTGATGGCTAGTGAGAAGCTTGCTTACTTCCTCATACTTAGACCAGCACTAAACCCTAACCAAACACAGACATTTGAAAGAGAAGAAGGCTTCCTCTTGTACAAATTGGATTTGTTCTAAAAAGAAAAAGAGCAGAGGCAGCTTCCAGAAGGACCTATCTTATAGGAAGTAAGAGCAGACGCCAAGACTGAAGTGGATGGATGCCAGGTCAGAGCAGGGAATGTGTCCATCAAGAGCTTGCAACAAAGCTAAAGGTAAAATGATGGGTGTGCTTTACTCAGCTAAAAGAAGCAAAATTGGCTGCAGTTTGTTGGGGTGCTTCTGATCCAATTTATTGGTCATGCTGCTCACTTTCTTTTATTTTATCTTATGTAATTCGAATCTTTTTGATTGTGAAAAGGTACTTAATTGGAATTCACCATGGAAAAAAAAGTAATATTGTTACAAGGATCTTGATGAGTGACAATTCTTGAGAATATAGTAGTATTACTGGGCTACCGCTACTTCTGGGAAAGTGAATAGTTTTAATGTTGAAGGAAATTTCTGTGGGCTTTGAGCTGAATCTGTGTTAAAGAGGACTCTGGTTGTAAACTTTGTCACTCCTGTGAGAGACCATGTAAACCAGGGAGTCAGGGAGCTGTGTGACATGATATGGGAAAAAGTTTGCTCCTTTGCCTAATTTTTCTCAAAAGATCATTTATAAACCATTGAATTGTGAACCATTCACAATTTATAAACAATTGAGTTGTGAACCATTGAATTAGTCTACCACCAAAAGACAGTAGCATTGACATGGTGGATAAGTGATCATTCTGAACATCTGTGGTGTTCCTTTAACCTATTTTTGTGTCCCCAGCATGATAATAGAACCTTCTCCACCACAGGAAAGAGCAGAACAATGGTGTGGATAGCCTCAGACTTTGATAAAAACCACTCCCTTGCTCTCCTGATGTGAGCAATAATCTGTGCTTCACAGGTATAAAAAAATGCTGACTTTATTTTGCATCCATGGTGCCACCAAAATCATTAAGGACTTTAATTTTTTAAAATGCCACCCCCCCTTAAGGAAAAAACCTTAAGGGGTTGGTGATTTTTTCAGCACTTATTTGTGCTCTGTTTTGTGGCAGTATTTATAATTTCACTTTATCTGTCTAAGGAAGGTATGGAATTAGTAGTATACAATTGTGCATAAACCAAGCAAATAACTTATATAAAAACGTGTTTTGTGCAAATAAAAAAATGGTGACTTTTTGTAACTGTCTTTGCATTTCCATACTTCAGTTACCTAAACTGAATCTTTCTGGAGTATTATAAGTTTGGAGAGGGTGAAATAAGTTACTTTTCATAAACAGAGATGGCATCCATAAGACTAAGTTGCATCACTTTTGTATGACACTGTCTAAAAGAACCAATCTAAGAAAAAAAAAAGGAGGGAGGAAAAACCAAAAAACAAAAACAACTTCCTCCCCAGAAATTGGTTTTCAATTTTAGAACAAAGATTCTATCCTTTGTAGCTCAGCCAGTGGCCGATGGGCAAAATCAGTTGGGCGGCAGTTAGTACATGTCCATACCTGCAGGTGCAGCCTCCATATCCTTATTAGACCCCTCGGTTACAGACCCCAGTGGGACAGTGTTTGAAAAAATTACATTCGCTGTCTAGGAAACTGGGAACTGAAAGTCCAATATCTGCCTCAGTGGAGTTCTGGCACCTGCATTATCCCTTCTGGGAATATCAGAGTCAACAGCTGCACAGAGGCTTTTGCTGTTAACAGATATCATAAAAGGGTGGTTAGTATAAAGCTGCCTCTAGACATTACCAAGCACACAAGTACATGTCATTTGACATCCAGAGCATTCCATTGCCTTATACAAAAAGCCAGTGTATGTGAACTCACAACGTCGAACCAGTCCTCCAATTCAATGTGCATCCATTAAACCTGAAAACTGACAGAGGTGGGGGCTGTGGAAGGAAGATGTCAAGGTAGGAAGAAGGATCTTTGTTAGCTTTGCACATTTCTGTTCCATTTGAAACTAGATGGCCAGGCTGAGGGGAAACCAGGAAGGATGAGGATTAAAGATCTGGGTCCTCAAGAACTTTCATTATCAACAGCACACAAGTGAGTTTCAGAAAGAAGAAGCGATGGCTACAGTGATACTGGAGAGCATCTTTCTCAAGCGATCCCAACAGAAAAAGAAAACATCACCTTTAAACTTCAAGAAGCGCCTCTTTCTCTTGACTGTGAATAAACTTTCCTATTATGAGTATGACTTTGAACGTGGGGTAAGTTTCTCTGCTGTGAAACTTGAGTTTCAAGGACCTGGCCTTAGATCTTCCTTGAGAAGGAAGTAGATCCTTTCTGTTTGGAGGAGGGAGGTGGTAGGGACCTGGGTACATTTCAAAGTAAGGAAAATGTTTCCTATCCTTGAACTAACTACAGCCATGCTGGTGCAAAAATTCAAAGGTGCTAAGAAGCTGGCAGGGGTGGGAGGGATGAAATCTTACCATGGAATCTTGTAATTGGTGATCATTCATTAAATGTTGTTGAGAATGAAATCCAAGTCTAGAAAATTACTTTCTTACTTTTTATGGTAAAGCCACACACAGTCATCCACACTTCTATAGTATGTTCCTTTATCTGATAGTCAAAAAATATTAGATTAATAGATCTGGAAGTTTTTTGTTTTTTGTTTTTTTTTTTTTTCAAAATGACAGGTCCTGATGTAGACTGTGGGTGTCACCTCACTATGTTGAATGATTAGATAACAAAATCTAATCATCTAGTTGCTTAATCAGTCTTAACCTTTCTCCATTTTCTTCCTCATTCTCTTTCTCAGAGAAGAGGCAGTAAGAAGGGTTCAATAGATGTTGAGAAGATCACTTGCGTTGAAACAGTGGTTCCTGAAAAAAATCCTCCCCCTGAAAGACAGATTCCGGTAAGTAGAGGCCATTGTCAGAGCAGGAGTGTAGTGGTTAAGAAACTTGGAACACTTCAGTTCTCTGCAAATAAAATGGTGATGCTGTGCAATATGGTAAATCTCCCTTATAAAATTCTTCACTTTGCCACATATTGGTTATATTGAGTCTCAGCATTTTCCACCCAGATGCAGAACAGCTCACTTAACCTTGAAAGCTCCTAACACCAATTTTAAGACGACATATCAAATTTTCTTTTTGTTGTAAAGATTTTATTTTTAAAAAATAATCTCTACACCCAAGGTGGGGTTTGAACTCACAACCCTGAGACCAAGAGTCACATGCTCCACCAACTGAGCCAGCCAGAGAGAGGCCCCAATATTTAAAATTTTCAAACTGATCAGAGATTATTAGTTTTACTGTCTCAGATACCAGGATCGGATTTATAGGTTTGAATTAGTCTGAAGGCCAGAATCTAGGGCTCTGAGTCATGAGATTCTTTAATAACTCAAGGCTTAGTCTCCTCTCATTTCCCAGAGGCTCTCTAAGGCATAACACTTACAGATTTCAGATTGAATTTTTTAAAAAAAATCATTTATTATTTTTCCTTATTATAGAAACTCTATAAAATACTTTAAAAAGCACAATAAAGAAGATAAAACCATGCATAATCCCATTATCCAGGTAAAACAGCTATTGTATGTTGGTATACAGAGTTTCAGATGTTTTTCTCCATTAGCAACACACATATTCATACTAATATGTATGTTATACATTTATTTTTTAAGCCTATTTATTTAAGTAATCTCTACAACAAACATGGAGCTCAAACTCACACCCCCAACATCAAGAGCCACATGCTTTTCTGCCTAAGTGTGCCAGGCACCCATATGTTAGGTATTAAAAACATAGAATCATACTAAACATCTTGCTTTGTAACGTTTTCAATTTAACAATATATGGAATATTTTCCCATGACAATAGATACTTTTTAATAACGTGATTTTAATGACTATGTGGTATTCTCTATTATGAATATATTGCAATTTGTTTAACTGACCTATTACTACACGTTTGTTTCCAACTTGATATTATAACCATGTTAAGAATATCCTTGCATACATCTTTATGTACATTTGCTATTCATTTCCTTAAAATAACTTCCTAGAAGTAAAATATTGTTCTTCCCTTTATTAAATTTGTACAATTTGGTTATGTTTATCTTTATATTCTATTTTCTAGAGTGGAATTTAAATTTCATGCACTCCTACAAGCTATGTATGAGAGTATCTCTATTTCTCTACATTCTTTCCAGTATCAGACATTTTAAATATTTGTTAATTTGGCAGCCAAGAAAAGTGATATTTCATTTCTGACTTATTTTGCAATTTTTTGTTACTCATAAGTTTGAATGTTTATGTCTTACAGCTTATTTATATTTTTCCATCTGTGAATTGCCTGCTCATTTTTTTTGCCCAATTTTCTGCTCAAATGTTTACCTTATTCTTAGTACTTTTTAAGAGATCTTGATATATTAAGAGCATTAATGCTTAGAGTGCCTGGGTGCTTCAGTCAGTTGTGTCTGACTCTTGATTTTGGCTCAGGTCATGATCTCACAGTTCGTGAGTTCGAGCCCCATGTCAGGCTCTGTGCTGACAGTGCAGAGCCTGCTTGGGATTCTCTGTCTCCTTCTCTCTCTACTCCCCCTCTGCTCATTTTCTCTCTGTCAAAATAAACATTTTTTTTAAAAAGAGTATTAATCCTTTAACTGTAATATGTGTTGAAAATATTTTTCCCAGTTTTTCATTTATATTTTAATTTTATGGTGTTTTTTACTTGTTCATTTTTACCATACTGGGTTTTAAAGTCTATGCCATCAAGTTACTTCATCTTTTTCCTAATGTTTCTAACCTTTAGCATTATATTGGAAAGGCCTTGTCTCCCACAAGATTATACATACAGTCAATATGTTTTTTTTCTCAGTCATTCATAATTCCATTTTTATATTAACCTCTTGAATCCATCCAGAATTTACTTTGCTGTATGGTGTGAAATAGCCACCTAACTCGCCCTCAACACACATACCAATATTAGTGGTAAAATGTTTGTCCCAGCACCACTGATTGAGTGACCTCCCTTTCCTTGATGGTTTGAAATGTGTGAGTTTTTTTTTTTTTTTTGAACACGTATGTCTGGTTCTTATGGATATGTGTCCCTATTGGGTTAAAGGAAGCAATCTCTAATAAGAATTGTCTGTGCAGGAATGTCTTCTGGAGCCACTGCAAAGGACTCCCAGTACCCAAGGAAATCCAAAAGACAGCAATGTATCAATTAACAACCATGCTCTCTTCTTTTTTTAAGTTGTATTTTTTTAATGTTTATTTTTGAGAGACAGAGAATGAGCAGGGGAGAGGCAGAGAGAGAGAATCCAAAGCAGGCTCCAGGCTCTGAGCTGTCATCACAGAGCCCGACGTGGGGCCCAAACTCACAAGGCATGAGATCACGACCTGAGCCGAAGTCGGATGCCCAACCGACTGAGCCACTCAGGCACCCTTAAGTTGTTATTTTAATTCTAGTTAGCTAACAGGCAGTGTTATATTAGTTTCAGGTGTACAGTATAGTAATTCAATAGTTCCATACTTTCCCTGAGCTCATCACAAGTGCACTCCTTAATTTCCATCACCGGTTTAACCCAACACCCACCCACCTCCCCTCTGGTAACCACCAAATTGTTCTCTATACTTATCTGTTTCTTGCTTTGACTCTCTCTCTCTCTCTCTCTCTCTCTCTCTCTCTCATTTTTTCCTTTGCTTGTTTATTTTGTTTCTTAAATTCCATATTGAGTGAAATCATATGTTTTTTGTCCTTCTCTGTCCAACTTACTTTACTTGGCATTATACTCTCCAGTTCCATCCATGCTTCAAATGGCAAGATTTCACTCTTTTTAATGGATGAATAATATTCCATTGTATGTGTGTGTGTATATGTCTATATCTATATCTATATCTATATCTATATCTATATATCTATATATCACATCTTCTTTAACCATTTATTAATGGATGGACATTTCAGCTGCTTCCATATCTCAGCTATTTAAGTAATACTGCTATAAACATAGGGGTGCATGTGTCCCTTTGAATTAGCGTTTTTGTATTCTTTGGGTAAATGACAAGTAGTGCAATTGCTGGATCATAAGGTAGTTCTATTTTTAACTTTTTAAGGAACTTCCACACTGTTTTCCACAGTGGCATGTGCTTTCTTCTTTCATTACAGAGAAGGGGTGAAGAATCCAGTGAAATGGAGCAGATTTCAATCATTGAAAGGTTCCCTTATCCCTTCCAGGTAAGGTATTTTCTCTCACCAGCTCTCAAAGTTAGCTGTAATGTAATAATTAGGGATGGGGTGCAGGGCACAGTGAAGAATACTAGGTCCCAGTGAACAGAAGTTGAGGTGGATAAGGACACTCAAGTGAGAAATGACACTGACATGGGCTAAGAGTGTTTGTTTTTTTTTTTCTATTTTCCCAATTTAACACAGTACCTTTTAGTCCCTACACCTCAAAGAGAATCCATAATGGCAGTAATTGTATTATGGCATGTCTTGTCTATGGTAACTACATTAAGAAAGATGCTCTGTTGAGTGAGCATTTCACTTCCTTCTGGTTCTGCCTATCTGTCTAATGGTGGTCATGTGGGTTGAAAAGACAGAAAAGGGGAGGGAAGGAGTAGTATTAGGAAGTTCAGTATGGGGAAGGCTTATTAGACTTATACATAAACCTAAATTCTATTCAAGTCTGAAATAACTGAAAAGCCACATAGATATCTGTTTCATAGGTGCATTTTAATCCATGAGGGAGAGCAAGAGCTTCAGATTCAACCTTCAGTTTGGCTTGCTTACATCCTGAAAACTGTGTAGGTCATATGTTGTGAATATAGCAGCCTCTGCAAACAGTGAAAGCCAGAAAAGGAAGTGGGAAGTCTCAGGGGAGGGGGCTTTCTGTCTTGGATTTATGAGCACAGCAAGACTAACAAGCAAAAAGAAAAATTTGCAAGGATCTTGTTCACATCCTTGAGTGTATCAAAATTTACAAAACCTATGAAGGAGGAGTGTTTTAGACATCGTTTTTACTACTGTTGTTTTTCAACAAGATGATGTTGTTTGGCTGGGCTAGTGGATAATACCATTAATTAATTCAAATTAATTTACATTTGATTTCAGAATCCAATATGTAATGTCTGTGAGGATTGGAACCACATGTTTCATGCACCTCTACAATACCAAACACAATGCCTTGTACATGTGAAGTTTTTAAAAAATACTGTTTGATTTGATGACAATGCTTAATATATACTTTACTCTTTTTGAAGTAAATATATACTTTACTCTTTTGTGGTTCCAAACTTGGTTTATTTTGGCAATGGGAGGCCACTAGGGCATGGGAGGAAAATTAGCTCTGAGTTAAAATTTTGTTACATATTATAATCCATATGTACCGATGAAGACTTAAGTTATACAAAACATTACTTCAATTCTCTCCTATACAAACACAAAGTTTAATAAGATCATAACATATTTTTTGTTGGATAAACACAAATCCTGTCTCCATCATGAGTAGAGGGAAATATTATGAACTATGTTTACACACAAATAGAAACACAGGTCAAGAGGATCTAGGACCATTTAAAAAGCTAAGAGCCCCTAAGTCCTACTACCCTGGATATTAATTTGTTCAGGAATTTATCAGACAGCTCACATGACCCCAGCTCCACTGCTGGCTGAAGACCCTAACTTTCTTTGTTTTCCACTATGAATATACAAAGTTGTAGCTTAAGATTATTTCTTTCAAAAATTTTCTTCTTTTTTCTGAATCCTAACTGCTGAAGTCTGTGTGTCCATTGCCTCAGGTTGTATATGATGAAGGGCCTCTTTATGTCTTCTCCCCAACTGAAGAACTGAGGAAGCGTTGGATTCATCAACTCAAAAATGGTGAGAATTATTTTGAAAATAAACTAGTTTTCAAAGAAAGAAGGGAAAAAAGGAGAGGGAGAGGGAGAGAAAGAAGAGAGTAAGGAGCAGGGGGACAGGGAAAGAGAGATGGAGGGAGGGAGAAAAGGAGAGACTAAAGAAGAATGGATGGAAGGAGGGAGGTGACAGAGAAAAAAGAGAAGAGGTGGAAGAGACAAAAGGAAAGAGAGGAGGGAGGCGGGAAGGAGGAAGACAGGGAGGGAGGAAGGAAAGAAGACGATAAATTGTATTTTATCCAATATTAGTGATACAATTGAGTTATTAAACTCCTTTCCTTCCATTATATGAATAAAAGATAACGTACAAGACAAAGAGTTTCAATGCAGTTCCACCATTATCTCTCTAGTGCAATTCTGTAGTTGTAGGCACCTCTATTTCCCTATCTATAAAATAGTCCCACTCTTTCCACCAACTATAAGGGTGGTATGGCATTCAATGGTTATTGCAATATTTCAAATCCTAACTATAAAATATCTAGTTCCCAAAACTTAGATGATTATGAGAATGCTTGAAGTCAGAGCAGAGAAGCTTCTTCCAAGCCCTCTTCTGCCACTAATAAACTGGGTGACCTCTAGCAAGTAGGCCAACAAGCTCCTTTTGAAGCTTAGTTTCTTCTTCTGGAATAGAAATAATAATGGTACCTGCCATACCTACCTCCAGGGTTGTCTTAATGATCAAATGATATAATGTTTATGAAAACACATGGAAAACTATAAAACACTGTATAGGAAAGCATGGTACATCTCTTTCATGGGTAAATATTTTCTAAGGAACTATTTCATGTTCCTTGTTTTGTGAGGACTTAAACTTGCATAGTTTCAGCATTTCACAAAGACCATACAACATGCTCAGATAAACTTGACTCTAAAGTCTTGCAGCACAGGATGCATGCACACATATTTGTGTGTATATATAGCCACATGTCAAGTGACTGAGAGATTAACTGGTTGAGTTGACATCAGGAAAGGCTGCCTAGAGAAACAGGAAGGATGGCAGACTGATAACAGCATGGTTGGGTTATTGCACGACAGCCCTTTTTGTTAACATTTAGATTCTGATATTCGGTGGCTCACCATACCACCCTTATTCACTCCCTTGAGTGCAAGTCTAATTGGCCAAAATAAAAATCACCAAATCTTTCAAGCTGAAAGAGGAGAGGAGAAAGGAAGAAAGGGGTCATTTATTGTATTCTTGCTATGTGCCATACACCAAGCTAGGTACCTTATATTTATTGTCTCATTTAATTCTCACAGCAACCGTGGGTTAAAACAACAATAATAGGGGTGCCTGGGTGGCTCAGTCGGTTAAGTGTCCAACTCTTGGTTTTGGCTCAGGTCATGATTTTGCAGTTCATGAGTTTGAGCCCTGAATCGGGTTCTGTGTTGGCAGCTCAGAGCCTGCTTAGGAATCTTTCCCTCCCTTTCTCGGCCCCTCCCTGGCGTGTGCTGTCTCTCTCTCTCTCAAAACAAATAAATAACTAAATAAATAAACTTTAAAAATAAAAAAATAACAACGCTTAATAAGCACTTATTATGTACCAGGCTCTGTGCCAAGTGCTTCAAATGTACTAGCTTTTAATTCTCATGATAAGTTTATGAAGTATGTATTATTCCCCTATTTATAGATGAGGGAACTGAGGTTCAAAGAGGTTCAGTAACCTGCTCATGGTCACATTCATGGGCACACTTGATGGTAAAGCCTGGATTTTTACCATATCCCTAGGTCTGAATGATTCCAGAGCCTAAGTTTAGTACATAGTTTCATGCTGGTTTGTTCTTAAGCCCAGAAGTTATACCTGTAGTTAGCTGCAAGATATTCTAGAGTAAGGCCATGTTGAGATGGCAAATTGGTGATATCTTATACCACAAAGTCCAGTTCTTTGGATTTTTTTGGGGGGCATGTTTTGAGGTAAGAGGCCTGCTTTAGCCCTAGGGGTACAAAATGAGCACACAGAAGGCATATATGTTTGTATTTCTTTGGTTTCTCTCCACAGTGCCTAATACAGTGACTTGAATGCAGAAAGGGACCAATGGTTATGCTCACTGATTTTTCTGTAAGAGTATACAACCACCACTAACTAGGGCTCCATGTTGATGGACAGCTAGGAGTTAGTTTGGAAATAGGGGAAAGTGGGACATACTGAGCAAGAACCAGAAGAGAAAAAAAAGTGACACATGCAAGTTAGTAACTCCCTTACACTTAAACTACTAATTTCAAAACCAGTCATAAGTTAGCCTAACAAATATTTACTGAGTGTCCACTATATTCAAGGTATTAGCAACGACTGAATATCCAGTGTGTGGGGCGCCTGGGTAGCTCAGTCCGTTAAGGGTCTGACTCTTGATTTTGGCTCAGGTCATGATCTCACAGTTTGCGAGATTGAGCCCGGTGTTGGGCTCTACACTGGCACTGCAGAGTCTGCTTGGGATTGTTTCTCTCTCCCTCTCTCTCTGCCCATCTCCTGTTTGAGCTCTCTCTCTCTCTTTCTCTCTCCTCTCTGTCTCTCTCTCAAAATAAATAAATAATCATTAAGAAAATAAAAAAAAGAATATCCAGCTTGTAAACTTGGCTTATTAACTCAAATGGCAAACTTATAATGCTGATTATGCACTACTATTAAAATTCATTAGGTAAGTAAAACTACAACAACAGTAAAAATAAAGCCAAAACAAATAGAAAACACTACCATTTGAGTTGGGTTATTAGTGTGGATAGGTAGTGTGGGAAGGTACAATTTTGCCTTTTCTTCTCTTGTGTTTCTGAAGGCATTTCATTTCCAGTTGTTCTACACCTGGGTGTATGTCTTCTTGAACCTGCTTGGGCTGACAATATGACCCAAAAAAGTAGGCAACTTGCAACAAAATACCATAGTTGCTGGGGGATTTAGGTGCAAGTCGTAACAATACCAAGACAGCCCCAGGTTCTGCAATGCCAATTGTGAGATAATCTAGGAGGCATGAAGTCCTACTCTAGGGATAAGTTATCCCACTGTAGGATAAAATGCAGCAGTTGAAAATCACAGGCATGAGAAGGAGACTTCATCTGAGTACTGGCTACCTCTGCAGGGTTATTGGCTATTAAAGTGCCTGAGGGAGCCTTCTGAGGTCCTGGATCAGAGTGGTGGTTAAATGGTTGTAGACAAATGTGGCTAGTTGTATATCTTAGATTGCACACTTCATTATGTGTAAGTTATACCTCCATTTAAAAGTAGGGCTTCAGGTACCCCATATCCAGCTGCCTTCTTTTTTCAGTGGCACTTTCCATGCAGAGGTTGTATCCCTGAGGACTTGGGCTCTCTCCTTCCATTTCCTTGAACACAACAGTGGGCACTTTAATGTTATAGCACCACAGATATGTGTCTACATTCACTCTAGAATATTGGTTTGGACAAGCTTAATAGATCCTCTCCTAATTGCAACTTCAAAAATAAGCAAAAGTCCTGACCTCACCAAAAATGAAAGAAAGAGTGGCATTGACAAAACTGCGACAACTAATATAGGGAGGAAGAACTCATTCATAATGAAACAGAATTTTAGACATTATCCTGATAAATATGAACATGAGAGACCAGCCCATCAAGTACTTGGAGAAAGTGCACCAACCATTAGTGCTTCCCAGACAGAGTTGGCCCTATGCATTGGTGAAGTAGTCTTTCCTGGCCCTCTCACTTGGACACTGCCTTAGTTCAGGCTGTAATAAAAAATACCATAGACCAGGTGGCTTAAACAAAAAAACGTTGATTTATCACCATTCTGGAATCTGGGGAGTCCAAGATAAATATGCCAGTGGATTTGGTTTCTGGTGAGAACCCTCTGCCTGGCTTGCAGAATGGCCACTTTCTCCCTCTGTTTTCCTATGGCAGAGAGAGACAGAATCTCTCTCTCTTGTCTCTTCTTATAAGGGCACTAATCCCATCATGAGAATTCCATTCTTATGACCTAATTACCTCCCTAAGCCTCCATCTCCTAATACTATCACATTGAGTGGCTTCATCATATGAATTTCAAGGCAGGGGGGACATAAACATTTAGTCCATAACAGATGAATGTTTTTGAAATTCCCTCCTAGGTAGCTGGAAATACCAGTTCTGGATTAGCCAGCAAGAGAAAGGGTGTCATCTTCAAGGGACACTGTAAGAGGCAGGCATTATTTAGCAATGTAGGGTGAGTTCTTAATGAGTCTTCTGTAGGGAGAGAGGGCAGAAAGCATTATGTGCCTTCATCCGCATATTAGCATAGCTTCGTTTTGTAGAGCAGCCAGTTATTGGTTAAGAATTCTGGTCTGCCAGTGTGCAGGCCTGCACCAGAGGGCCTTCAAATCCCTGGGTGAAGAGTAATGGTGGGAGGACAGAGGGGCAGAGAATGGAGGTAGTGAGAGTGATCAGTCCTGGCTGACATCTGGAATGTTGTTCAGAATTGCCAGTGCCTGGTAATAATAAAAGACAGACTTTTGGTTGGTTTTACTAGTGTTTTAAAATTCTCTAGAGACAATGCAGCCCCTTAGCTTGCACCTCCATCTGACTAGGTCCCACCACCCTGTACCTGGTACAATGGTGAAGGGGAGTGCTGAGAAAGTAAAGGATGAGGTTAAGCAGGGAACAGTGGTTAGAAGTCCTTCAATCCATGTTTAGAAAAGCATCACAATAGTACTTTAAAAAAACCAGCACTTTTGTTAATTTGCCTGTGAAATGCACCTGGCCACCAGAAGCTTCTAGGCTTCCCTCAAAGTCTTAAGTGAATGAATGGAGTGAGACTAGCAAGCTCTTAAGGACTTGAGTTGGTCTCTACAGAGGAAAAATTTGCCTTGTTTTTTAAAAATTTTTTAATATTTATATATTTTTGAGACAGAGAGAGACAGAGCATGAGCAGGGAAGGGGCGGAGAGAGAGGGAGACACAGAATCTGAAGCAGGCTCCAGGCTCTGTGCTGTCAGCACAGAGCCTGACGTGGGGCTCGAACTCACGAACCGTGAGATCATGACCTGAGCCAAAGTTGGACGTTCAACCAGCTGAGCCACCCAGGCACCCCTGCCTTGTTTTTATCTTAAAAAAAAAAAGTTACATGGGCTTCTCCTTAGCAGTAAAGGCTGAAATGTGCAAGTCCTCAAATGTGCATATTTTTAGACCAGCCAAAGTCTTTTTGTCCCAATGATAGCTATTGTCAATTATTTCAGTTGTCTTGGCTCTATCTGTTATGATAGCTATTGTCAATTATTTCAGTTGTCTTGGCTCTATCTGTTATCTGACAACTTGATCCCATGGATGACTTATCTAATTGACTTCAGGCTCAGGTTCTTGAGATGCCACAGTATTAAAAACAGTAATACCAATTCCTCCTATCTGCAAACCACTCTATTCTTTGCAAAGTACTTTGGCTTCTGGGAGACATTTTGAACCTCATGACTCTGTGAAGGAAATGGAGGTGCTGTGTTTATCTCCCACAATGAGCTGAACCCACCTTGGTGGCCCTAGGAAGACCGGAACCATGTTTATTCTAGAGGCAGAATCACTTCATTTGCTCCTGAGCTCCATTCTATTGTCTATTCTATGAACATGGAAAGCCTGATGCAGATAATCTCACTAAAGTAGGTATCTCTAAAAGACCACTCAGGTAGCTGGGACATTGGCATGTTGAGAACTGGAGTGAGTTTGGCATGGGCTTATTGTTTCCTGTATCTGGAAAAGAACACCATAATCAACACGTTGCCTTACAGGAATATTGTAATGGTTACTGGGAAAACAGAGAACATATATATTTTGTTGTTGTTGTTCTTGGGCTCTGGACACATAGGTATTCTTACCACAGTAGTCAGGAGATAGTCATCATGAGAAACCACTGAAGAGGACTGCACAAGAACTCTCCAGGGACAGGGATATGAGCCAACTGGTCCTGAGGAAGGGGCAGTTGTTTGGAGCTCACCACTAACCTTAGTCAAAGAGGAAAACATGCAAATGGTGGATTCTTTGGAATTTCAGATGTGATCTCTTTCTCTCTCTCTCCCATTACAGTAATCCGGTACAACAGTGATCTGGCACAGAAATACCATCCTTGCTTCTGGATCGATGGGCAGTATCTCTGCTGCTCTCAGACAGCCAAAAATGCTATGGGCTGCCAAATTTTGGAGAATAGGAATGGAAGTAAGAGATCTGATCAATATAACTTCTCCCTCTTTTGACCCTATCCACCACCCTTTCAAGGGTCTGTCAAACCCAGGTTTGTACATTTTGCCCACTGCACAAAGGGGCCTGGGAGAGGGGTTTAGCTGGGGCCGAAATCCTGCTGGCACTCTGCTGTCCAAGCTGTGCAACCTGGTACAGGGCTGTACGCACTTAGACTTTTTATAACTTTCTTAAAGGTAATGTATACAAAAGCTAAGTTCCTAATCAAATCTGTCCCTGGGCCCTTTCCTAAGATGCATTCTATATCAAAACTGGTTTCTTACTTTGTAGGTTTAAAACCTGGGAGTTCTCACCGAAAGACGAAAAAGCCCCTTCCTCCCACACCTGAGGAGGACCAGGTATACAGAGAAATTGGTGCTGCTACTGTTTAAATAGAAACTTACAGGGGCACCTGGGTAGCTCAGTTGGTAGAGCATGTGACTCTTGATCTTGGGGTCATGAGTTCAAGCCCCATGTTGGGTGTAGAGATTAATTTAAAAATAAAATTAAAAATTAAAAAAAGAGAAACTTACAGTCACACCCTGAAAGCACACTAGTCTTAGAACTCCCAGGGGACTTAATAATGTTAATTGGTGTTCTTGAGGAAACATGGGATTTGTCCTAATTAGGACTTCCTATTCAGTGGTAAGATAGAGGGCTATTGCAAAGCTCTTGGCAATGATTTAATCCAATCACCTCTTTAAAACAAAACAAAGCCTGATATTTTTAAGTGAAAAATATTTTCAAACATAGAGTTGTAAGAATTTAACAGTGAAAACCCATATACCCAATACTTGATCCTACCACTAGTATATTATTATTGATTTTTTGGTTACTTTTTGAAATCTAAAAACCTCTTTCTCATACTTTATGAGTAAGCAGGGCTGGAGTTATTATGCTCATTTTACAAACAAGGAAACTAAGATTTGGAGCCACTTAGTAGATCCATGTACTTGTTTAATGCCAAGGTTTCTAGATCATGACTGTTCATGGTTTTTGTCTGGGAAGTTTTAAAAATACTGGTGCCTGGGTCCCATCCCCAGATATGTTGGCACTATTGATATAGGAAACAGCCTATGATTATTAGCCACTCTCTAGATGATTCTGATGTGCACTCCAGGCTGAGAAGCCAGCATAGATACTTGAAAACTGGTTGAATAAATGCTGAATAAACATTTTTTTTATTCCTGATTTAGGTTAGACTGGTGTCTCTAGTAAGCCTGAGAGTTGGGGGAGAAGAGGAGAGGGCTTGATATCTAGCCAAAATCCCCTACTTTTTCCTCAACTACACAGATCTTGAAAAAGCCTCTGCCCCCTGAGCCAACAGCAGCACCTGCCTCTACAAGTGAGCTGAAAAAGGTTGTAGCCCTTTATGATTATATGCCAATGAATGCAAATGATCTACAGCTACGAAAGGGTGATGAGTATTTTATCCTGGAGGAGAGCAACTTACCCTGGTGGAGAGCGCGGGATAAAAATGGGTGAGTCCACTCCAGCCCTTCTGGAGCCTTGTGCCCACCTTCTCCACACACATGCAAAATCTTGCATCATGATCCCCCCGTTCAGTATCCCAATCAGAAGTTGTTCTTCCCACACCAAAGTGACTATGCTGTCCTGCCAAGTACTTCCCAGAGTGCAGCTCTACTTGTGGCCACCTCTCGGAGCCTACAAGGTATGGCCCATATGTTGTCATGCGCATATAATCAGCGCTGCACGTGCAGAAGCTACACACTTCACTGGCTTAGCCATGCATCAGTGACATGATCCTCTTTGAGGGAGGAATGTGGTTTATATACCTCCATTTGAGATCTGTTCTGAGCCCGGGGATACAGTCATATGAATCTGTATCCCCCGCCCCTGCCAGGATGGGAAGTACTGGATGATATACCACACTGTCTCCTCTACAGGCAGGAAGGCTACATCCCTAGTAACTATGTCACCGAAGCAGAAGACTCCATAGAAATGTATGAGTGAGTATGCTTATGTTCCCAGCACACAGTCTTCCCAGACCAATGGAATATAATGTATACATTCTTATACTTTCAGTAAAATTTTTATTTTAAGATACTTACTAAAGCCACTGCCAACTGGGTCAAATGATGCCACCACCCTAAGTCAGTGGGTATGTCTTACCCTCACCCCAAACACTCTTTTCTTATGAGAGCTGGAGAGGTCATCACACAACCTCACCTACCCAAATTCAGAAGAACCATTCAAAGAAAAGTATTTGACAATTTGATAAGAAAGGGTGAAAACGTCAAACTTCTGTTGTTTTCCTTTCTCCCTAATCATGTAAATGGATTATCCTTGAATGTCCTGTCCCTAATCCCTTCCTTGAACCCCTTTGCCTTTTGTCCTGTGCTCTTCATTTCCAACCAGTCTTTGGGAAAGGGATGCTGTGTGCTATGCACATGATAGGTACTCAATAAATAGGAGTTGATTGAACTGACTGAACCACTGGCATAGACGAGCCGTGAAAAGTGCTCTAACCTCTAAGCTGCTAACCCTGTGGCCTAAGAGCCACTGAAGCATTCTCCCTTTACAGGTGGTATTCTAAACACATGACTCGGAGTCAAGCTGAGCAACTGCTAAAGCAAGAGGTAAGTGTGTGACCACAGGCAAATGGCATTCTCCTTGCACAACAAGTGAGGGCTTGCTTCTATCTGTCACCTCAAGGCAAGGCAGTGTCAAGGCTGTCATTTTATTTGGGGGGGGTCTCAATTACACTTTTCAGTATCAAAAGCAATGAGGCTGCAGCTCAAACATGGAACTTGGCAGTAAAATCAAGGCTTCAGTTTTCTCTCAGGTTTGGGCAGGTGGGATGCAGGTGTGAGCACCACTTCCTCCTTAAAGTCAGCTTCTTTTTCATTGTTTCAGGGGAAAGAAGGAGGTTTCATTGTCAGAGACTCCAGCAAAGCAGGAAAATATACTGTGTCTGTGTTTGCTAAATCTACAGGGTGAGCATTACTGTTCCAAGGCCCTGGGGACAAAGGGGAGAGGTTCTTTAACAGTGTGCCTCTCCTACTACCTGTGTGCCTTAAACTCAAAATTCACTTTACTTTGGGTCCTGCTGACCTTTGTTCTCAAGTTGCTGACTCAGCACCCACTTCCTTAGGGACTCTCAAGGGGTGATACGCCATTATGTTGTGTGTTCCACACCTCAGAGCCAATATTACCTGGCTGAGAAGCACCTTTTCAGCACCATCCCTGAACTCATTAACTACCATCAGCATAACTCTGCAGGTGAGTATCAGGGGTACCAGAGAAGAAGGGTGTGACAAGAACCAGTAGAAGCAATTCAGGACAAAGTGGTGAGGGGACAAAAAGCCTCACAAAGCAGTGCAAATTAGCTGTGAAAGAAAACCCTTATGATGCTGGGTAGAGGTCAAGTAAAGAGGCAGTCAAAGGCAGACTTTACACCCAGTACAGACTGACTTCTTATTTGGTGACTGAATCTCAGTGGTAAGGAAAGACATAGAAGATACTGGTAACTAATAAATCAGCAAGTATTCATTGAGTTCCTATTGTGTCCTCAGCAGTTTTCTTGATACTGGAGGAGAACACAGTAATTAGTCAAGGTCCTTGCCCTCAAAGAACATACAGATTAGAAAATATCAGAAGACAGTTTCTAAGTCTGGTAGGCATTTGAAAAACTGGGAGATTGGTGAGGGCATGAATATATTGAGAAGACTTGTTGCTGTCTGCTATCCCCATGCAAGGCAGTGTCAAGGCTATAATTTTATGGGGTCCCAATTACACTTTTCAGTATCAAAAGCAGAAGTAGAATGTGAGCTAAGCCTGGGCTTGGAGGTGGGGATATATTTAGTTGGGGAGTGTATTTCAATTAGTATTTATCTCTTTTTTTCTGAAAATCCTTTTGTGAAAGGAGAAACTTCCAGAAAAATTTGGGCTCGTGAAGATCTTCTGGGATTCAAAATGTACCAGAAAGATAAATATCAGAAGTGTAAGGCTTTAAGCGAGGGTGTGTATGACATCCCACCTCCTACACTGCACCAGCAGCGTGACCCTCTTTGTATGTTTCAGGACTCATATCTAGGCTCAAATATCCAGTGTCTCAACAAAACAAGAATGCACCTTCCACTGCAGGCCTGGGCTATGGTAACTTCTTATTTCTCTAGGGTAGGGTGGACTGATCAGTTGCAAGGACCACCTTTGGCAGACCCAATTAGACCTTGCAGCACATTGTTCTGCACCAGCTGCCTCAAGGAAGATTAAAACAAAGCCAAACAAGTTATTTAATAATTCTTCTTGCCCTGGTGGCTCCTACTGGGACTGCAAAAACAGATTCATAAAGGGATTATTTTTTAATTGTGGTAAAAAAAATAACCATAAAGGAATTTTAACAGATTGTCTAGTTTCTCCTTCCTTTATGGCTAATTGGCACCTAAAATTCCAATTCCTTCAACCAGTAACCACCCTGTCCCTGAGATTTTCCCAGGCAAAGAGACATTAGTACTCCTGAACATTTCCTTTTTACCACTTGCCTATTACTACCCCTAGTAGAGATTCTTATCTATTGTAGGAATTATACATACATGACTCCCAAAGAATCGTATCAAGGCTTTGTTGTTATAGGATCATGGGAAATCGATCCAAAGGACCTGACCTTCTTAAAGGAGCTGGGGACTGGACAATTTGGGGTAGTGAAATATGGGAAATGGAGAGGCCAGTATGATGTGGCCATCAAGATGATCAAAGAAGGCTCCATGTCCGAGGATGAGTTCATTGAAGAAGCCAAAGTCATGATGTGAGTTACAGCCCAAACTCAACTCTCAATCCAGTTGCTGGAGTCTAGGAATTACCAGGACTGTTTCCACTGTGGCTTAAGGTGACCTAGAGTAGGAGAGATTTGGGACCAGGGCCTGAGGTCAATCTTTGATTGGTGGGAATACTAACTGCTGAGGTAATCATTTATTTATCTTAGATATTGGTTGATAATAGTGTTGATCACAGGGTTGTACCATCTCAGTAGCATTTAAGGATAAATGTGAAAAATGAAAATTTCAAAAGGAAGACTGATTCTGATTACCCTTATTATTTAGTTAGCCCTGGGCTTATTTTCTGTTCTATTGACAGGCTTCAAATCCCTCTCTACTCTCACATATTAGGCATATTTGTGGTTTAGGGTGGGAAGGAGGAAAGTCAACTTGTTATCATGGTCCCTTACCTGATACTCTACTTCCAGGCCAACATTTTTCCTCTCCAGCCCCTTTCTGATTAGTATGCAGAGCCAGAAAGGGAGGACTGGTTTGTTGCCTCTCCTGTAGGAATCTTTCCCATGAGAAGCTGGTACAGTTGTATGGCGTCTGTACCAAGCAGCGCCCCATCTTCATCATCACTGAGTACATGGCCAATGGCTGCCTCCTGAACTACCTGAGGGAAATGCGCCACCGCCTCCAGACTCAGCAGCTGCTGGAGATGTGCAAGGATGTCTGTGAAGCCATGGAATACCTGGAGTCAAAGCAATTTCTTCACCGAGACCTGGTAGGACCTCAGAAGGATTGGCCTGGGACCAAGGACCGAGGGGGTGAAAGTAGCAGAGGAATATATATAGTACATGGATGAGGAGGGTTGCTGGAATCATCATTTCAGTTTTATCTAGAAGGCATTAAGAGTTAGGTGAACCTATGCTCCAGTGGTCAACCAGTCAAGGATCTCTAGCCCCAACACAAGTTCTGCCATGGTGGTAGCTAGAGCTGTCACTCACTCGCATCCCCTACCACAGCAAGTAAAAATGGTGGGGTCCTTCAGGACAGAAGGGCAACCCTGCTTCCCATTGGGGCTGCTCCTGGCACAGAACCTCATTTGGTTACATCAGAGTACATTTGTACATTTGGGTGCATTTGTTCTTTTATAAAAAAAATGTTGTATGTTACTTAGCAAACACTTAAAAACACATTTAAAAAAAAACTGAGGGCACCTGGGTGGCTCAATGGATTAAGCATCTGACTCTTGATTTCATCTCAGGTCATGATTTCACGGCTTGGGCGTTCAAACCCCACATCAGGCTCTGTGCTGAGAGCGCGGAGCCTTTTTGGGATTCTCTCCCCGCCCCCTGCCCCTACCCTGCTTGTGCTCGCGCGCGCGCGCTCTCTCTCTCTCTCTCAAAATAAATAAATAAACATAAAAAGTGTTTTCATTAAAAATAAAAACTGAATTTCCAGCTTGTCTTGAAAATCTTGACCATCTTGAAACACCAGGCCCATTCTCACAGACCATGCTAACAGTCTACTGGTGCTGAGGAACAGCTACCTCCTTCAGACCAACTGCAGGCCTTGCATTTTCCTGCAATCTACCCTCCCCACTTCACTCTCTCATTTTGCCTGTGCCTGCCTGGCCTCTAGAGGCATCAGAGTTTGTGCCACTGCTTATTTCAGGGAGGCCAAGGCTCAAATTGTCTTAGCCCACTGGCAGAAAAGCAAACCAAACAAAACAAACTTGCCTTCTGTTTTCCCTAATTCTCTCAACATTTTGGTAGAGGAAGAGGTGTCATGGAATCATCACTGTGAATGGAATCATTCTGCGTGCCCTCAATGTTTTACTTATGTCTACATAGCAGGTTGCTTTAGATGTATGGGAAATGTATCCAAGTTTCTCAGTGGCAACAGCTGACTCCTGCTGGGTGGGAAAGTGTCTCTGGAGTGAAAGAGATGAAGCTTCCCTGGCTTCATTCCCCTGGTGGGCAGAAGCTTTGTGCCTTTGTGACCTGTATGTCAGGGCCAGAGTCTCACTGGTAATTGTTGTACTACAGGCAGCCCGAAACTGTTTGGTAAATGATCAAGGAGTTGTTAAAGTATCTGACTTCGGCCTGTCCAGGTAAGTGTATCTTTTTCATCTTTCCCTCTACCAGTAAAATAAGGGTGCTTGGGTGACTCAATCATTCAAAGTGTCTGACACTGGCTCAGGTCATGATCTTGAAGTTCGTGAGTTCAAGCCCCGCGTTGGGCTCTGTGCTGACACCTCGGAGCCTGGAACCTGCTTCAGATTCTGTCTCCCTCTGTCTCTGCCCCCTCCCCTGTTCCGTCTCTCTCTCTCTCTCTCTCTCTCTCTCTCTCTCTCTCTCTCTCTCTCTCAAAAAATGAATTAACATTAAAAAAAGTAAAAGTAAAAATAGCACAGCACAAACATGAGGCAGCATTATTGTTTTTCACCCTCTCCCTTTCTTTTATCCCCCTCATTCTAGTCTTTCTGTTCCTTTTCTTTCTCTGAATTATTTAAGTCACTTCTTTTGTCCTTTGTATCCTTCTCCTCTATTTTGTCATTCCCTCTTTCTTTAGCCAATTTCTCCAAATATGTTGTTTTTGATTTGTTAATCCTGTTGTCTCTACTCCTGAGCCTCCTTCTTTACTAATTAGTCTAATTCCCACGGGCAACTACAGACTAGAAGGAAGGAGAAAAGACAAAGAAGGACAGAGAAGAAGAAGGGAGTATTATTTCACTTCATACTTTCTGTAACCATATTATTAATCAAGAAAGCTAATTCAGATAAGAAAACAGGATTACATTAAAAATAACTTTTTAAAAACATACTGATTGGCCCATAGGCATGCATTTGTGCAGTTCATATGACTGTGCCAAGAAAGTTTAAGCACATGTCAAGCTCTTCAAATCCTAACAGTAACAAGTCTTGAACCATCCACAGGTATGTCCTGGATGATGAATACACAAGCTCAGTAGGCTCCAAATTTCCAGTCCGGTGGTCTCCACCAGAAGTCCTTATGTATAGCAAGTTCAGCAGCAAATCTGACATTTGGGCTTTTGGTGAGTGGATAAAATTATACAGATTATATAGCTCAAAGGAAGGGAAAGCAGTGGGGAAATTGCCACTTTGTAGCCTGCACACAGAGGTTACTATTTGTTGTTTTCATTCTTCTAATCCTTAGGGAGTGCTTACTATTGTCAGGCACCACAGGGGTTCCTGGGGCTAAAAACAGTAAAATAGACATGATTCCTGCCTTCTTAGAACTCACAATATATTGATAGGAACAATTTATTCAGTATTCCACAGCTTCTGAATACTGATTATGTACCAAGGGACTCTACCAGACCCCATAATTACAAATAAGAAGCTGTCTCTTTCCTAGAGGAGCTAATAGTCCAGTAAGACCATGTTTACCCTCTAGTGTGGTCAGTACTACAGGAGAAGTTTGGACCAAATGCAAAATTCAAAGTGTGGGGAATCAGCTCCATCTAATATTTGACATTGATCTAGGAAGACTAGTGTCCCAACTACCTGAAGAGACTGCAAATCGACTTAATACATTTTTTCATTTTCTAGGGGTTTTGATGTGGGAAATTTACTCTCTGGGGAAGATGCCATATGAAAGATTTACTAACAGTGAAACAGCTGAACACATTGCCCAAGGTCTACGTCTCTATAGGCCTCATCTAGCTTCAGAGAGGGTATATAGCATCATGTACAGCTGCTGGCATGAGGTAAGTGTTTTGTTGGGACCTCTTAAGTGATTTCCTCAAGCTGTACTTTCCCATTTAGCCAGCCAGGCACCCAGTCCCCATGCTCCCTGGCCACATGGCGGCTGGGCACACACCGATAGCTACACACATTCTTGGACCCAGCCTGTACCCCAGTCCTTTGATGGCCAGAGGCTTTCCCAGGCTCATCCAGTTTTCCCTAGAGTATCATTAACAGACTCCATTACCAACTCAGCTTTAGGGAGAGGGGATGTTGTGGGTCCATGTCACCTAGCATAAGCAAGCAGTTAACAGTACTCAGGCAAATGTATGGACTCTTACAATGAAGAGAAAAGTCATTAAAATTTGTGTTGATTCCTTTGGAAGTCATTGGCTTTTTCTTCTACTTTACTAACTGCCAACCTTTTCTGGCTGTGGTCCTAAATGGCATTAAAAAAAAATCCTGAAAGGAACTAAAATAGGCAGTGGTCATTTTTAATTTTTTAAATGTTTATTTAGTGTTTTGAGAGAGCGAGAGAGAGAGAGAGAGCAAAGCAGGGGAGGGGGGGAGGGGGCAGAGAATCTGAAGCAGCGTCCATGCTGACAGCAGAGAGCCCAATGTGGGGCTCGAACTCAAGAACCACTAACCTAAGCTGAAGTCGGATGCTGAACCAACTGAGCCACCCAGGTGCCCCAGTAGTGGTCATTTTTCTTTTTTAAATATAATGCATCATGGAGTATGTGGATAGTAGTGGTATTTTGAAAATAAAGAGCCTGTCCCACTATTACTAAAATGTTTTGGGGGCACCTGGGTGGCTCAGTTGGTTAAGCGTCCAATTTCAGCTCAGGTCATGATCTCGTGGTCTGTGAGTTCCAGCCCCGCATCGGGCTCTGTGCTGACAGCTGAGAGCCTGGAGCCTGCTTCAGATTCTGTGTCTCCCTCTCTCTCTGCCCCTTCCCTGCTCATGCTCTGTCTCTCTCTGTCTCAAAAATAAAAATAAAATAAAATAAAATAAACTGTGTTGCTGCTCTCACCTTGAGTTTTTTCAGAGGTGCTTTCTCCACTTTTCAGTAGATCCTTGGCAACTTTAATTTGGCACCATAAATCTCTAGTAGGAAATGAATGCTCGGCTTAGTTCTGTGCCACTAGAAACAGGAAAGGACAGTGTCCAACAAGCATATATGTGAATCTGGAGTCCTCTTGGTGGGGTGAAAAGTGGGTATCTGGATCAAAGCATGATTCCTTTCCCTTCAACAAATGACTGAAGTCACAAAGGATGTATGGAGAAAGGGACACCATTTCCCTTCTCTCTCCTGAGCCACCTGGGTGGCTCAATCAGTTAAGCGTCTGACTCCTGATTTTGGCTCAGGTCATGATCTCATGGTTCCTTGGAGCAAGCCCCACATTGGGCTCTGTGCTGACATCGTGGAGCCTATTTGGGATTCTTTCTCTCCCTCTCTCTGTTCCCCACCCCCCACCCCTGCCCATGCCCTGTCGCTGTCTTTCTCTGTCTCTCTTTCTGTCTTTTTACCAAAATAAATAAACATTTAAAGAAAAGTAATACTCATGAAATTGGCGTATCAGAATCCCTGGAGAACTCTTAAAACTGCAGATAACTGGGCCTTACTTTCAGAGATTCCAATTAGGTATGTCTGAAGCAGAACCCAGAAAGTCTTCCAAAAAAACTTTTTTTAATGTTTATTTTATTTTTGAGAGAGAGAGACAGATCACGAGTGGGGGAGGAGCAGAGAGGGAGACACAGAATCTGAAGCAGGCTCCAGGCTCTGAGCTATTAGCACAGTGCCCTATGAGGGGCTCAAACTCATGAGCCATGAGATCATGACCTGAGCCGAAGTTGGACACTGAACCGACTGAGCCACCCAGGTACCCCCCCACCCAGAAAAGTCTTTTTAAACATCCCTGGAAATTCTGATACTCAGCTAGGTTTAAGAACCACTGATTCAAAGGGACAAGAAATTGATGACTTTTTGGTTCTGATGGACTGAGACCTTTCTGGCATGAATATGCCCTGAATCACGAAATACCTCAGGGGTTTATGGACCATGGTGGTCACAAAGGGTCTCAGTCTAGAGGCCAGACAGTGGTAATAAAAATGTCCTAGGTGCAGAGGATCTCTGCCCACTGATGCAGCCCATGATCTTGAAATGTTAATTTCTTTGTAGAACTTTGTGGGATGATAGAAACCGTATTTGAAAGCTTACAATTTCAGTTCTGTCAAACATTTAAACTTGTTCAGTAGCCATTTTTCACTTGAGGATCCACAATAAGGATGCATTGATGTACAATTTTGTAATGAATTTATCCTCAGTTTAATCAGTGTTTGTGAGTTTAATTTGCGAATTGTCCCATCACATTAATAACCTGAGTTACTAAAGATGAAAAGTGCACAAAGACATTATGGAGCACTTCCATTTCTTTTCTTCTTTCTTTCTTTCTTTCTTTCTTTCTTTCTTTCTTTCTTTCGTGTGTAATTGACAGGTTATGCTGTAGGGAATATAGGATACACTTGATAAACATTTGCTGCTTACTCAGTGCATTTCCCTTGAATTTTGGATTTTAGCCTGCTGTTACACTCTACTTTCTGTTTGGTTTTAGAAAGCAGAGGAACGCCCTACTTTCAAAATTCTTCTGAGCAACATCCTAGATGTCATGGATGAAGAATCCTGAGCTCACCAATAAGCTTCTTGGTTCTACCCCTCTCCTCCACAAGCCCCAATTTCATTTCTGAGGAAATCCCAGGTTTACAGGCACTGGGTCCTTTGTGCTCTTGCTGAATACACAAAGGCCCCTCTCTACATCTAGGAATGACTCTTTTCTATGATTCTCTGGGATAGTACCTTCTGAGCAAAAGCCAAGGAATTCTTGTGCCTGGTATTGTTCTCAGAGAAAATAATTTCCAGGAGTATTAAGACAGGACTGAATTTGGGATGGAAAGTTTGGAGGAGGGAGGGATGTAAATAGCCTGACAAGGGATCCAACAGCTCTTTGGGTAGGCATTAGAGCTTGGGGGGCGGGAGGCAGAATTTGGCAAGAATAAAATGGTGTCATAAAAATGGGAGGGCAGGGTGTTTTGATAAAATAAAATTACTGGAAAGCACGAAGGTTTCTTGCTACCTCGATTAATCACACAACCTCCCTGAAGCGCCCTATCTCAGTGTTGCAGAGAACTGTTGTGTGGCATTGGTTTGCCATATTCCTACTTTGAGAACTCGGCAAGATCCACGGCAATTAACTCCTCTGGCTCTTGGAAAATTCTGGCTCTAAATCAGAGATAAACTCACAAGCAAAGCTCCAGTGCATGCAGCATTACCGGAATGAATCTGAAAGTTGGGGACAAATTCTGCAGGAGCCTCTTTCAAAACACCATCAAAGAACTGGGGCTCCAGGATCGCTAAGAGACGGGCCTAGCAGTCACAGCGGCAGGAAAAGCGCGGGCCAATTTGGAAGTGGGCAGGGCCAGGGATTGTCGGGCAGACCGAACCGGCCACCTGGTGTGAAGTAACTTCCTTTTTCACTTTTGACCGTTTCTCTTTGGAATAGCATCTCGACCGCATCGCAACACCCGGCTACAAGCCCGGAGGCCTCTCAGCTGACGTAGGAAGCGGCCGCTGGGTCGCGAGCTGGAGCGGGGAGCGCAAGCGGCTGGGAGGAGCGGCGGGCGGGGGTAGGGGGCCACACGCCGGCGCATTGCAGTCACGGGGCGGGTCTGGAGGCGGTGGATTGTGGTTCCGGTTCCGTCGCGGAGACACGTGAAGGTCGGTGAGTTGCTGCGGAGTTCCTCTCGGCACGCGTGGCGGCGCTGGGATGGATTCCTCCTCGTCTTCGTCCGCGGCGGGTTTGGGTTCGGTGGACCCACAGCTGCAACATTTCATCGAGGTGGAGACTCAGAAGCAGCGCTTCCAGCAGCTGGTGCACCAGATGACGGAACTTTGTTGGGTGAGGAGCTGGGGCTGGGACCTAGCCACTGTCCCTGCTTTCCCCCTGCCCCTTCCGGGCGGGACTTGTCAGGACGTCCAGGATTCGGGGACGGGGAGGACCCGGTAGCATCTTGCCTTGGTTTCCTTCGGTTTCTCACACCAAGCGGGAGGGGTGAGAGGGTGACCCCGCTTCTCGGGGAATTCTCACGCCAGACCTCGGCTTTGTTGGTGCAGAGGACTGGGGATCACACTTGTCCCGAGCAGCACTTTTAGGCACCTGAGGTTGACGCTGCCTGGTGCTGGTCACCAATACTGAGCTCTTATTTTTGGAGCCCCGATTCCCAGGAAGCGAGTCTCCCATTCCTGGACTCCTCAGGGTTAACCTGGATTTCCCAATTGCTTTAACCGTTGTCCGTGACAAATGAGTCGCTGTAGCCCACTAACTGTAAAAGTAGCGTCTCCCTCCCTCCCCCCCCCCCCCGACACTTAAATTTGCTTTTTTGTTGGGTTGTTGTGTAATACCAAGCTGTTTCGGGTCTCAATGTTGAGGAATTGAGTATGCCTTGTGAGGGGACTTGGCAAAAGGGTGAAAGGCATTTGCAGCTTAGGATCAAAGTGTTCTCTACCTGCCAAGGACAGCATAACTGCCCTGCCTTGAGAAAAAAAATCTCATAGAATTCAGAGGTCAAGGATAATTTTCCTTGGAAGTGGAGAGTCTGACGCTTGTGTACACAGCAGAGAATAACTAATAAAATTCATTTGAAATAACTTGAACTATATACAGTTATTGGTTCCATAGTCCCTTTCACATAAACTTATGGTATTGTGGGACTCTGACCCCTAACAAATGCTTACTTAAGTCCTGTACTGCTTGGTATTTTCATTCTTTGGAAAAAAAACAAAACAACAACAACAACTGTAATTCATTACATTTGGGCCAGGAGGAGGTGTGGTTGAGGATTCCTCTAAGAATCTGTAATTTGTGGGCCCTTTAGGAAAATTCATACAACTTTCCATTCATCTTGAGAGGATTCAAGAACTTCTGGCTTAAGTATACAAGGTTACAGCATCTTGGGTAATAGATGTCTTTTTTTTGTTTGATAGGTTTCAGGGTGTCACTGCTGTGATTTATGCTTTCACCCCCCTTTTTTCCCCCTGGCAGTTAGTCTAAAGGCATTTAATGGTGGCAGCATTGTGGAGTTACAGCCAAATTCAGCCAAGGGTTACTTCACTTGTATTTTGCCCCTCCCCCCCCCTTTTTGCTCTGTAATAGCTCCACCATTTTCTGGCCCAATAATTTTGGGCAAAGTATCTCTCCCACTGCTTCCCTGTTTGTAAAATGAGGATTAATAATAGTATCTATTAGGTAGGATTGTTGTGAGAATTTAATGTAAGGCTGTAGATAACTGCTTGCCATACGCCAAATGAGAAATATTAACATAACAGATACTGGGTTTAGGTGAAATTTTTCCTATAAATAACAAGAAGTTACCCCCCCCCCCTTTTTTTACCCAAAGTTCTCTTTGTGATTCTGTATCTTGTCCTGTTTGTGATTCTGTATCTTGTCCCGAGCAGGAAAAGTGCATGGACAAGCCTGGGCCAAAGTTGGATAGTCGGGCTGAGGCCTGTTTTGTGAACTGCGTTGAGCGCTTCATTGATACAAGCCAGTTCATCTTGAATCGACTGGAACAGACCCAGAAAACCAAGCCAGTTTTCTCAGAAAGCCTTTCTGACTGATCTCAGCATTACCTCTTTGGAAAAGGAAGGTAGTCCAAGAAATGAAGAGCTGTTGATGGGATAGTTGAAGAAAAGGCTATGGGGGGATTGGCTCCCACCTTTGTCACTCTTGGGACATCCTGTCATCTGAGAATGAACAAAGACCAGTTTTGTGTGTGTGTGTGTGTGTGTGTGTGTGTGTGTGTGTGTGTGTGTGTGCGTGTGCGCGCTTTGAGGGACATGTGTATTTGACTGTGTTTTTTAATGCTAATCTTGTGAAAACAATTGACAGATGAATGGAAAACTCTACTAGATGCATATTACTGTATGTGGGACTGTGCTTTCTCAAAGTCCCATTAATTGCTCTCTATAATTTTGACAGTGGAACTGCTTTCTCTAATTTGATAGTGGGACCACATAGGTACAACCTGTCATTTGCATGGATTCATTTAGGATTTCTGGGGAGATTGTTATACATCTTTGTGTCTCTCAGAAAGGGCAGCAATGAGCAAAGGGTAATTTGCTACTTAACTGTAGGCCTCCTTATCTAGTGTTTTGACTATCAGTGTTGGAAAAAAATCGATGGGATATTCATACAATACACTTCAGCTTTCTAGATAATCTCCCCTATGCTGTGATTTACTTAAATATATAAAGGTATGGTCTCAAGGTAGTACAGGTAGCTTGAGTTTCTAGAGGCCTTTGGTTATAAAGGAATGTAGCCAGTGAGCATAATACTCATTACTAAACTGCCACAAGGAAGAAGCTTACTGACGCTGTATATCAGGGTTGAAAAAATTCAAAGATGTGCCTAAGTATGTTGTAAAGATTTAGGCCAGTCAAGAACTAACAGCAGTTTCAGGTAGAGGTGCATGTCTAATGTTAATCAGTATAGGTTCCATTGATTGCATCTTTTTAATCACTGAAATAAAAGCTTCTACAAAATTAAACTCTGATTGAGAAGGCTTTCTATTCTGGTTATCACCTGCACCCTGGAGAGATTTGGTGTAGTCTGGTTCCAAGACTGAAGGTTAATCAGTCCAGGTACCTCCTCTGTGCAAGGAACAGCATGGTATTCCAGGAATCTCTGACCTTTATGTGACAAAAAGAGAACCTTCAGATGAGATGAGATGAGATGGGGGAAATTTCACTGTTGACGGTCCATTCCTTGAGTGTAGTAGAAGAGGTTATATTGACTGGATTCCATACCCCCCCAACTTCAAATCCTAGTAGTATACTGGAGTGTAGACCTAAAGTGGAACTGCCTGTTGGGAGTCTTTGGTTCAAGTCCACGAAGGTTGGGGAAATACACATTTCTAGAAGCCTCAAGTCCTTTTAGCTTTCCACGATATATGTACTATAAGGAAATTTTTAAAAATCCTGATGAAAAAATTCAACAAAAGTTTTTCTTTTAAGTTTTATTTATTTATTTTGAGAGACAGCATGAGCAGGAGAGGAGCAGAGAGAGAGAGAGAAAGAGAATCCCAAGCAGGCTCCGCAGAGCCTGACATGGGGCTCAATCTCACAAACTGAGATCATGATCTGAGCCGAAATCAACAGTTGGATGCTTAACAGACTGAGCCACCCAGGCACCCCCAACAAAAGTTTTAAGTGATTACTCTGTGCCAGATACTTTCTTGCCAGAGACTCAGGAGTACATAAAAAATAAAGGAGTGCCATGTAGAAAAAGCAGGGAATGTTTGTGGGGGTATTGTGATTTGACATAAGATGGTTAGAGAAGGCCTCTTTGGGAACATGGCATTTTAGCAGAGACCTGAAAGAATTAAGTGACCAAGTCATGTTGGTATCTGGGAAGAATATTTCAAGCAGAGGTTACAGAAAGTCCAAAGGCCCCAAGGTCAGAGCAGCGTGCTGTGATGCTAAAGTAGACTAGTCAAAAGGTCAGTATGACTGGGGTGAAATGAATAAGGAGAATGCTAAGAAATAAAGTCAGAGACCTATGCATGAGAGGGACTGGGGCTGGGAGGCAGGGATGTGCACTGATCATACAGGGCTTTGTAGGCCATTGCAAGTACTTGGTTTTTACCAAGCAAGATGGGGAGCCATTTGAGGGTTTTTAGCAGATGAGTGATGTGATATCGCTTAAGTTTTACAGGGATCTGGCTGCTGTTTGGAGAACATGTACATGTAGAGAAGTAATAATAATGTCATTTTGAAGTCCAGGAGAACTCAGGCTCTTAGAGTAGGTATCTAGCATATACTTTGTATCTATATATCTCTATTGTTTTCCACCACCGCCCCCCCCCCCCCCCCCGAGTTTAGTGTGTTCTCATAAAACCTCAAGTCATAAAGGGAGGGTCTTTTAGTCTTTGCCTTCTTATTAATTCTTCCTTACTCTTTTTCTTATATATTATTATGTCATTATTTATTAGCTATTTCATTCATTGTTACTCTTGCTTCACTTAGTATTAAAATATTCTCCTCACATTTAGACACAAAGTTAACCATTTTGTTTTACAGTGTTACTGCTTGCTCAGCTAGTGTACATAATGAGAAAGAGTCTGTCAGATTGATACAACATGCTTGAGCACCAAGTATATGTGTGACACTGCTAGGTACAAGATAATAGGAAAGAAAAGGTCGAACATTTGTCCCCATCTGCGAGGAAGTTAAGTATACCAGAGCAACAATTTAAGCTTTTGTTTGCTTTGTCAGTCTCCAGAATTTATTTTCAGGATCTTGATAGAAAGGTGGTAGTGTCAGCCCTAATAACATTCAAAGTTCTCATTTCAATATTCAGGGTACAATGCTTAAGACATAAAGAAATAAAAGGAATGAATTAGCAGGCTGTTCCCGAAATGCAATCTTACTTGGAAGCCTAATGTATAAAACAGAGAAGCAAAGCTGCTCCAACAGTGATGGGGATATCTGGAGGCCTGCTGTTGTCACCCCCACCCCCACTTCACCCACCCCTGTGGTGCCTAAGGCACTGTCTTAGGACCTCTAGGGTTTTACTAAGCATACTGTGAAAACTGGACCAAGACTATCCCTAAGGCCCCTGTCCATGAACCCATGAATGAACATTAGGGATGACACATGCAAGGAAATCAAGCAAGAACTTCATATTTATTTATGGTAACAAATCTCTATTAGGAGTTTAGATTTAAAAATATAACAAGTCAATAAACCCCATGTAGAATAACATTTACATGGAAAGCAATCGGGGCTTTTTTTAAAGCAATTTTCATTCGTATGAGTACCTTAAAAAATCTTGGCCTGGGGAGATTTTATTTCAAAGACCACCCACTAGTGCATCTTTTGAGACTCTTCATACTTCCATCCTGTCTCATCTTCTGGATTCAAAAGAGGCTGATGCAGAAGAGTCTGGTAACGTGCATTTTTATTCCATGTAAGAGAAATGGTATTGTTTAGATTTTTTATGAAGTATTTTTTTTACGTTTATTTATTTTTGATAGAGCACAAGTGAGGGAGGGGCAGAGAGAGGAGACACAGAATCTGAAGCAGGCTCCAGTCTCCGAGCTGTCAGCACAGAGCCCCATGCGGGGCTCGAACTCACGAACTGTGAGATCATGACCTGAGCTGAAGTCGGAAACTTAACCGACTGAGCCACCCAGGCGCCCTTTGGGTATTGTTTAGATTAATTGATCCCCAGTCAATGGGCAGCAGATACCACAAGGGACCTCTCAAAAGGCATGGAGGAAAAAAGCCCAAGAACTAGGGTGAGGAAACCACAGGTGGTACCACCAAAGTTGCTGAGAGACTTTGATGCCATTCCTTGAAAAGAATGGCAGAGAGGTGATGACAGCAGTAGGGAAAAGCAAATACTATACGAAAAGGACTGCATAGGTACTGGCAATAGCCAAAGCCTTGGTCAGATAGTTCATTTGAATGCCACACCCATCACAGACAAGTCAAGAGTATCCAGTTGAGGGCTGGTTATGTGATTGGCTTCTCTAAAACAGCTGCTTCAAGGCAATGCCCAAACTTGATACCCGACACAGAAAGTGAGCCAACAGAAGATCATATCTGAATATACATAAGGAGGCCATCATGAGGTCCCACTATGAAGACAAGCAAGTGGAACTGATCACTACACACAAATCCTGTGATAAAAGAAAATAATTGAATTACTACTTTTAGTACTTATATAAGAAATGCTAAATCAATTTGATGATTAATTCATTACATCCATTAACATTTTAACAAGAGGAACATTTCAGCCATTAACCATTAATGTATGAACTAATAAAATTTGTGTTGTGTATCTAAGGCTATATCTTAAAAAATCACTCAAAAAGGCAAAGCCTATACAATATGATTAGGGTACTTTCTGCTACACAGAAATACATAAAAGGGATGGTTAGGATATAGCAAGCCAGGATTCAAATGTACTGATCAGGAACTCTAGATGAACAAAAGGGTCAACAGAATTTTGAGCTGTATCTATAATATAATAATAGCTATACTTTGCTGAGGAAATATATACTATTTGCCACATGTTGTACTAAGTATTTTACATGGGTCATCTAAAAATTACAACTCAGAGGAACTATTATTACATCGATTTACAGATGGAGGAGCTGAGGCCCACAGAAATGATCTTATTCAAGGTTACACAGCTAATAAATTACAGGGATGGTTTTTGAATCCAAGCAGTTTGACCCCAGAACTAATGGTCTGAACTACTACACTAAACTACCTCCTAATGCATTTAAAGATAGGAAGATATGTTTCTTTAAAAGGCAAGGCCAGAGTGGAACATTTCATTCTGGAGATACAATGGTATAATAGAAAGAGAATAGGTTTCAGAGTTAGGCAGAACGGGTTCAAATCCTGACTTTGCCAACACCTGTGTGACCTTAGGGAAGTCACTTAACCTTTGATCTTCAGTTCCTTTTTAAAAAATTTTTTAAAGTTTATTTATTTATTTTGAGAGAGGGAGAGAGAGAATCCCAAGCAGGCTCTGCACCATCAGCTCAGACCCCGATGCAGAGCTTGAACTCACAACTGCAAGACCATGACCTGAGCTGAAACCAAAAATCGGATGATTAACCAACTGAGCCACCCAGGCTCCCCTGATTTTCAGTTTCTTTATAAAACTGAGATGGTAATGCCCACCTTAAAGGGTTGAAAGATGAGATCACATGTAAAGTACTTGGTACACTATAGATGCTTTAGCAGTAGCAATTGATTACCATTATTCAGAACTGAGCATCTTTGATAACCCTGGCAGAGTCATTATATGGGAGAACAAGAGAAAAGCAAAAAGTCACTTAATGAAGCTGACTCATTGATGAAGTGGCAGGGCTAATGGAGCATATAATATTAAGAATCTTGAGTTTTATCTTGCAATCAATGGGAAGCTATTGAAGGATTTTAAACAGTGGAGTAATATAATGATATTTGCACTTTTTTAAGTGACCAAAGTATTACATGCATGTTTTAAAACTTTCAAACAATATAGAATTGTTTAAAATAAATGAAAGTTCTCCCCTTACCCTCATGTATGTATTTAGAAAGATCACTTTAGTAGCTAGATGGTAGTTGGATTAAGACAAAGAGAGCAGCAGTAAGAGTATTTTCACTAATTGAGGCAACAGACTGTGAGGGATTGGATTCAAATAATTTCAGAAATTTCAGGAATTTCAGAAATTTCTAACTGATTCACATTCCCTTTGTTACTGATATAGTGATTAATAAGATCCCTCTCAGTCTATTCCTGAGTGAGCTTTCATCAAGCTTCCCTACTTCACACAAAACTCAGGAGCTGTAAAATAAAAGGTTGTTAATTTTGTCTATGTAAAAAATTCTGAACAGCAAAAACTTCATTAAGCAAAGTTAAAAGAAAAATAACAAACAGGAAGCGAATCTTTGAACCTTTTCTACAAAGGACTAATTTCCTTATATAAAGGACCCCTACAAATCAATCATAAAAGACCATTCAATAGAAAAATGGACAAAGGATATAAAAAGACAATTCAAAGAAATGGAAACACAGATGGCTCTTGAATATGTGAAAAGATGTTTATATTTAAGAGAAATTTTAAAAACCTACACTGAGCTATAACATCTCTCACCTGTTAGACTGGCAAAACAAAATTCTGGTAACATACTGTTGTGTGGGTGGTGAAAGGAAACGGTTACCCTTACACTACTAGTGGGGGTGTAAATTGGTATCATCTCCATGGAGAACAGTTTAACAATATCTACCAAGTTATATATGTACACACCTATTCCAGAAATCTGACTTCTAGGAATTCATCCTATGGATATACGCACATGTTCCAGCTGACAAATAAGATTATTCACTGCAGCATTGTAACAGAAAGGGACTGGAAACAACCCAAGTGTCTCTCAATAAGATATTGATTAAAAAATGTTCCTACAATGAGATACTTAACTATGTAGCTATGAGGCTACATACATACATACAAAAATGTATGAGGGATCTCTATCTATACCAATATTGAGCTCCAATACATAGTTAAAACAGCAAGATTGAAGACACAATATGCTACCACTTGTGTAAAAGGGGGGGAGATTAAAACATATGTGCACATTTGCTTGAATAAGCATAAAATATCTCTTGAAGGATATTGTTAACGTTGGTTGCATCCGGGAAGAGGAACCATGTCGTTGGGGAGTAAGGATGGGAGGAGGCTTTACCATACATCTTTTCTGTATGCCTTTTGAATTTTGAATCATGTGAATGTATTACATATTCAAAAAATAAATATTATTTTAAAAATAAAATTTCTCCCCACTTCAGAACTCTGAGCTCTGTACTAAAAAGTGGAGAGGTGTGTTGGAAACCACTTCCAGGAATAAAAGCTCTATATTTGAATTGCAACACTTTCAAGTAGTTTTAGTTTTATCGTTGTTGTTGTTTGTTTAAGAAGGCTCAACTCCCAACCTGGAGCTTAAACTCACGACCCTGAGATCAATAGTTGCATGCTCTACCAGCTGAGTCAACGAGGTGCCCCTCTTCCTTCCTATTCTTTTCATTTTTTTAATATTTTATTTTTAAATAGGCGGATGTTCAACGTCACTCCTCATCAGGGAAATACAAATCAAAACCACGCTGAGATACCACCCGTCGCCAGAGTGGCTAAAAAGAACAAATCAGGAGACTATAGATGCTGGCGAGGATGTGGAAAAACGGGAACCCTCTTGCACTGTTGGTGGGAATGCAAATTGGTGCAGCCACTCTGGAAAACAGTGTGGAGGTTCGTCAAACAATTAACAATAGATCTACCCTATGAGTCAGCAATAGCACTGCTAGGAATTTACCCAAGGGATACAGGAGTACTGATGCATAGGGGCACTTGTACCCCAATGTTTATAGCAGCACTCTCAACAAGAGCTAAATTGTGGAAAGAGCCTAAATGTCCATCAACTGATGAATGCATCAAGAAATTGTGGTTTATATACACAAAGGATTACTATGTGGCAATGAGAAAGAATGAAATATGGTCTTTTGTAGAAACGTGGATGGAACTGGAGAGTGTTATGCTAAGTGAAATAAGTCATACAGAGAAAGACAGATACCATATGTTTTCACTCTTATGTGGATCCTGAGAAACTTAATAGAAGACCATGGGGTTGGGGAAGAAAAAAAAAGAGGTTAGAGAGGGAGGAAGCCAAATCATAAGAGACTCTTAAAAACTGAGAACAAACTGAGGGTTGATGGGGGGTGGGAGGGAGGGGAGGGTGGGTGATGGGTATTGAGGAGGGCACCTGTTGGGATGAGCACTGGGTGTTGTATGGAAACCAATTTGACAATAAATTTCATATTTAAAAAAAAATAAATAAAAATAAATAATCTCTACACCCAACGTGGGGCTCAAACTGACAACCCTGAGATCAAGAGTTGCAGGCTCCACTGACTGACCCAGCCAGGCGCCCCCTGAACTGCAATTCTTTCAGATGTCCACTAGTCTCAGATTATTTATATACCTAAGGACCTCAAGCAAATGTGGGATAAGGGTGAGATGAATAAAGCACTCACCTTGTGTGCAGAATTTAAGGGGATACCAGAAAAACCTCAATAATCTAGATAATTCAGTATTTGCCAATTGAAATTAATGCAAAAATCCATGATGAACAGAATATCAAAATTTTAAATAAGGACAGGATCAACAAAAGTGCCATACTGAGCCATACAGGAGCTTGAGGCAAAAGGAAAAATGTGGACCCCATATACATGTTTTTATGTATTCTTGAATGGTTGTTTTCCAGAACATTAAAGCAGTTACAAAATTGAAAAGTAGATACATTAAAACTCACAGCATTAAGTTTAAATATTTTATTTATGCCAAGACCATAATTTATTAAAGTTTTATTTTCCTGGCTTTAATGGCAGCAAACTCATGAATACATTTTCATCAAAACCAATAATATTTTCATTACATGTTTAATTAGGCCGAAAAGAATATGTAGAATTTGTGGGGGTAGGGGGAGAAGAGAAGTGCTAGTAATCTGGTGCAACTGAAATGCATGGTAGACATTGGAGAATCTGTGGTGATAAGAATCACAAGGTAGGCCTGGAATATTTCATTATGCCATGCTCAGGAGCTTGGATTTTATTTTGAAGGCACTGGGGAACATATAAAGTCTTTCATTTTATTTTATTTTTTAATTTTTTAAACATTTATTTATTTTTGAGACAGACAGAAACAGAGCATGAACAGGGGAGGGTCAGAGAGAGAGGGAAACCCAGAATCTGAAGCAGGCTCCAGGCTCTGAGCTGTCAGCACAGAGCCTGACGTGGGGCTCGAACTCACAGACCAAGAGATCATGACCTGAGCTGAAGTCTGACGCCCGACCGACTGAGCCACCCAGGCGCCCCACATATGAAGTATTTTAAAGCACAGGTTTTAGGAAAATTAGAATTATACCAGTGCGACTGAAGGACAAGACTAGAAGTAGAGACCTGATAGATTTTTAAGCTAGAAAGGTAATTCCAAGGTAAATAGGCTGGGTTTTGATGGCTGAGAGAAGAGGAAAAATGAGGATGACCAACCATTCAAGATTCACCCATTTACAACCTGTTCGGTATCCATATTATTTATATTACACATTCCTGAAATGTGTGAAAGGAGATACATTACTCTCTCCTTTCTAAAAAGTATGCCAGCTTTTATTTTTCTAACATAGCTCACCAAAAAGCTTGAGAATCATGCATATGATCGATTTTCTCATATTAATAGTGACCCATCCATATCCACATCTCACATATGTGAGATATATCCTCCTCACCTTCACTATACTCCTTTGCAAGAAACTGACAAGAAATCTGGTATTCTGCCAAATGTACCAAGACTTGGATAGAAAAAATAAAAGTGGCAGCAGACCTCAGGTAACTGGTAGGTTGACAGTTTTGTTTTCTTTTTAGGCAAGAAAAATATTTTTAGTGAAGTAGGGCAGGAAAAATCCATTTACATTCTTCTATGAAAGGATGGCCTTCTCAATAAAGAATTAACATCAAAGCCAATGCTGCCTGCCATTCTAAGATTATTATAAATATAATCTTTCATGTCCATTTACAGTAATGTGGTGAAAATAGCCTGAAAGTCTTCCCTCACTCTAAAACACTTCAAAATATGGAATAAAATATAGTAGCCTTTTAAATGTATAGCTGAGTTTCCAAGTAAGTAAAAGAAATCACTAGGGGTCCAAACATAAAGTGGAAAGCCATAAACCAGAGCTATCCCTTGAACTACCTGGCAGAAGCAACATAAAACAGCTCTACAGGGACAAATCTTCCACAAGATTGTCACAGGTAAAGCCATGCTGAATATGATTTATAATTAAAAAATTACATAACACATGAAGCAATACCACACCATAAGCCAATGCCTGAACACATAACAGCAGGATTAGACCCCAAATCTTCAGATAAATTTTCAGTGTCATAACCATTTAACACTATAACTCTGTATAAAATGACTACAGACATAATTGAAAACATGAGAAAGTGACACTATTTTTTTAAAAGACAATTTTTTATTCATCAGTAGAAAGGATGTCATTTTAATCTGCCTGCTGTTAAATCAACATTTGTTGATTTCTGCTTTTTTCACTATCCTTTTATCCCCAGCAGAAGATGAACATGTGGTGAGAGAACCAGAGCAGTGTGTCCGAGTTCCTTCTCCTGGGGCTCCCCATCTGGCTAGAGTCACAAGGTATGTTGTTTGCCCCTATCCTGGGCATGTACCTGACCATGGTGCTGGGGAACCTACTCATCATCAGGCTGAACTCTGGCCTCCACACCCCTATGTACTTCTTCCTCAGCCACTTGGCCCTCATTGACAAAGAAAAAAAAGAAAAAAAAATAATTCTACTAGGTATTTATCCAAAGGATACAAAATTGCTGATTCGAGGGGCACCTGGGTGGCTCAGCTGGTTAAGTGTCCAACTCTTGACTTTGGTTCACGTAATGGTCACATGGTTTGTAAGTTCAAGCCCCACATTGGGCTCCATGCCGATAGTGCAGAGCTTGCTTGGGATTCTCTTTCTCTTTCTCTCTCTCTCTCTCTCTCTCCTACCCCACTCGTGCTTTGTCTCTCAAAATAAATACACTTAAAAATAAACTTTAAGAAATGTTGATTCAAAGGGGCACATGCACCCCAATGTTTATAGCAGCACTATCAACAATAGCCAAATTATGGAAAGAGCCCAAATATCCATTGACTGTGGAATGGATAAAGAAGATGTGGTATACATACATATATATACTAGAATACTACCCAGCGATCAAAAATAATGAAATCTTGCCATTTGCAACAATGTGGATGGAACTAGTGTGTATTATGGTAAGTGAAATAAATCAGTCAGAGAAAGACAAATATCATATGATTCCCTATGTGGAATTTAAGAAACACAACAGATGAACAAAAGGGAAGGGGAGGAAAACTAAGAAAAACAGAGAGGGAGGAAAAACATAAGAGACTTTTAAATACAGAGAACAAAGTGAGGGTTGCTGGAGGGGAAGTGGGTGGGGGATGGACTAAATCGGTGATGGGCATTAAAGGAGGGCACTTGTTGGGATGAGCACTGGGTATGTAAGTGATGGATCACTAAATTATGAAACCAATACTACACTGTATGTTAACTAACTTGAATCTAAATACATAAATATGGGACACCTGGGTGGCTCAGTCAGTTAAACATCTGACTTCAGCTCATGTCATGATCTCATGGCTTGTGGATTCAAGCCTTGCATCAGGCTCTGTGCTGACAGCTTGGAGCCTGGAGCCTGCTTTGAATTCTGTGTCTCCCTCTCTCTCTGTATGCCCCTACCCAGCTCACCCTCTGTCTCTGTCTCTCTCTCTCAAAATAAACATAATGAAAATTTTTAATACATAAATGAAAAATTATTCTAGAAATGAAAAAAGAATTTTAAAACTAAAAACCCAATGGAGAGATTAAACCACAGATGGAGCACTGCTAAAGACAAAAAGTGGTACACTGGAATAGAGATATACAGAAAACAGTACAGAGAGATAAAGAAATAAAAATATGAAAAAGAGGTGAAGAGACAAATGTGAAAAGAAGTAATATTCAAAGAAGTAATGACTGAGGGTGTTCCAGAACAGATGAGTTAAAGATGTGAATTCTCAGATTCAGGAAGTCTGAATCCTGAGCAAGATAAATACTATCAAATTCACATTTAGTCCATTTTAGCAAATCTTCAGAACATCACAATAAATTAGCATAATGATAATACTTACCACTTTTTATGTGCCAGGATTGTTCTAAACACTTTACTCAAAATATAATCATTTTAATATATTGACATATTTTCTTCCAGCCTTTTATCCATGCATATTTATGTATATATATGCATATATATCAAAGAAAAAATAGAATAATACTACAATCTTGTATTCTACTTTTTTTACTCAATATTTTTTTCCATAAGCATTTTCCCATGTCATGAAGCAGCTGCTGCAAGAACATAAATAACAGCTAACATTTCACTGTTTTCGTTATGAACTTGGGTTTTGAAGTCAAAATTCTGTGTTTGAATTCCAGCTCACCAATTACTAGCTATATGAACTTGGGTAAGTAACTCATCCTCTCCCTGATCCCACTTTCTCTTCTCTAAAAACATACATCCTAGAGTTATTCTGAGTTACTGTTTACTAAGCTATCTGCCAAGGCTGGGCTAAACACATGAATAAAGTCACTGACTCTTCACAAAACCCGCATGGGTTGAAAACTCTTATTGCCCCTATTTTACAGGTAAGTGGGCTTATAAAGACTATGAAGTGATTTGCCCAAAAATACTCAGACAGTGAGGGTGCTTCAATTTGAATCCACATCTGTCTTCAAAACCTATGCTCTTGATTGTTATGGTACACTCTTCTTTGATACATTTGACTGGCTTCATAGTAGGTACAGATCATAAAGCTCACCACAATATTCCCCAAATGTTGCACATTTAGATCTTTTCCACTTATTTCCTATTACAAATAACCCAGTGAAGAATATACTTGCCCACAAAACATTGTGTGCAAGTCAGATAAACCCTTTAAGTTAGTTACTCTGAAGTGGACTTACTAAGTCAAAAAGTATTAATATCTTAAAGCTCTTAATATGTGTAATATATATGTGTATACATATATCTATATCTATATATAAATATATATATATATATATATATATATATATATATATATATATATACACAATCACAAGTGAGAGAGGAGAAATAACAACCAACACTACAGAAACACAAACAATTATAAGGAAATGTTATGAAAAACTACATGCCAATAAATTGGACAGCCTGGAAGAAATGGATACATTTCTAGAAATATATAAACTAACAAAATTGAGACAAGAAGAACTAGAAAACTTGAACAGACTCACAACTAGCAAATAAATTGAATCAGTAATCAAAAAAACTCACAGCAAACAAAAGTCCAGGGCCAAGTGGCTGCACAGGTGAATTCTACCAAACATTTAAAGAGGAGTTAGGGGCGCCTGAGTGGCTCAGTCGGTTGAGCGTCTGAATTTGGCTCAGGTCATGATCTCACAGCTCATGAGTTCAAGCCCTGCGTCAGGCTCTGTGCTGACAGCTCAGAGCCTGGAGCCTGCTTCAGATTCTGTGTCTCCCTTTCTCTCTCCCCCTCCCCTGCTCATGCTCTGTCTCAAAAACAAATAAAAACATTAAAAAAAAGAGAGAAGTTAATACCTATTTTTTCTCAAGCTATTCCAAAAAATAGAAAAGGAAGGAAAACTTCCAAATTCATTCTATGAGGCCAGCATTACCCTGATTCCAAAACCAGATAAGGTCTCCACTAAAAAAAGGCCAATATCCCTGATGAACATAGATGCAAAAATTCTCAGTAAAATATTAGCAAACTGAATCCAACAATACATTAAAAAATGATTCACTATGATCAAGTGGGATTTATTCTCAGATTGCAAGGGTGCTTCAATATTCACAAATCAATGAATGTGATATATCACATTAATAAAAGAAAAAATAAAAACCATAGATCCTTTCAATAGATGCAGAAAAAGCATCTGAGGGGCACCTGGGTGGCTCAGTCGGTTAAATGTCTGACTTTGGCTCAGGTCATGATCTCACGGTTCGTGGGTTCAGGCCCTGTGTTGGGCTCTATGATGACAGCTCAGAGCCTGAAGATGCTTCTGATTCTGTGTCTCCCTCTCTCTCTGTCCCTCCCTGGTTGTGTGCTCTCTCTCTCTCTCTCTCTCTCTCTCTCTCAAAAATAAATAAACATTAAAAAATTTAAAAAAAAGGAAAAGAAAAAGCATTTGACATACTACAACATCCATTCATGATAACCATCAACAAAGTAGGTTTAGAGGGAACATACCTCAGCATAATAAAGGCCACATGTGAAAAACCCACAGCTAATATCATCCTCAATGTTTGGAAAAAAAGAGAGCTTTTCACCTAAGGTCAGAAAAAAGACAAGGATGTCCACTCTCACTACATTTATTCAACATAGTACTGGAAATCCTAGTCACAGCAATCAGACAACAAAAAAGGAAAAAATAGCATCCAAATTGGCAAGAAGTAATACTTTCACTATTTGCAGATTACATGATACCATATACAGAAAATCTTAAAGACTTCACCAAAAAACTGCTAGAATTGATAAATGAATACAGTAAAGTCACAGGATATAAAAGCAATGTACAGAAATCAGTTGAATTTCTATATACCAATAATGAAGCAGAAGAAAGAGAAATTAAGGAATCAATCCTACTTAATAATTGCCCCCAAAACAACAAAATACCTAGATATAAACTTAACCAAAGAGGTGAAAGTCCTATACTCTGAAAACTGTAACACACTGATGAAAGAATTTGAATATGACATGAAGAAATGGAAAGACATTTCATGTTTATGGATCAGAAAACAAATATTTTTAAAATGTCTATACTACCCAAAGCAATCTATACATTTAATGCAATCCCTATCAAAGTACCACCAGCATTTTTCACAGAGCTAGAATAAACAATCCTAAAATTTGTATGGAACCACAAAAGACCCTGAATAGCCAAAGCAACCTTGAACAAGAAAAGCAAAGCTGGACTTCAAGTTATATTACAAAGCTGTAATGATGAAAACAGTGTGGTACTGGCACAAAAAGAGACACATAGATCAATGGAAAAGAAGAGAACACCCCAAAACGAACCCACAACTATAAGGCCAACTAATCTTCAACAAAGCAGGAAAGAATATCCAATGGGAAAAAGACAGTCTCTCCAACAAATGGTGTTGGGAAAACTGGACAGCAATATGCAAAAGGATGAAACTGGACCACTTTCTTATACCATGCACAAAAATAAATTCAAAATGGTTTAAGACCTAAATGTGGGACCTGAAACCATAAAAATCCTGGAGGAGATCACAGGCAGTGATGACTTTGACATCTGCCATAGCAACTTCTTTCTAGATATGTCTCTTGAGCCAAGGGAAACAAAAGCAAAAATAAACTATTAGGATACCATCACAATAGAAAACTTCTGCACAGTGAAGGAAACAATCAAGGAAACTAAATGGTAATCTACGGAATGGGAGAAGACATTTGCAAATGACATATCTGATAAAGGGCTAGTATCCAAAATATATAAAGAACAAATAATCCAATTAAAATGATCAGAAGACACGAATAGATATTTCTCCAAAGAAGACCTATAGATGGCCAACAGACACATAAAAAGATTCTCAACATCACTTATCATCAGGGAAGTACAAATCAAAACTATGAGATATTATTGTATGATCAATGAGATATCATACACTGCATGGTAACTAACTGGAATTTAAATAAAAAACTTTTAGAAATCTTTTAGTAAATTTCAAAAATATAATACAGTATTACCAACTATAGTCTCCATGCTGGATATTAGATTTCCAGAACATATTCTTCCTATATTAATGAACTTTTGTACACTTTGAGCATCTCTCCATTTCCCCCGTGCCTTCTCCCTGAACTCTGGAAGCCACCATTCTACTCTCTGTTTTTATGAGTGACTTTTTCAGATTCCACATGTAAGTGAAATCATGCAGTATTTGTATTTCTTTTTTTGTTTATGAGTTCTTTTGTTCTGCTATCATAAGTGTAATTTTTTTCTTATTTCCATTTTTTAGGCATGTATAGCTATGGTACAGAAAAATTTATCTTGAATCCAAATTCTCTGATTAATTCTAGACTTTTTGTTACTAAAGTCTTGGGTTTGCTATGTATATAAGCATACATTAGCCAAAGAAAGGTCATTTAATCTCTTCTTTCACAGTATATACACAGATTTTTCGTATCTTACTTCATTCTCTATAACAGTACTGTCTAGTGGAATTTTCTATGAAGGTGGAAATGTTCTATAGCTGTACTGTCTAATGTAGCAACTAGGCACATGTGGCTATAGAGCACTTTAAATATGCCTAGTGAGACAGAAGAACTACATTTTAAATTTTATTTAATTTTAATTAATTTAAATGTGGTTAGTTATATATGACTAGTAGGTATCATATTGAACAGATTGAACAACACATGTATAGAATATCTAAAATAATATTGAATAATAATAATAATAATAGGCATATCTGTACAGTTTCTGCTTTTACACAAAATGGTTTGAGTCTTTTGCTACTACTTAGGATACTCTTTGTTGTTGGTCTTTGGTAAATAGACTAGTATTATTTAGGGTTTTTTTCTATTCCTATTTTACTTAGAGTTTTCTTAGGAATTTCTGTTGAATTTTAAGAAATTCCTTTTCACTATTAATGTGATCATAGAACTTTCTCTTTTAATTTGGTGTTATAATGGATTATGATGATAGATTTTCTTATAACTAACCACCCTCATTACTGGAATAAACCATATTTGGTCACAGTGTAACTTGTTACTAAGTAATTTTAAAATAAAAATTCTAAGTGATTTTTAACTAGAAATAATGTTTTCATTTCGTCAATCAGTACCTAGATCTTTCAGTTTCTCCACCTTCTGTGATAAGGGAGAATTTTGCTCCCCCTGTTAGGCATAGATCAATATTACATTAGAGCTCAGAACACTTAGGATGCAGCCCATCTTTCTATGCATATTCAGTTACTCATTCAAAAAGTGGAAGAGTAGGTGGCTCAGTAGGTTAAAGCATTCAACTTCAGCTCAGGTCATGATCTCATGGCTCGAGAGTTCTATCCCATATCAGGCTCTTTGCTTACAGCTCAGAGCCTGGAGCCTGCTTTGGATTCTGTGTCTCCGTCTCTCTCTTCCCCTCCCTTACTCACACACTGTCTCTCTCAAAAATAAACAATAAAAAATTAATTTTTTTAAAAAAATTGGAAGATAAAATTGATTAGGGGAAAACAGATAAAGGTAAATAAACGAAAGTTAGGCTAGGCAATTCTTGGAAAAATTCTTGGTAAAAATGACGAAGATCATTACAATTTCCTGATACCACATAGATTTTTTTCTAGTGTTTGGATAGGAATAAAAATGGCTGATAGTAATAAAAATGGTCCTAGGAACAAAGTAAGAAGCAGCAAAGGGTATTTAGACAGATAAATTAACTTTAGAAAAGTTACTGTAGAAGTAATGATTTAAGCAATGTTAAAATTGGAAGGTTTTATATAAGGGCAAATATTCACTGAAATATATAGTATCTTCTAAACACTAAAATTTAAAATTTATTATAAATAAAGAGATGAGGATAATAAAAGACCATCTTTGGCAGAAGTAAAATACTATCAGAATTAATTTGGGAATATAGAAATTAAAAATAAGAATGAGAAAGATAGAATAAAAATTATGATGATGCTAACAGAAGTCTCAGATAAAGCATATTTTTTTTAAAAATGTTTACTTATTTTGAGAGATGGGGGTGTAGAGTAAGAGGAGAGACAGAGAATCCCAAGCAGGCTCCACTCTGTCAGCACAGAGCCTGATGCGGGGCTCAAACACACAAACCGTGAGACCATGACCTGAGCCAAAATCAAGAGTCAGATGCTGAACTGACTCAGCCATTCAGGCACCCTTCAGATAAAGCATCTTAATTCTTCTTACCTGACTAATATATTCAGTCCATCCAGCGGGCACAGGCTACAAAATTGGTAGCTTTTCCAATTCCCACTGCAAAGGTTACACAAAGTTCATGACTAAGTGAGGGAACATGAACATAAACAAAATATGGTATATACTTTTACATACACTAGACTTCTTAAAGTCAAGTCCAGCCCTTGTAAAGAATCAACAGCTCTTATATATAATATACACTTATGCTATGTAAACTCTGAGCATCTACCAAATCCCAGTTAGTGCTATGTTTTTTTCCCAATTAAATAAATCCCACAGCAGCTATAAAATAGGATAGTTCTTACTGATGCCCTAGTAGTTATCACTATTGCAGTGAGCCAAGATTGATAGTTTATTTTTTAGGCTGATAGTTTCTAATGTGTTATGACCCACCAATCAAAGTATCAGCAAATGTGTGCAAATGACTGGTAAATAAGAAGAAAACATATCACGTTGTCCAGAGAAATTAGTAGTAGATAAGCATTTAATTTCTACTTCATTATGATTAAGAAAGCACTACTTCTACCAGAAGAGAAGAACAAAAAGGCAGGATTTTATTGAAAGGTTCATAGGCAGTTCCAATTTCTAGAGTCTGACATCAACTTTATCCTTATCTCTTTCTGCTATTTGTTCCCAGGATATCCCCTAATTTGGAGAATTTTTCTGGGAAACTTGTTTACCCATAGTGCAGGCCTTGAACAGTAAGACTCAACCATAACTCTAGGCCAAGTCAATGAGAGCTGAAGTTAAGTTGCTTTTGACTTAGCTACACAGAAACAGATCTGAATGTAGGGCAGAGAGAGATATATATACTCGAGATAATTTTTTATTTTGGAAAAGTAAGTAATGCTTATATGACTATTTCTGTGTGAGTATGCAGGTGATTATGGGAGGAAATGAGATTTTACTGAAAATATGTGAGAAAAGGAGAAATCCTAAATCTGTCAGCTTATTCTAAATTTTTTAATGTTTAATTTTTTTATTTTGAGAGGGAGAGAAAGAGAACATGAGTGGGGGAGGGGCAGAGAGAGAGGGAAACACAGAATCTGAAGCAGGCTCCAGGCACTGAGCTATCAGCACAGAGCCTGACATGAGGCTCAAACTCATGGACCGTGAGACCATGACCTGAGCCAAAGTTGGACACTTAACTGACTGACCCACCTAGGTGTCCCTTTATTGGTTTATTCTAAATCTGACTGTGATCTCTGAAAAAAAAAACTTGTTTTTTATATGAGCATGGGGTTAAATAGAATTCCAGTAGGTTATAAACTGAAGGGTGGTTACTGAATATTAGTTCAACCTACAAGAACCATTCCTTCAAGTATGTATGACTACCATGACCTAAGGGAAGGCAGAAAAATTATTAATTGTCAATTCTAGAACACTAATATAATAAAGTAATAATGCGACTATTTATCTTTTTCTTCGGGTGAAAAAAACAATTAAAAAATCTAACTGTTCTTTATGAGCTTTAGTAAGGAGCTTGGATTTTTTCCTATGACATTCATGAAACTTCTTTTATTCTATTTATGAAACAGGATATTTACCTGTTTTTGAAAAAGCTTGATTTTTTCTGATTATAAAATTAACTTGCATGTTAACTGAAAAATAAGATAAAATACAGACAAGTAAAAGGAAGAAAATGTGTTAATGGAAAGAAAAGCAAGAGGGAGAGAAGAAAAACTAGCCTTTTTAATTTTTTAAAGTAGTTTTTTTAAGTTTATTTATCTATTTTTAGTAATCTCTACACCCAATGTGGGGCTCAAACTCATGACCACAAGTTCACGAGTTGCATGTTCTCCCAACTGAGCCAGCCAGATGCCCCTAAATAATCTTAAAAAAAATTTTAATGTTTATTTATTTTTGAGAGAGAGAGACCAAGAGTGCAAGTGGGGAAGAGGAAAACAGAGAGGGAGAGACAGAATCTTTAATAATAATAATAATCTTTTAATAATCTTTTTTTTAAATGCTCTTTTTTACAAAAATTAGATTGCTCTAATAGAAGTGTTGTTGGTCATTTTAATATATCCTATCTTCTTTAAGATAAATCTTACTCCAATGAAAATGCTGGAGCTGAGAGCCAACACTAGGCCAATGTAGAAGTCAGAATGGTCAGACACTGTCTCCTTCCAGCAATGATTCTCTGGTGGGATAAAATACCGGGATGGGCAATTTGTCCAGATACAAAAAATTTCTGTGTTTGAGTGACATCAGCAAAAATGATGGAGTAGGAAACTGCAAAATTTCTTCCTTTCATAAAAGCAGGAAATAAATTGTCACTGTCAAAATCAACTTTATAAAAACTCTGGAAGATAATAAACAGTTTATAGCAACTATTCTTGCCAAGTGACATTACCAAAAGTTGCAGACTAAGGAACTCCTGGGTTCTATCTCTCCATGAAAACAACTAATTAGATGGTAAAAACTATCAACTTTTGCAGAACTCTGGAATGTAGTACAAAAAAACACAAATCTTACAACAAGTAGGGGAAAGTTTAATGAAAAAGAAGTGGCTATGTTGCAGTAAAAGAGTGCAGTAGTGTTTCTGATCACCTGCCTACCAACTTCTCACTCCCCAGGTCAGCGGCAGCCATGAAGACAACATCCTGCACTCCTGGCACAGGTTGATACCACCAGAAGGAGCAATATGGACCTTATTCTCAAAGATTGTGGTTGTGTGTTTCAACCTGACTAGTGACTCCCTCAAGGACTGGCATAAGGACCTGCCTTTATTTCACCTGACTCTGAGCATTCCCAGGGCTTCTGGGTAGCTTTTGCCAAAAGCATTTAAAGGCAAAATATTGTCTGGAGCAGCCTGGGAAAGGGATAATAATCAGGACAACCAATAGATAGCCTGAAAATCCTGGGAAAGAAGAGGCTATGAAAGAAAATATGTGAGAGAATAAGAGCTTTTAACAGCTCTCATGTATACTGGGAAATTTAGAAAGCCACATGCATGCCCAGAGCTGCACATATGCTCAGAAAAGACCTGAGAAGACCTAAGCTTTCACTTCTAGCTGACCTTCAGGATTTGTGCAAGCAAGAATTGAAGGCTAAAGCAGAGTTGTAGATGGGTTTGGCTAATCTTTGAAGGGGTCCCCCAACACAAAGTCAGTCTGCAAAAATTGGGAGAGTACTTTTTTTCTTTCTCTTTTTTCTCTTCTGGTTTTCTTTTCCTGGCTCCAGGCATTTGAGGACATCTGTCAAAATACTAGTTGACCACTAAGCTAATGGGATACAAATGTCACTGGCCATATTACAGAATAGACACTTTACAAAAATAGTTTAGAAAAGTCATTAAACAAATAAACAACAACAACCTACACTAGGAAGCAAAAAACAAACCCTGGGGTGTGGAGAGAATAATATTTCAAGGGTTGCCATATTATAATATTCAGAACAACCAGTTTTCAACAAAAATTACAAGGCATGCAAAAAAAGTAGAAAGTATGGCCCATACGGCCCATGGGGCACCTGGGTGACTCAGTCGGTTGAGTGTCTGATTTTGGCTCAGGTCATGATCTAGCAGTTCATGAGTTCAAGCCCCACATCGGGATCACTACTGTCAGAGCAGAGCCCACTTCGGATCCTCTGTTCTCCTCTCTCTGCCCTCCCCTGCTCACACTCTCTCTCAAAAATAAATAAAACATTAAAAATAAATAAATAAGATAGTATGGTCATTCACAGGTAAAAAGAAATTAATGGAAACTTCCTGAAGAACTTCCTGAAGAGACATTGGATTTACTAGGAAAGACTTTAAATCAACTGTCTTAAATATGTCCAAAGAGCTAAAGGAAGCCAAGAGCAAAGAACTATAGGAAACCAGTAGAACAATGTCATACCAAATAGAGAATATCAATAGAGATAGAATTTATAAAAAGGAACCAAAAAAGAAATTCTGGAGTTGAAAAGTACAGTAACTGAAATAAAAAATTTCCCTTGAGGAGAGAGTTTTGAGGAAGATTTGGCAAGCAGAAGAAAGAGTCAATGAAATTGGAGATAGATCAATCCAGATTATCTGAGGAGCAGGAAGAAAAAAGAATGAAGAAAAATTAATATAGACTCAGAAACTGGTGGGACACTATCAATCATATTAACATATACATAATGGGATTTCCAGAGGGAGAGATGAGAGAGAAAGAGGGAATAAAGAATATTTGAAGAAATAACGGCTGGGGTGCCTGGGTGGCTCAGTCGGTTAAGCATTTAACTTTGGCTCACGGTTCATGAGTTCAAGCCCTGCATCAGGCTCTGCGCTGTCAGAGCAGCTTCAGATCCTCTGTCTTCTTCTTTCTCTGCCCCTCCCCTGTGTGCACATGTGCGCACTCTCTCTCAAAAATAAATATTTTTAAAAAAAGAAAAAAAGATAATGGCCAATAACTTCCCATATTTGATGAAATACATGAATCCACACACCAAGAAGTTGACAAACTCCAAGCAGGATAAACTAATGAGACCCTCACTGAGATCTATTATAGTCAAAAGGTCAAAAGCAAAAGAGAGAATTTCGAAGGCATAAAGGAAGAAGTGACTCATAATGTACATGAAAGCCTCAGTATGATTAATAGCCTATTTGTCTTCAGAAGTCATGGAGGCTAGAAAGCAATGGGATCACATATTCAAAGTGCTGAAAGAAAAAATCTTGTCAAGCAAGAATTCTGTATCTGTCAAACTACCCTTCAAAAATTAAGTAGAAATTAAGACATTGCCAGATAAAAAACTGGTTTGTTACTAGTAGACCTACAAGAAATGCTACAGAGTCCTTCAGGCTGCAATGAAGGGACACCAGACAGTAACTCAAAGGCATAGGATGAAATAAGAACAATGCAAAGGGATATACAGGGGCAAATTTAAAAGCCAGAATTATCATATTTTTGGGTTGTAACTCCTCTTTTCATCTTCTACAATATTTAAAAAAGAAACACATAATAATTATTATAAATCTATGTTATTGAACAATGTATAAAGGTGTAATATGTGACATTAATAACATTAAAGGGGAGAACAGAGTTATAAATAAAGTAGCATTTTTTACACAGTTAAAGTCAAGTTGGTATCAATTAAAATGAGATTTTTTATAATTTTAGGATGTTATATGTAACATCCATACTAACATGTTACCTGTGGTAACCACTGAGAAAATATCTATAGAATATAAGCAAAAAGAAATGAGAAGGGAACCAAAACCTGTCACCACAAAAATCAACTAAACACAAAGGGAAATCAGGGACAACGAAACTGTAAGACATGTAGAAAATAAATAGCAAAATGTCAGAGGCCTTCCTTAATAGAAATTATTTTAAATGCAAATGGTTGAATTCTTCAATCAAAAAGGCAGAAAGATTGGCAGAATAAATAACTATTGGGCCAAAGAAGAAATCATAAGGAAAGTTAGAAAATTACTTGAGAACAATGAAAGTGAAAACACAACATAAGAAAACTTCTAGGATGGAGCAGAAGCAGTGCTAACAGGGAAAGTTGTAGCTATAAACACTTACATTTAAAAATAAGAGAATGGGGCACCTGGGTGTCTCAGTCAGTTAAGCATCTGACTTTGCTTAGGTCATGATCTCACAGTTCGTGAGTTCAAGCCCCACGTCAGGCTCCATGCTGACAGCTTGGAGCCTGGAGCCTGCTCTGGTGTTTGTGTCTCCCCTTCTCTCTGCCCCTTGCCCGCTCACTCTCTCTCAAAAACAAATAAACATTAAAAAATTAAAAAAATAAGAGGCATCTTAAATCAACAACCTTACTTTTTGCTATAAGAAACAAGAAAAATAAAACAAACTAAACCTAAAGCCAACAGAAGGAAGGAAATAATAGAGATTAGAGCAGAAATCAATAAAATAGAGAATAAAAATAGAGAAAATCAATAAAACCAAGAGTAGATTCTTTGAAAATATCAACGAAATTGAGAAACCTTTAGCTAGACTAAAACAAAAAGAGAGAAGACTTAAATTAATAACACCAGAAAAGAGATCAGGGACATCACTGTCAATTTTACAGAAATAAAAAGGATTATAAGAGAATACTATTAACAATTGTACATCAGCAAGTTGGACAACCTAGATGAAATGGGAAAATTCCTAGAAACACACAAATACTGAAAATGAATTATAAAGAAATAGAAAATCTCAACAGATCTATTACCAATAAGGAGATTAAGTCAGCATCAAAAACTTCCCAACAAAGAAAAACTTAATGAGATGGCCTTACTGATTAATGCTATCAAACATTAAACATATTACTGCCTACATTTCTCAAACTATTCTAAAACATATGAGCAGATAATACTTCCCAACTCACAGTATGAGCAAAGTGAATGAAGCCAGACACAAAAGGATGAATGCTATATGATTCTACTTATATGATGTACCTAGAATAGGCAAATTCATAGAAACAGAAAATGGAATAGAAGTTACCAGGAGCTAGGAGGAACAGAAAATGGGGAATTACTGTACATCTAATTGTGTAGGGGAAGTCTATGTAAACAAAGACACAGTTAGAGTGAAGGGACCTGGGCTTAAATTATGTATTGGCTTTGCCATTTACTACATGTGTGACATGGGTCAAGTTAATTAACTTTTTCAAATCTCAGTTTACTTATCTGGAAAAAAACCAGGATCACAGTCACACCAAACTCACAGAGCAATTGTGAGGGTTAAATAATACATACAAAGCACTTAACAAAGAGCTCAGCATCTAAATAAGTGCTCAATGAATGTTAGCTATAATTAACCTTAGAATGGTTTCTGGCACATAACTCCATACATTTCTGTTGAAGGAATACATGCAACTGCATATTTGCTATAATAATGAAATTGATCGGAGCCACAGTTAGGGGAGGGGATGGGGTCCAGAAGAACTTTTTGGAAAGACAGCAACATGGCAGAACAGAGCCCAGAAATATAGTCTGTATGTATTTGACAATATGATAGTATGCATATGACAGGTTATCTGTACATCAGTGCTACTTGTTGGATCACCCTTTTCCCAGGAAGAGAAACCACAATTTTCATGTCCTTTTCCTTCTTGCACATTTCATCCGATTCTTCCTTAAGAAGGGGCTGGAAATCTGGCAATAAAGGAAAAAATTACATATATGTATGCTTGTATCTTACGGGTAATTTTTGCCTCCTTCCACAAAACTCTTACCATATTTTCAACATGTAATAAATATTTAAAATCAAGTCTGGCACATGAGATTCTCAAGTAACATTTGTTGGAAGATCAAATTTATACCTGAACAGTTACTATATTCCCTTACTCTACCTACAGGGATGCTCGCTGTGACACTTCTGTCAGAGTACTATTTTTATTTATTATTTATATCTCACTCTTTTAATATTTTTAAAGTAATTTCTACACTCAAATGTGGGGCTCAAACTCACAACCCCCAAGATCAAGAGGTGCATTATCTACCGACTGAGCCAGTCAGGTGCCCTTCTGATTCTCTTTTTAAGAAAAAGAGGGGTGCCTTGGCTGGCTGAGTCTGTAGGATGTGTGACTCTTGATCCCCAGGTTGTGAGTTCAAGCCCCATGTTAGGTGTAGAGATTAGTTTAAAAAAGAAATAAATAAAAAATAAAGAATGTTTTGAAGCAGGTTTCAGTGTTACAAGATAAAAATAGGGAATTGGGAGAGAATATCGTTATTTAATATAACAGAAAGAACAGCATATGCCAATAAAGTTCACAGTTGGTAGATTTGGGTTGCAAAATAGGTTCTGAGCTTCCTAGCAGCCATCACAAGTAAAGTTAATTAAATAGTTCACATGGTCTGTATGATTCAAAAAATAATTACTCAGCTATTTCAGTTACTGAAAATGAAAGTTTTCCTTTGAGTTATTAAAGAATTATTTTTTTATATAAATGCCTTTAAGAACATACTACACTACATGAAAAAATGAGTTTCATTGGTCAATTTTGTATTTCAACCCTTAATGTAAAGATCAGCAGATGGATTCCAAAAGGGATCAAAACAGTTTTGTCTAGGTCTGAAACTCCGATAATTCAGCTTCACGGATATGATTTTTTTTAAAAAAATCTTGTATCCAGAAGAAATTATTGTACAATAGTCTTCCAAACATATTTGTCCCTTACAATTCAGTTTAGATGCATATTAGGAAGTAGAGATTTCACAGCTACCATCTCTAACCGGGACCCCTAATGTCTCTAATATTATCCCTATGTCTTTAAGGAGGATACCTTTGACATCATTTTATGAAAGTTCTGGAACCTCCAAGGTCACATGACTGAACGGGAAGCCATTTTACAATCTCCACAGGTCGACCATGGAGTACAGTGAGGAGGAACCTCCCAATTCTTTGGAAAGTGATTCAACACCAACAGCTTCCACATCAGAAGTAACGGGCTCACAAGATCCCCAAATTCCTGAAGACAGCGGAGCTGAATACTTTGGCGACCTGGGGGCCGAAACTGCCACCAATGAAGGCACCCAAACTTCTGCCGATGGCACCCAAGCCAATGTCGATGGCGGCACCAACACTGCTGCCAAAACTCCTGAGGAAAACTTACTGGAAGGGACAGGTAAGTGGAGTTAAATTTTTTTTTTTTCCCTCACAAGTTAAGAGAATTCTTTGGGGGAAGTGAACTACTAGAAGTCTCTTTGGACTGAGACTCGCTTCAGGAGAAATAATCGGTGTCACGTGTGTTCCTGTCCAAAAGATGTACTCTAGTGACTCTCTTGAGGAACAGGGAAAGGCTAATTATGTAAGAGTAGTTTGGGCGCGGATTGTAGTTATTTAATGGTTTTGCGTGGCGGCCTGTTTGTCACCAGGCGAGGTCGTCTCGCTAAGGGACAAATCTGGCCAACTTAACGGATTCGAAGAGCAACTGAATGTGCCACCCCTTTTACAAATATCACTGCACACCGGTAACACTCCCGCGGCCTCCCTGAAGGTCGCCCCCCTGTAAAAGGAATTGGTTTTGAAACTATGCTCGGCAAGGTTCCCCCACCCCCACCCCCACACTGCGCTGCGCTCAGCGCCTTTCAAACCTTCCAGCTCGGCACGCGGTAAACTGGCCGCTGCTTCGAGGCCAAACGCCGGTCGGGTCGGGGGCCAGGTCGCGGAGGCGTGGCTAGGCGGGGAGGGGCTGCGCGCGCGGCTCCTACCTGTCGCCACGCCGTCGGCCCGCAGCCCGCCTCCACGCCCGCCGCCCGGGAGCCCACTCACGCCCCCTCCGGAACCCGTCTCCCACCCCCACTCCGGGGAACAGTGTCTGCGCAGCCTTTCTGGTCCTGGCGTAAATCAACGGAGGAGCGGGTGAGTCGGGAGGTCAGAGGGCTCCCGGGCGGGTCAGCGCCCGGCTCCCGCGCACCGGACTTCCTTATCCAGCCCGCCTGGACGGCGAGGCGCGAAGGCTCGGGGCCCCTTGGTCCCACGGGAGGTTTTCCAGGGAAATTGGATCAAAGCCTAGGAGCTGGACTCTTCCTTGGAAGCTTAGCGCTCCTGGGATAAGGATGAAGTGGTCATTGCCTCATATTGCAGCCAGTGGCTATGAACTTGAGAAAATACCAATTTAGGCTTGTGCTGACTTGTGCTGCCTGGAGCATGCTGTTAGGCACCCTCCAGCTAGCTATAATTCTAATTCCAATCCTGATTCCGCTGAAACAAGATGGAGCTGGGGGTGGAGAGTGGTCCTGTTTAATTACTTATTAAAAAGTGCTTGTCTGAAAAAAAAAATGGATGCCTTTTAAAAAAATAAATACAATACAACCGGTTCATTGGGTAGATGAAAGTAACAAATTTTAAAAATAACTAAGACTCATTTCAACTGGTGTTGTCCACCTTCTCTGAAATTGTTTCAATTCTTACATTCTTTCCTTTATATTGAGAGGAGTTGCCAGTAAGGCATTGAAATGAACAAAATACCCTAGTCTTAGTTCTGAAAAATCTAAAAGTTATTTCTGATCTGATAAAATCTTGCTTAGCAGCTAGTTCTTCAAATAATCTGCATTTCTGCTCCCAACCTTGTGTTTGCAGCTGTCCGTTCTGTTAGGCAATGTGCCCAGCCCCAAGGTTTTTATTTGATTTACTTTATTTTAATTAAATTTTTGCTATGTTCACATTTAGATTTTGTATCTGTGTGTGTATGTGTGTGTGTATCTGTGTGTGTGTGTGTGTGTGTGTGTGTGTGTGTGTGTGTATCTGTATGAAGCAGGAAGAAAATAAATGACTATCACAAATAATCTCTCTCCTCTCATCCTGGGTGTCTCCTTTTCTGCTGCTGACCTCTCTTGCTTTCTATGCCTTTCTGGTGGTTTCTGAAGTCATACTAAAGGACTGGTGAATGATTTCACCATAATAGGGTCTCAGACTCACTTTTATGTGTTTTTAAAAAGGGTTGCAATTCTTTTAAGTGAGATTCAAATGGTTTACAGAGTATTAGGGAGCTGTGGTTAACTGGAGATTTTAATCTAATTAAAAATACAAGATTTTATAACTTGGTATGCAGCGTAATGTCCTTAGAACATAGGAAGATCTTGTCTATTTTCATATATGTATATTGCTTTCTTTCTACCTTTTGAGAAAAAATTTCCTCAGAAGTGTGAGCCCTAAAATGCAACGTGCAAGCCACTACAGAGTTTTCCCAAATAGCTGGAAAATAAGATTAAAAATAAAAATCAACTTGGATGGGATTATTCACTTTACAGAAGGATTTTTTTTTATTTAAAAAATTATTTTTTTATTTATTTTTGAGACAGGGAGAGACAGAGCATGAACAGGGGAGGGTCAGAGAGAGGGAGACACAGAATCCAAAACAGGCTCCAGGTTCTGAGCTGTCAGCACAGAGCCCGACGCGGGGCTCGAACTCACGGACCGCGAGATTAGGACCTGAGCCGAAGTTGGCTGCTTAACCGACTGAGCCACCCAGGCGTCTCCAGAAGGCTTTTTTTTTAAATAAAGCGATCCATCTTAGAATTCCTTTAAATAACTTCTTAGGGGTATTTCAAGTAAGTGGTAGTTGTGCGGATTAAATAAAATATTAGACCTAATGCACTCAATGAAGTGCCTGCCATATAGAATGTACACAGTGAATGTTAATAATGAATAAATTAAATTGGATTTTATGATCCATCGTATCACCCCTTCAAGAAAGTGCCCATTCCATGAACCTAAGTGTACTCATATAGATAGCCTCGCCGTAAGAACTGGACTCCTAACTTTTAAACAAAATAGTTCAGAATTGTTGATGCTGACTTTAGAGTCATAGAACCTGCCTGCTCTCCCATGGGCTTAATTCATACCAATCCATTAAGGTGAATGAAATATTAAAAATTAAGCTCTTTTTTCCTTCAAATCATTATAGAACACTTGTGCCAGTGGTTTTGGTTGATTCTGGACTTTGGCACTCTTCCCTGCAGAGGGATGTAGTTTGCTTCGGTAGCCATCATAGCGCTGATGAATTGTAGTCCTTTACCTTAGAGTCTAGCAATATCATTAAGAAGACTAGGGGTGCCTGGGTGGCTCAGTCAGTTAAACGTCCAACTTCAGCTCGGGTCATGATCTCATGGCCTGTGAGTTTGAGCCCTACATCGGGCTCTGTGCTGATAGCTTGGAACCTGGAGCTTGCTTCGGATTCTGTGTCTCCCTCTCTCTCTGCCCCTCACCTGCTCCTGCTCTGTCTCTCTCTGTCTCTCAAAAATAAATAAATGTTAAAAAATTAAAAAAAAAAAGACTACATCATGTTCCATAACAACTTTACTTCTTTTGTTATCATGTAATTTGGGCTATCCTTGGAAAGTCTACATATATTGGAAGGGAGATCAAGTGACTTTTAGAAATAATCAAGTTATGTCAAGTAAGGTACTTCAGAGCTGTACACACATCGTTTCAGTGAGGGTTGTGGGCAAGATCTTGTGTAATGTAACCAGTACTATCAGAAGTGGTCAGCAGAGGGGCAAGATGAGTTTTTGGTCACTTGCTATTTTGTGTTTGCTTTCATGAACTCAAAAACAAGAGATGAGTAAAAGCCAGGATGAACCTCCTCAGGAACTTGAGAACCAGTTTATATTGCGTCTCCCACTGGTAAGAAACCCTTGTATCTCAGACCACATATCTTCAGTGCATATGTATTAGCTCTGCTTGGATTCTGTAGCATTTCTATTTAAGGTAGGCTATAAAAATTAAGAACATTTGTTTCCCAGGAATCACGTTTTATTAAACAGTCCTATTCTAGTGTGTACTCTTTTAGCAGAATTCTTTCATCCTGTACATGCCACCTATCATGTGGGTTGATTTCCTAGCAAAGGGCTGTGACAGTGAGGGATCCAGTGACTTACCGGAGGTGCTAACAGCCTGTTCACTGAACAGCCATGATAAGACTCCTTTTAAATCCTTTCTGTCACCTCAAAAGGGGCAGTGAAAGGGACCATCACTATTTCCTCAAATTCATCACCATGCAAGGCTGTTGAAGCTCATCTGAACATTGTGTTAGGGTCTCTTCCCCCATTGATACCTGCATTCAAGTAGTATTTAGTCTAAGAATGTTGTATTAAGGACGGCCTTCAGAAAGATATTTCCCCAATTAGAGCTAATTATATACCCAGTAAACTGCAGCTAAGCCTTTACTTAGCAACTACAACTGAAGGGCAGCAGTAAGAGGCAGGAATGTAGGGCTTGAAGAAGGCATTAACTGTAGCTACTAAAAACCAACAATGAGATTAGAGTCAGCCTCATCCTAACTTGACTTAGCACACCATATGTCATGGTACATGACACTGTTCCTAACATTTGGGAGATTTAAGGTTTTATTTAAGGGAGGACTATAACACATCTATTAGCTGCCAAGTAGACAATTCATCCTTCTGATTTTTCAATCTACCTCCTTTTTAGGAACATGCATTTACTGTCAGGAAGATGGTACATTCTGGAAGTGTTGCCATGAAGGATAAACTAAAAATTGACTTATCTTGTAAGTAGTAAATACCCGTCTACCATACATTGAACAGTTAATTTATTAAGGGATTGCTATGTGCCAGACACTATACTAGATACTAAGGATGAGACAAAGAGCAGAATATGGTCTCTGCCTTGAAGACCCTAAGAGAGGCTTAAGTCACTCTCATATCTTCTTTTTGAGGAAAGGAAGTAGAAATTATGTAATTTGAGGTAATTATTGTACTGTGTATAAGGAAGAATTGGCGGGAGGTCAATGGTGAGATTTGTATACTTCTGTTTGTCTCTTACATACAAACTTTGTGATTTCTGACTGTCCGGGGTAATGATAAATGAATGTCCTGTACTTTTTTTTTTTTTATAAAAGTGACATATCTTTCTCTCTTTTGAATAATATTTATTAGGATTTTTAAATACAGAGAAGTATATAAAGAAGAAAATTTAAAATGGCTTATAATCCCATCACTCAGGTAGCCCTTATTGACATTTTAAAAAAGGTAATACAAGTTCATGGTTAGAAAATTTAAATATAACCAGAAGAAGATAGGAAATAATAAAGATTAGAGCAGAAATTAATGCTATCTAAACCAAAACAAACAAACAAACAAACAAACCCAGAACAGATAAATGAAACCAGAAGTTGGTTCTTTGAAAGAATCAACAAAATTGATAAACCACTAACCAGTTTGATCAAAAAGGAAAAACAAAATTTAAATATAAAAGTTCAAAAAGAGGAGTGAAACTCTCCTTGCAGTGCCCCAACATTAATGCCAAAGATAACTAATAATAATTGTTTCTCCTTGTTTCCTTACAGACAGAATTTTTATTCATGATACCAACATTTAAATCCCCTACATCTTTCAAGTTAATTGAAAGAATTAAAGCACCATGTCCAGCATATTTCTGCATTTTTATTTTTTCACTTAATATTAGAAGATTGTACTTGAATCCTCTTGTGTTAAGGGACGAGCAAAAGCTAGAGACATCTGGGCAGGATTCAGAGTTGTCAGCATATGAATATATATATTCCTACAGTGTATGGATATGTGTAGAATCTTATCTTGGTGAAGCTAACTAGAGATTATAACTTCAGATATACTAGCACCTTTCTGGGATCACCCCTTCCTTCACTTGACCCTTTGAAAATACCCATGTACAATGACATAATTGAGTGCTTCTAATGGGGTCAAAATGAATGGGGTTGAAAGAATGGAGTTTGCCTTTCAGGATGAGAATGAAACATTGGCCACTTCATCCACATTTAGTTCACAATGATTACAAAGAGACTTAGCTACTTTTGATCCAGTAGAGTAAACTGAGAAAAAAGAGCTCCATATACCCTGCCTTCTTTTCACTGGGAAGTTACCAATTACATACACAATTCTAGCATTATGAGAAATAGTAGGTTTTGCTGAAAGACTGGCCTGCCCCACTTAAGTCTTCGTCACTTAAACCCCAGAATGCTTAAGAGTACATTGGGAAGATTTTGGATTTAATTTTTCCTGCCTCTCTTCAGCTGATGGACGTCATGCAGTTGTTGATGTAGAAGATGTCTCACTAACTGCTAAGCTGGTTGATTTGCCTTGCATTATCGGAAGCCTGAAAACTCTTGATAAAAAAACTTTTTATAAGACAGCAGATATTTCTCAGGTATGGATGAGTTTTCTTAATCTACTAGTTCTTACATCCTTCGAGGAATCCCTTTCTCCCTACTTTTCTCTTTCTTTCAGTAGTCCTTTCCACTTGGTGAATGGCTGCTTATCATTTCTAATTTGCAGCTCAATTGCACAGGAATACAGTGTCATGTTCTGGTTTGGTATTTGATCCATAACTTTTGACTTTTATCCAGATAGCTTTTATATAAAAAAAGGTTCAGGTTTGCCATTTATGATGATTGTCATCTGAAAAAAAAAATGAGGATCTGGGATCTTCTTCTGAACTTTCTGCTAAAGCAAGATGCTGTTAATTCTGGAGATTTATATTTGTTTTTTTCATCATCTCAACTGTTGATTTCTTGTTTGCCTTCTAAATCAAAATACTAAGATATATTTGTTCTTAACATATTCCCTCTGAAGTGGTAAGTACTTGAGCTAAAAACAAACAAATAAAAACAAAATCTAGAATCCATATACAGTGTTGCAGAGACCAACAGAGAAAGAGAGACAGAATTAATATGCATGTATATGTAATACTTGGCTTTCTGGAAATGCCAAGTACTATTCTCCTTACTGCTTACTATGCTCCAGGATTTCTGGTAGTAAAAATGATCATGATTCATTTCTAATCCAGGATTCGTGACCATAGTCAACTTCTTCATCTTTGTTAAATGTAGATGCTTGTGTGCACTGCTGATGATGATCTCTACTCTTCTCCGGAAGAATCAGTTACCTCTACTGACCTTAACGCAGTCATGAAAAATGAAAAAGAGAGAGAGCAAAAATATGTCTGGAAGCATGGCAGTAAGTCACCAGCCCCTTGCTCACTTTGGCTGACTACATTTAATCTACTGAATCCTAATTACTTGTGAGCCAGGGACCTGTTACCACACTTAGGTGTTTGGTTCATTAGACATCCAGACACTCTTAAAGGAACAGGTCATGTCGTTAGCCAGTGGCTTTCTCTTTGTCAAATTCAGATAGATATGTGACTACCAACAGTCATATATACATTTCACCATGTTGAATTTATTTTAGTTACTCCACCACTTAAGAATGTCAGAAAGAAAAGGTTCCGCAAAACAACAAAAAAGGTTAGTTGCATGCTATTTCTGTGTCTACTGGGTGGATTGGAAGAGGAGTTAGTTGGGGATTAATTTGTTCACTCATTTATATGTTCAGTAAACATCGATTATGAGCTAAATGCCAGGCACTGTGCGGTAGCAATTGGGAGTATATAGTGAACAGAAACAGACCTGATCATTTAGGGATCTGGATGTGTCATGAATTTGAAACTTCTGCTAATGCTTTGCTTTCAATTGCAAAATCTAGTTTTAAAGTTTATTTATTTTGAGAGAGACAGAGACGGTATGAATCGGGTAGGGACAGAGAGAAAGGGAGAGAGAGAGAATCCCAACCAGGCTCCACATTGCCAGCACAGAGCCCAATGTGGGGCTCGAATCCATGAAACCATGAGATCATGACCTGAGCCAAAACTAAGAGTTGGAGGCTTCCACCCAGGTGCCCTGCAGAATCTAGTTTTAAAGTGAACCCATCTAGAACCTGAGACTTGGAAATTGTGGTTCTATTCCTAGCCTTACCTCCAATTTGTAGAATCTTGGGCAAGCTACAGGAATATTGTAGCTTGTCTGCTTTTTTTAATTAACTTTTTAAAAAAATGTTTTCGTATTTTGAGAGAGAGAGAGAGGGGGAGCACATGTGTGTATGCTGGGGAGGGGTTGGGCAGAGAGAGAGAGAATCCCAAGCAGGCTCCACACTGTCAGCACAGAGCCCTACTCGGGACCCAATTTCACAAACCCCATGAGATCATGACCTGAGCTGATACCAAGAATCAGATGCTTAACCAACTGAGCCACCCAGGCACCCCTATAATTAACTTTTTATTTTGAAATAATTGTAGGTTCACATGCAGTTGTAAGAAATAAAAGAGAGATGCTATGTACCCTTTATCCAGTTTTCCCCATTGTAATTTTTTGCAAAACTATAGTACAATATCACAAACAGGAAATTGACATTATCACAATTCACCAATCTTACTCAAATTTCTCCAGTTTTACTTATACTTGTGTGTGTGTATGTGTGCATGTAGTTCTATGCAGTTTTTTCCCATATGTATGTTCATGTATCCATCTACACAGTCAAAATACTGTGCAGTTTTGTTACCACAAGGATCCCTCATCTTGACCTTTTATAGTCACATTTACCTCCCTCCTACCCCACCCCTCGGTCTCTAACCCCTGGCCAACACTAGTATGTTCTCCATCTCTGTAGTGTTGTCAGTTTGAGACAACATAAATAAATAAATGGACTCATACAATGTGTAACATTTAATGCTGGCTTTTTTCCCCCACTAACCATAATTCCCTTAAGATCCATGCAAGTTGTTGCATGTATCAGTACTTCATTCCTGTTATTGCTGAGTAGTATTCCAGGGTATGCACATACCCCAGCTTGTTTAACTGTTCACCCACTGAAGGACGTCTGGGTTGTTTTCAGTTTTTTACCATTATAAATAAAGCTACATGCAGGTTTTTGTGTCAACATAAGTATTCATTTCTTTGGGATAAATGTGCAGGGGTGCTATTTCTGGGTCATATGGTACTTGAATGTTCAATTTTATGAGAAACTACCGTACTGTTTGCAAAGTGGCTATAACATGATATCTTCCCAGTAGACTGTACCTGTGATCCACTTACTCTAAGTCCCCACCAGAATTAGGTGTTTGTCACTCTTTTTTATTTTAGCCATCTGATAGATGTGTAGTAACCTTGTTGTGGTATTAATTTGCATTTCCCTGATAGCTAATGATGTTGAACATCTCATGTGTTTTTTTTTTATTTTGCCATCCATATATCCACTTCAGTGAAGTGTCTGTTCATGCCCTTTGCCTGTTTCCTAAGTGGATTTATTTATTGTTCAGTTTTAAGAGTTCTTTTAATATTCCAAATATTAGTCTTTTGTCAGATATGTAGAAATTTGCAAATATTTTCTCCTAGTCTGTAGCTTGTCTTTTCCTCTTCTCCACAGGATCTTTCAAGGAGCAAAGGTTTTTTGTTTAAGTCCAACTTACAGATTTTTCCTTTTTTTAATATTTATTTTAGGAGAGAGAGATAGAAAGTTAGTGGGGGAGGGGCAGAGAGCGAGGGAGAGAATCCCAAGCTCTGCACTATCAGTGCAGAGCCCAATGTGGGACTCAAACCCACGAACCATGAGGTCATGACCTCAGCTGAAATCAAGAGCCAGTCACTTAACTGACTGACCCACCCAGCTACCCCTACCATATCTTCTCTATCCATTCATTCATCGATTAACACTTGGGCTCCTTCCATATTTGGCCACCTAGGTGCCCCTATAGATATTTCCTTTTAAGGATCTTTCCTTTGTGTCAAGTTTAAGAACTCTTTGCCTAGCCCAGATCCTCAAGATTTTCTCTTATTTTTTTCTAAAAGTTTTACATTTTACATATAGACCTGAAATCCATTTTTGAGCTAATTTTTGTAAAAAATGTGGTGTTTAGTTCAAGGTTTTTTTTTTTTTTTGCCTTTGCATATCCAGTTGCCCCAGCACCATTTATTAAAAAGACTCCTTCCTCCATTGTATTGTTTTTTGCACCTTGTCAAAATCAGCTGGGCATTTTTGTGTGTGTCTGTTTCAGGGTTCCCTATTCTGTTCCATTAATCTGTGTGTTGATCCTTCTACTGATATCACAGTGTAGCTATATAATAAATGTTGAAATGAGGAAGACTGTTCTCATTTTATTTTTGTCAAGATTGTTTTAGTCATTCTAGAGCCTGTACCTTTCCATATAATTTTTTTTGTAAGTTTGAAGTTTAGAACAAATTTTCTATGTCTATAAAAACCTTGTTGGAATTTTGGTAGGAATTGCATTGAACCTATATATCAATTTGGGGATAATTGACAGCTTTATTACTATGTTGAATCTTTCACTCCATGAACACAGTTGCCTTGGCTTTTATACTGTCAGTCAACAGTACTTATTGAGTGCCTACTAAATGTAAAACTAAATTAAGAATAATTTTAGAATCCTTTAAGCTTTAGTGAAGTAGAAAAGTTGTAATAATAACTTCATTGTTTATTGTGTTTTATTTCATAGCTCACTGATTTCAAACAAATTGAAGAAATCAGCTTTCCTGAGGTAGAGCTATCATTATATAACTTTATTGTTTACCCTTAGTGTGTTTTATTTCATAGCTCATTACTTTAAGGCAAATCAAAGAAATCAAAAAGGTTACTTTTTGGCCTTCCTTCTCCTCTCTAACTGCCACTGCCATACAGGTACACTAAATTGGTTCACTTAAAAATGGATTCATTATTTAATGCCTGATAACTCCTAGAGGAAAAGATACAATTTGGCCAGTGACTTTGAATTCTAATCTGCTTTTTTCTCTGATACTTATTTTAAGAGCCATTTTTTGGAAGCCAGTATTCACTTTTACCAGCAGTTGTTTGCAATTGCTTATTCCCCCTCAAAGTTCTAATTTCTATTTGTAGCATGACGAATTGGTTGCTGTGGAGATAATTGTCTAAAATTGGATTTAAGGGAGAACATGTAGCTAAGACCCAGTTTTTATAGGAAAATCTTTAATAATAAAGATGTGGAAAAGTGAACTTTGGGAATTTGGATCTTTAAGCCAAATTACTTTTAAATAACAAGTAAGGAATTGTAGTTGTTTGCCAGTATGGGTCAGGGCCAATAATTAATAACTGAGGCCTAAGGGTTGTGCTTCTGAGAGAAGTCTTTAATACGGAGTTGCAGATCGAAAAGATTAAATGTCTCAAGTTAATTTGTTTGAATGGGAAAAAAAAATAAGCTTACCATACAGAAACCTAGAGCCTGGTCAAAGATTTCTTCATAAATAGCATTACTTAAAGTAGAAATTGATTTGGATGGATATTAAAGAGACCTAATTATTTGAATTCATTTGTATGTAGGAGCAGGGCATTCCTGCAAAACACAGAGTGTTAAATGACATTACTGATATCCCCCCTTCCCCTGCTTTGGTTCAATACATTGAATCTCCTGATGTGGAAAAGGAAGTGAAAAGACTACTGTGTTCAGATGCTGAAGCTCTCAGTGCTCGTATCCTTTTATACTAAATATTTTCCTTGTAGCCTGTTCCGCCCCATATGTACTTGCTGACAAGCCCTCACTTCTGGTATTTGTGTACTAATTTTGGTGTGTAGAACTTCAGATTTTTGTTACAGAAATGTTACTTCCTAGCTAGGAATAGTAAATTCACACAATAGAAATGTATTTACTTGTGTAATCCAGTAGGAGGTACTTCTTCATACTAGGAATCCAGATACAGATGGCCTGAAGTTGGACCAAATTAAATAGCACTTTCACTCAGAGAACCTCTTCCCTTTCAACTGTGTCTTCTCCTTTCTTTCTGCTTGTTCCTTGACCACCACCCCTCCTTTCAGGATGGGAAGTCATTGCTGAAGATGAAACCAAAGAAATAGAAAGTCAAGGCTCTATCCCAGGCTTTGCAATGTCCCCAGGAATAAGTGGCTATAAGCAGGGTCATTTCTCATCAGGTATGTTAATAAAGACAAAACAAGAGCTTCAGAGAAGGCAAGTGTTGACTGTGCGAAAGACCATTCTCCAGAGACTCACAGGCCAATCACAGAAAAAGGATGCCTTCGCCTTTCTTTCCTCTTCCTTCAGTGCTTCAGGGGTTTTAGACTGGTGTTCTAATCTCCCATCAGTCCCTGGTATCCTAAATTCCTATGGGCTCTTAAATACTCTAAATGTCTTGATCACTGAATACATGAATGAATGTTAGTGTTTTGCATTTCCTGCCATTGCCTTAGGAAGGGAAGGATCTTCCTGTGAGAAAATTATTTATAAAATTCATTGGTTGACCAGTGAATTTGAGGGAAGGAAGATAACTGCAGCTTGAGTGAGAGTCATTTGAAAAGATTCAGATAGATTCACCTTCCTCTTGCTTGAAACCAATAGAATATGGTATGTTTCGGGAGATGTTCAGTGATTCTAGTAGCAACAGTGATGATGAGGATGAGGAAGAGGATGAGGATGATGAAGAGGATGAAGAAGATGATGAAGAAGATGACTATGATGAGGATGAAGTTGAGAAAGATTATTATGAAGAGGATCTGGAAAGGGAGCTACAGGCCAAGTTCTTTGCATCTGGCCAGTATGAGGCAAAGGAAGGAGCCAGTTCAGCAGGTAAGTTATGGAGGAAAAACCAAAGAGGTGGGACAGAGTGGGTGGCAGCGCTGAAGATTGACTTTAAACATGTGTTAGATGCAAGGCTAAGTTTGAGAAGTTACGGTTGAGATGTGGAGTGGAGTTTTGGTTGACTTTGATTTTGGTCCACTAGTTTGGGCCATGTTTAGTTAAAATTTCTGTCTGTCTCTGTTAGTCATGGATATTCAGAAGCAGATTCATTACATGGAGAAAAAGCTCCAAGAGATTCAATGCAAAGCACAAAGACAGAGGGATCTCTTAAAGAAAGTGGAAAACCTGACACTCAAGGTAAATTCTTGTTGGCTGGGATAAAGATACCTTGATATCCTACTTTCAAAATCCCATCTTTGTGTTTCTAACTCGTATCATCCCTGTGCAGCATTCTTACTCATTTTTTGACCTAAAACAACCTCTTAGAAACCCCTAAGAAGATATAGCCCTATTTCCTTTTATCTGAGTAATTTTGATCATCTCATACAAGAATTTTTGAGAAGAGACAAGGAGACTTGAGATAATGATTACCAATACTGAGTATCTGTTATGTGAAAGGCACAAAAAGAGCTAAGCATTTTACATGTATCATCTCATTTCATCCTCATTTCATCCTTCCTGAAATACAGGTACTGTCGCTAATCTTATAGATAAGGAATTGAAATTCAAAGAGGTTAAGTAACTAGTGGTAAAACATAGATTGAATCATGTCTTGATTCAATCAAATAGTTGTTTGTACCAAAATGTATTCATTGAAGTGAAAGAAAATTAACGAAGTTCATTTTTAAGTGTTATGATGCATGCCTGAACAAGAATAAATATCTTGCTTGATTTTTATTAACATATATTTCAACAAAAGGAAAGTGTATGTTTAGGCCATGTTTGCATCCTTTTTTATAGTGAGGGAAATTCTGAAGCATCTGGAAAATTCCTTGCCAGATTTTATTTTCTGGAGAGCCGTAGTCATCAAAATGTAGTAACTCAACACAGAACTGTACCTATTTAGAATATTGTCCTTTACATTAACCAAGTGAGATAATAGATGTGGACACACTTTGAAAGATACAGTTGTATTGATGTTGCATGGAGGACTAGTTAGGGATAATAATATTCTGCCCTAGTGCAGGGAAATGAATGAGTCAGCACCAAATTCCAAGTCAGCTTTTTTAATAGTTCACCACAGTCAAAGGATTTGTGCTAAACTAGAAAAAGGTAACATGAAGGCATTCCAACCATTTATTTTAAGGCAAGAAAAAAATATCGTGTGTAGGTTTATAAAATCAAATCAGATGGCTCTGTACTTAGGGGATGCAGTTTTTATACTCTGAATCCTTTAAAAAGAGTGCTCTTTTGTTATGACTGACAGTTTGCTTATCAAATTATTTGCCAAACTCTTTGTCTCACTTGGTTCTCTTTTCCTTTGAGACTCAGCATTCATCATTTATACAATTTGTTTTCCAGAGTCATTTACAGTCTGTGCTGGAGCAGCTTAAGTTACAGGAAAAAGAAAAAAATGAGCAGGTGAGAAGTGTTTTCAAATCAACCAGAAAACATTTGATACAAAGAATCCCCAACCCCACCCCCAAAGTCATTTCTAGCTGTTCCTTTCACAGGATCAGTAGTGACCAAATCTTCTAAATGAGGATAGCAGGTTGGAACAAGGTTTTTGTGAAAATTCACTCATTCAGCAGATACTGAATGCCTATTAAGTGAAAAGTACAAGATGTACATACCGTGTTAAATAAGACAGAGTACTTGTCCTCATGGAGATGTCTAGATGGAAGATCGACAGTGAACAAATTAACATACAAATGGAGAAGTGCAAATGGCAAAAAAAAAGTGCTTTGAAGGAGGAAAAAACATCAGTGGTGCTATTTGAATAAAAGGAGTCCTGAATTAAATGGAATTAAATTAAAACGATGGGCCTTTCTGAGGAGGTGATACTTAAGCTTAGACCTAAAGAGTCAATCTGAGCGAAGAGGGAATGGAGAGCCTCTTGGGTGGAGCATATGACAGGTCCCCCATGGGGGAAAGAACCTGGCCTTTTTGAGGACCTCTGGGCTATATAAAGCAAGGAAGAGCATGACTTAACATAAGGTTGTAGAAGTAGGCAGAGGCCATAGTGTATGGTCCCTTGCAGGCCATGATAAGGAGGATGGGTTTTAGTCTTAAGTGCAGTGGGAAACCCTTGAAGAGTTTTAAGCTGGAGAGAGTCACATTTAATTTAAACTTTTTAAAGACCACTCTGATTCTTATCTGGAGAATGGATTATAGGGGGGGCAAGACTAGAATCAGGGAGGCCAGTTAGGAGGCTGTGTGGTAGTCTAATAAGAGAAAATGACAACCTGAACTAAGGTGGTGGCAGTGGCTATGGAAAGAATATATATATATTAACTGCAATAAAAATGTTTTTATAACCACTTTGTTGAGATATAATTCACGTACCATACATTTAAATTGTATGGTTTTAGTATTTTCACAGAATTGCACCATCACCACAATCAGTTTTAGAACATTTTCATCACCCAAAAAGAAACCTGTATTCAATACTAGTCATTCCCCATTTCTTCTGAATTTCTACCACTTGCCGGACCAAGGCAACCACTAATGTACCTTCTCATCTACTTTGCCTATTCTGCTTATTTTATCTAAAAGGACATATATAATGTGTGGTCTTTTGTATCTGGCTTCTTTCACTTAGTATAATGTTTTCAGAGTTAATCCATGTTGTGGCATGTATCAGTAGTTTATTCCATTTTGTGGGTGAATAATATTCTAATATTCCATGTGTGTAAGCATACACACACACCACGTTTTGTTTATCCATTCATCCATTGATGGACATTTGGATTGTTCCCACCTTTTAGCCATCATGAATAATGCTGCTACAAACACTCATATATGAAAGAATATATTTTAAAGGTAGAATGGATGGGAGTTGGGCCAGTTACTGGGTATTGAAGGAAGTGTTAAGGATGCATGCCAGATTTCTGACTTGAACAGCTGTATTATTTCAAGCCACAAGAGAGTGAGAAGACTGAAAAGAAGGTACTGTAGGATAAGTGAGGGTCAGGTAGCTGTACAGAAGATGTATGCTGGCTTCAGTCCTATAAAATTGAGGGTAATAATTGTAAAGGAACTGGGGGCCATATGATGATGGGCTTAGCATGGGGCTCTTGAGATAGAGACACCAACCCCCATCCCCGTTACACATACAAGCAAAGCCAGGGGAATTCTATATATTCCCTTCCACTCAGCAAATCACTTAACCAAGTACTGCTCATAAACAACCATGTGAACAATTAACACCAAATTGCTTTAGCACACACCAAACATCTTTGTTTTCATCCATGTAAATAGTATTGGGGAGTGCTATTTTCAGCATGGAAATGTCGCTGTGAACTTTATTCACTCACATTCCTTTACGTTATTAGTTCATTTATAGCCTACTTGAAGCTAGGTTCTGTAGTAGGGAGCTACAAAATGCTTACAACCCAGTCTCTGCCTCCAGGTGGGAAGAGATCCATGAGAGGGACAGGAATTTAAAGGAATGAAGTCTCACTTTTGTCCATAGAGACTAGGGATGACTTCATAGAGAAATGATGTTTGGCTGGTTCATAGAGAAATGATGTTTGGCTGGAGCCTCAAAAGGTAGAGTGGGGTTTTAATAAGGAGATAGGGAAAAGAGGGCATTCTGTATAGAAAGTGGCATGCATAGTGGCTCAGAGATGGTGATGACAGCCTAGAGTTGAGATTTTTTGTTTAGGGCATAATGAGCCACCAAAACTTTTTCACCTGGGGAGTGACTCAGGAAGATGTCTCTGCCAGCAGTATGTAGGAGAAATTGTTGAGTGGAGAGATACTAGAGGAAGATGCAAGTGATGGAAGGAATCAGAGCTTAACAATTGATTGGATTCATGGGCTCAAAAGGAGAACAAAGAGGAGTCCAAAGCCTGAGTAACTGGAAAATGGTGTGCCACTAACAGAAGACAACAGGAAGGGAATTGTTGGGGGCGCGGATGGAGATGATGAGATAACTTGGAAGCACGTTGAGTTAGAAGCACTTTAGAAAATGGGAGATTGGAGAGTGGCTCATGCAGAGAAATGATCATTGAAGCTGTGGGGATAGATGAGTTAGCCAGGTTGACTGTTTAGCAAGAAGTCCAAACCTGGGGAAAAACCTTCCTTTAGGGGGTGGTGAGAAAGAGAGCCCACAAAAGGGAAAGAACTGGAGCAATCAGTGGTTGTAATCATGTCAGCAACAGAGTGTAGCCTCTAAATTACTGTAGAAGCAATTCTCGTAATTTGATAGGTGATGTGCAGCATAGGATCACTTTCTAATGCTCCATTCCTTTCTTTCACAGAATGAAAATCTACACTGGTATGGAGTGACCTAAATTGAATAATACTCAAAACCAATCTCTGTCCCAAAGACAGTATACCTCTCAATGTTTTTGGTCACTTTGCCATTCCAAGTAAAATAAAGAGAGAGAGAGATAGATAAATAGATAAATAGGTAAATAAATAAATATTGGTCAGGTCTTTGGTTCAGTTTCCAAGTGTATCATAACATGGTAAGAAGCAGCAGCTAAGACTTGGTTTAAGCTCCAGTGTGTTCAGTGGAACAAAAGCCTATCCCAATTGCTTTATTTTCTCACTCTTCAAATGTGGCTACAGTGATCCCTCTGTACACTCTTCACAGAAATGCAAAGTCTTATCAGAAGCATATTTAATTTTGAAGCATATTCAATTTGAAGGCTTCTTTTTAGAAGTTGGGCACAGTAAAACACAACATCATGCAGTGTTGTGCATGCATTCTTGACTGTGGCACTGTTCTTTGGAACATTGCAAGACTCAGATAACCATATAAAATACAAATTACAGTGGTTCTTTTTGGTTCATACAAGTAAATCCTAGATCAAGTAACAGAACCTAAGATTTCAGAGCAATTTTTCATCTTTTTCTGCCTCTCCCTACAGCTCATTTTCCTCCGGAAACAATTGAAATCTATTTTGGAGAAGTAAGAGAGCCTTCAGCCTGGCACATGAACCTTGGATTTACTATCCAGACTGAAGACTGGATGAAATTGTACGTGTTTCTGTCCCTTTCATTGCCGTATGCGAAGTCATTTGTTATTTGTTGATCTGAAACTTTTTATGCTAGTCACATTTGAAGTTTATAGCTGTGTAGAAAGGGACAGAATATAAAAAAGTAGTAGACCTAAAATCCCAACTCAATATAGAACTTCCCTTCTCTTTATCAACTTGATAATTGCTTACATTGCCTCTGCTCTGTTGGTGCCATCAAATGATTCAGCCATGCTTCCCAAAGACAGTCTAGCCTGAAGGCCATACAGCTAGTTGGTTTGTGTATGTTTTCAGTTCCCTTCTTCTATTAATTTTAAATATTTCCTAAAACATGGAACAAATAATTTCTACCAAAGGCTAGGACCTCTCACAGTGAATTAAGTGCCTATCTCCCAGCAGTTAACACCAGCTTGTGTCCTGTCTTTGTTAAGGTAATAGGGGCTGCTTTCCTGCTCAGGGATGACTTCTTGCTGCTGCTATCTTTGTTCTGTTGTGTTTTTAGGGATTGTGTCTGGTTATTATTTGACAGCTAAGAGAATAGTTAGGACAGAGATGAAATTCTGAGTTGTTATCCTTATTCTGAGCCTCTTTATCCTAACCCCCATCAGAAAAGGTTAGGAAAAATCAGATGCCTGTGATGCCTGTGAAGACTCCCTTAAAAACCCTGAGTGGGTTTGTTTTTTCAGCTGTATTGTTAAAGTTTTCTGGCCTGTGTTCTTTAAGCAATAAATAAATTCTTCATTTTAATTGGATTGCTGTCACTTTATTAAACCGTTCCCATGATGAATACACTCATATCCAAAAGGAAACTGGAGAGACAAGCAATAAACTCTACCATTAGGAAATGACAGAAGATGCTGTCAATACTGGGGCATCTTCTAAAGAGCTCTTGGGATAACTCCTAATGAACTAAGCAGATCATCTCACATTAACCATATAGCACTGGGAATTTGAGAAATCATCTAGAGAAGTGATCAAAATGGCAGTATTTGCATTGATTTATGTTGTAGTGGAAAGAACACAAGGTTGGAATCCTGGCTTTTCCATTCACCTTGAGCAAGTCCCTACACCCCTTGGAGCCTCTGTTATTTTTTCATCTAGAAATCAAGGATGATAATGCTTATGACCAAGAGGTATCTGAGGGTTTTCTGGAAGTAGTCCAGCTAGACCCAGGTCTGGTCCCAATTGATGGAGTCAGTGCTGCTCTAGGAAATGAACTCCACAAGTTTTCTGTGCCTCTTATAGTGCTCCCATTCCAAGTTCAAGTTAATAAGCCAGGGGCAGTGAAGTTCAGGTCAGTATGTATGGGCAGGCCCTGTGGAGGAGGATGGAAGATGGAAGGGATGCTGGGGGCAAATGCAGGGAAGAAGCGAGACTAAGGAAGATATGTTAAGGGCAAACAAAATGAAGTTAATATTAGGAAAAAAGCTAGAAGACAGCTTGAAAACCAAGATGATATATAAAAAAAGATTTTTTTTCAGAAATTCAGGCTTTAAAAGATGAGAAGAAAGGGAAGTGGGAGAAAGGGACTGTTAGAGGCAGAAGGTGTGGGGGAAGAGGCAAGGTTTGAAAAGAAGATAGCCCTTTACAGATGAAGGAAGGCAGAGGGGGCCACCTGGGTGCTCAGTCGGTTAAGCACCCAACTCTTGGTTTTGGCTCAGGTTGTGATCTCATGGTTTGTGAGTTCAAGTCCTACATCAGGCTCTTTGCTGATGGCACAGAGCCTGCTTGGGATTCTCTCTCACTCTTTGCCCCTCCCCTGCTCGTGCTTTCTCTCTCTCTCAAAATAAAATAAACTTAAAAAAAAGGAAGGCAGGGGGCTGGAGCAGAAACAGATAACAAAGCATCCTGGGGACATGGCTGGAGAGACTGAGGCTAGTGAGGGTGGCATATATGCCACAGGTGGCATCTAGAGGTGATAGAGGTAGAAGAGCCCTAGTTCAGCCTCTATCCAATACTACAGCCCAAGAGCAGCCAGAACTCTGCTGAGAGACAGGATGGAAGGGAAGACAACAGGAAGGGGCAAGGGTGAGTCCATGCGTCTGCAGTGGCCTTGCATTCCCTCTTCTGCCACATCTCATTGTAACCCAGGGTAACTGCTTCCCCACTGCCCTCCAGTCACCCAAGGCTTACTGCCACCCTGACTCCCCACCTCACCCCAACAAACACACACACACACACACACACACACACACACACAGTGATACCTCATGAAGTTTTCTTTTTCTACAGCCCAGTGATTTTGAATTTTATATATTACAGACCTGTGCTGTCCAATATGGTATCAACTAGCCACATGTGGGTTTTGAGCACTTGACATTTGGCTAGCTCGAGCTGAGATGTGCAGTAAGTGTAAAATACACACTGGGTTTCTGTAGGGTAACTGGTGCCCTGCTGACCTTGTACTATTAGCATAGGCCATGTAGGCAGGCTCAACTGCAGGCTGACCCAGGCCTTGGCAGAATGCCCTGTGATCCTCCAGAAACATGGGAAGATAGGCAGTTTCATGAGAAGTCACTACAAGACCATTTCTCACCTCCCTGTCTCGAAGGAGGCTTCTGGGAGGCAGTTCCTCATCTGCCTCCCTCATTTAGGTTAAGCATAGGACTTTCTGCCTGCCGTACCACCCCCAAAGTGTACAGCTGGAGGCCATAAAAATAGGATGTCCCACTATCCATGTTGCATGTCCTTGGGCCCCTTTTGTTTCAGTGGCAACCTGTGGAACAAGGGATGCAAGGAGGTGATACCATTGCTGATCTTGCTTTGGCTTCTATGAGTAGTAAATTGTCTGGATCTGTGTGGGTCTCTTGTTTCTTTCCAGCTGAATCTGTCAGCCTGTTTGACAATTTCTAAGACTTAGTTTAAAAAAAGGAATATAAAATATCTCATTGTATACTGATTTCATGTTGAAATGATGTTTTGGATATACTGGGTTAAATGTTAAAGTTAATATCACCTGTTTATTTTTATTTGATATATTTTTTAAGTTTATGTTTTGAGAGAGAGTGGGGGAGGGGCAGAGAGGGGGAGGACAGGATCGGAAGCAGGTTCCATGCTGACAGCAGAGAGCCCGATGTGGGGCTCGAACTCATGAACCACAAGATCATGACCTGAGAAGTCAGATGCTTAACTGACTGGGCCACCCATGTACTCCTCACCTGTTTATTTATTTTTTCATTTTTATGTATTTAAAAAAATTTTTAATGTTTATTTTTGAGAGAGAGAGAGAGAGAGAGAATGCAAGTGGGGGACGGGCAGAGAGAGAGGGAGACACAGTATCCGAAGCAGGCTCCAGGCTCTGAGCTGTCAGTACAGAGCCCATTGTGGGGCTTGAACCCATGAGCAGCGAGATCATGACCTGAGCCGAAGTGAGATGCCCAACCGACTGAGCCACCCAAGCTCCCCATCTACCTGTTTATTTTTTAAATATGGCTGCTAGAAAATTGTGTATGTGGCTCTCATTATATTTCTATTGGACAGTGGTGTTATAGATTGGTGAGAAAAGAAAAATTGGTGTTGGGGAAGAGGGACTCCCAGGGTCTTATTTTGCTAGAAAAATGGCATTAAAAAAAAACTGCCATAGTTTCTTTGCCCCAGTTACAGGGACATTTTCACACTCCAAAAAATTACATGCTGATAATAAAATATAGACCTTTAAATTGAGTAAATGTATCTTTATGGAAAGTCACTGCATTGTCCTGATTTTTCTCACATTGCTTCAGGCTGGTGAAAACTCCCTCAGATTGATGAGGATGGTTACTTAAGAACCATTGGTATAGAAAGCTCATCCCATGAGGGGATAACTGGCTAATTTGTGTAGGATCTTGAGAGGTAACCAATCCAGGTAACAGTAGTGGATGGGGCTAGTGCAGGTGGGTTGGTTTTTGTTTTGTCCAGCAGGTGTTGAACTCATCTGGTAGCCCATGTTTTGCAGTATCCCTGTGGCTTCTTGGCCCACCCTCTCTTCCCACACCCAAGAGTCAGAGTATAACCAGAAGAACCAAAGTAAACAAATACAAATTTATTCTTTTCAAAGCAGAATTCAAGGGAAAGGGGAAAAGCACCACAGTGAGTGGCAAAGTTAACCAATTTGTTCCCAGCCCCACCCACTTTGTCCCATTTCTAGACCTGTGTGCCACCCTGGCCACCTCCCCCCTGCCCCGAATCCCTTCCCCAACTTCCATTCCTGAGACCAGTTGTTGCAGCCAGCAAACAGCATAGCAAGCTCCACTCTGGGACCCAATACTGCCCTGGAGACAGCAAGGACATTCAGCAGCCACCCACCCCCCCATGCCCGCAAATGCAGCCGCTGTGGGATGAGATGGAGGCTGGGAGCTGATTCCTGGCCTTGAGCCTTTCCCTCTCCCACAGCCGTTGGTGTTAAAAGAGTAAGAAAGAGCTGAAGTATTCCTTTGTTCCCAGGGCCAGATTTTGGCAGGGAGGCCCAGAGATTGAGCTGCCCAGCTGAGCAGCTCAGTCTCCACAGCCCGGGGGTAGGGCCCCCCAGTTTCTCTCCCAGGACTGTTCACCTTAAGGTAGCTTACTTTCTTGGCTAGCTATCACCTATGCAAGCGGAACTTTAATGAGATTCTTGGCCTGAAACGGTCTCAGAGGCCTCAAGTTGGCCATTGAGAATGTGTGTTCCAGGAATGTTCTAGCATGAAGCTGGACATGGAGCCCAGATTCCAAACACACACCTCAGGCAGCATGGGTATTCCTCAAAATTAAACTGGAGGGAAAACGTCTATCTCCCAGCATTGGCCTCTGCCTGACGTCAGGGTTTCTCATTACTGTGGCCTGCCAGCCCAGTTCCTGGAGTATGAGAAACTGAAACAGGTTTCTCTACAGAGAAATATTTTTAAAGTTTGGGCCTTGATAGAAATGGGCACTTGAGAGCCTTGATTTCAGCCTTGCCATTCTGGAGGGGAGGGCATGTATCCTCCTGGGTAGGGCCCTCTTTAGGGAACCATCCAACAAACAGCTTGATGTTCTGCAGCCAGTCAGCCTTTTTTAACAAGTTCCCAGTCAACATGACGCTGCTCTGCTCTCAATTTGAGCAGAGGCACCTTCATAACAGCTTTTTGGCCTCTGCCAAATCCTGTCGAGAATAAATCGCCTATCAGTCCTAACTGTTCCCTGATACTACTTGACAACAACCCCAGCAAACACTCATGTTCCTTCTCACAAGTCAGAGGCTTTCCTTAGGCTGCCTACCCAGAAAACTCCCCCTTTACCATTCCTCCAGTACAGGGCCATAAATTATGCAGCATCACACAAAAAAGATACCTCTAGGAGACATGATACATGATAGATGCTTAACAACATACAACACATCTCAGTAAATCTCACCCTAATTTGGATTCACCGTGCCCAAGGATCCATTTACCTCACTGAGGGCAAACTGCCCACACATGCTGCAGTGACTGTCACTGGACCCTTGAGTGATACACTCACCTCAGGCATTAAGGTACACACAGGACCACACACACAGTGTCAGTGACCCCATTAGTGAGAATTCAACCTGCTGCGTCGGTCCACCTACAGCACAAATCCTACATAGCAAGATCTACATCTTCTCTACTATGCCTAGCCCACCACGGTTGCCACAGGCCCTTGGCAGCCCAAGATCTCTTGGGTGAGGTGGGGGTTATGGGAAGGATTTTCTAAGACTTTCCCGGTCAAAGATTGTTTCATAACATGTGCCCTCTTAAGCCTTAGGCAGGATATACCTCAAAGACCCTGTGCTCCCTGACCTATAGCAAATGTCTTCTCCCCCATTCCTGCCTACAAACTATGCCCCTACAAATACAGCCTCCTTCCCATGGACAGATGCCCATGCCCTGTGTTTGTTGCCCACCCACAACCTGTTCACCATACATCCAGATACCCAGGCCTCCCATTTAGAGACTTCATGGGCACTAAGGCAGATGCGGTTAGCCCTGGACCTGTGGCTTAGTGCTCCCTGGAAATTCTAGAAGGAGGTAATCCTAGGCTTCTGGATCAAAGCTGCTGCCCTCCTTCCCCTGCAGCAGATAAATCTAACCTCCCAGAAGCTCTACCCACTGGCCCACTGCTTTATTATAACAGAGCACCCCAACTATCTCACACCCTCCTGACCTTGGTGGCAACTGCTGTTTTCTTTGAGTCCCTGAGCCAGACTTATGACCTGGAAGGGGCTGGAGGGTATTCTCTGCGTCAAAGCCTGGCAAAGGTCAATAAAGGCCCATCTGTTCCTTCTTGTTTGCATGCGATGAGTAGGACTCACATTTGCTCTATTTTGGCACCTGAACCATTGGTTAGGGGAGCCCAGGAAAATTCATCCAAGGCCCAGGTGTCAAGGGAACGAAATTTTGAATGAGTGAAGAGAACAGAGTGACTCTTCCCGTTAGATTCCACTGTGGCCACAGGCTTCTGTTGGCTTTGGTCTTAAGGATAGCTTACCCCACACATGAATGGAGAGACATCCTAGGGGGGGGCAGCCAGGATGCATCTATCAGTCCAACCAGAGGCTGGGGCTAACAAAGAGCAAGGCAGAACATTAATGCTTTGAGAGGTATTAGAATTTAATGTGTGAGCAAGGCCAGGGGAGTACTGATGTACAGTAGGTATGCAGGATAGATATATATGTATATAAACTTAGGCAAATTAAGTCAATTGCGGGGCTCTAGGTTATAAAGCTTCTTTTGATAGAAAACTGCCTAAGTGGGCTTTGACTGTTCAAATTTTCCAAGCCCATTACCCCCCTCCCCCCAACCCCGCTATCTACTTCGAACAGTTTCTGGATAAAAGGATTATGGTATATGTAGCCTAGGAAGAGTTAGTTTCCTTTGAGGATTGGATTCACCTTCCAGAGTTAGAAAGAACAGTTTTATGCAAAGGAAGGCCTTGCTGTTGTCTGGGTGGAACGTGGCCAGCTTCCTGATGTGTGGCCAGTAGCTCCTAGGAAGAGGCCACTATTTAAGGTTGCCACTCGCATCTGCCTTACGATTAGCTAGGGACAGTGAGCCACTTCATCTGATTCAGCCTAAAAGAAAGAAGGGTCACAGCCTGCAAGAGTGTTGGGCAGTCACACTCCTCCAGGCTGGTGAGTGGCTTCCCCTTCTTCACCCAAGTAGAGCAAGACTTGCTTGCTGAGCAAGCTGCTGCCTCTACCCCAGGGCTCTGAGGGCAGACCCAGAAGAGCCAAGGGTGGCTTCAGCTGGTTCCTAGAGCAACTCAGCTGGTGTCTCAGGATGCTGAAGCCTTCAGGAAAGAGGATGATTGGGGAAAAAACCAAAGCCCTAAGTATTTCTTTAATGCTTCCAAATGTAAAGTATAAGTAGGAATCAGAACGAATTGTTCCCCCTCATTGAGGAAAGCCTGCCAGGGCCTGAGGCAGAAGGAACTGCAGATATTCTAGGGGGAAACAACATCTAGGTAGCATCAGGATGACTAGAGATATGCTGTCAAACTATAGTATGCCACATGCTGCCCAGACATTTTCAGGGGCACTTTTTGGGGGGTAGGGGGAAGTCTCAGAGATACTCTTTTGCCTCCCTGAGCTGGGCCAGAGCGTAGGACTAACTCCTGTGGGTTCATAATGCTGGAACCCTGGAGTCATTGGGTTTCCTTATCTCCATAATTCCATGGAGAAGGGAAAGGGGCTGATGGGCACTGCTTAGCTCTGTAAGGCAGCTTCTCTGTCCCCATCTGAATGGCTTCCAAGTGTCATCTGCCTGGACCGCAACAGAGACATACTTAAGGGACTAATCTCAAACTTGTGGATTAAAGGGCACATTTCTATAATTGGAGGAATCATGCGTCTTCCTCCTCCAGTCCTCACACATCCACTTCACATACTAGTGGATCCCTGCTGCTGCCCAGAGCCCAAATAACTCTGGCTGAGGAATGTGGGCCTGGTAGGGACTGGAAATGTTGGGTGAAGGCTGAAGGAAGAGTTTGACCAGAAAGAACCAGAAGACTGTGGATTATAGGATGGGGAACTGGCTCCATCAAGAGGCCAGCAGGGTGTTGGCAGTCACATCAGAGCTTCGCACACTGGGGAAGGCATGGCGGAGCTTCTCCATGATGTCTTCTAAGCACAGGCTGACATCTTGGCTCTTTGACCCCACATCATCTATGTTGGAAAAGAAAGATTTGGGAAGAAAACTAGAGATTCCTTGATGAGGACAAGGGGCTGAGGTGGGATGCGGCCAGCTGAAGGACAAACCTACAGCATTTGTGTTGTTCCAGCACAATGCCTGGTACATAGAAGGTGCTCAATATACATGTGTAGAATAAGCAAACAAATGAATCCATCAATAAGCCCATCATCCCTGAAGCTAAGCTCAAAGCCATGAGGAGAAACCAGTCCCAGCCCTAGCAGAGCCTTGGGAAGATCTGGGCCAGGATGAAGCCATAGAAGGGGCTGGGAGGAGCCGGAGGAACTTACCTGCTGCCTCAGTATCTGGAGTAGTCTGTCCCTTCTCCTGGGGGTGACTGCCTTCTGACTGCTGTGGAGAGGAAGCTAGGGACGAGCCTGCAGAGCCATTGCCATCTGGTTCGGTGGGTGGCTAGCAAGAGGTAAGGCATGACTTAAGTGGCTTTGTTTTCCTGACCTTACTTTAACAGACTCCTGAGCTTAGAAGGGAGACCTCATGCCCATCTCTTTGCCCTTGGACTTTAAGAATTTTTGGTAGTGCCCCAAACAGTGGCTCTTCCTTTTAAGAAACTTCTTAGAATATTTAGTTACCAGTTACCTTCTTCCTTTGACAACATGTGTCAAAGGTTCCCAGTTTGTATAAGGATGGCATTGCACCTAAAGGTCTCTTGCTGTCATCTTGGCTATAATTAAGCTATTTAAAATCCAGTTCTCTCTGAAAATATAGAGTTGTACACCCGATCCTCTGTTTGTGATATAATATCATACGTTAAGACCTCCAGGAATTCATCTAGAGGCTATCCCTTGGAGGATCTGGGGAAGAAGCATGGGGTGGTATTGGTACATAGAGTGACAATACAGTTTACCCTTAAACAATGTAGAGGTTACGGGCACCAAACCCCCCTGTGTGCAGTTAAAAATCCATATATAACTTTGGATTCTCTCCAAAACCTAACTCCTAATAGCCTACTGCTAACCAGAAGACTTACTGATAACATAGTGAACTGTTATATATATGTATTATATATTATATTCTCACAATAAAGTCAGCTAAAGAAAATAAAAATGTTGTTAAGAAAGTCATAAGAAAAAAAAAGAAAGTCATAAGGAAGGGAGCATACACTTACTGTACTGTAAAAAAAAAATCCACGTATAAGTGGACCCACATAGCTCAAACCTGTGTTGTTTAAAGGTCAGCTGTGATAAGTAACATTTACAAAGTATTTACTATTCCTGGCATCGTGCTAAATTCTTTAAATTCACTGTCTCATTACATGATCACAATTCCATGAAGTTGATATATTATTATCCCTGTTTTACAGATGAGGGAACCGGGGATAAGTGAGGGTAAGTCACTCTTAACACCTGACAGGCAATGATTGGCAGAGTCACACTCAAACCCCGGGCTGTCTGACTCCATAGCTTCACTATATCACATATACTACTTCTCAAAGAGGAAAGGGACAAACATTAACAAAGAGCTCCCTTCCCAGAAAAACTTTTTCTTGGCCGTTCAAACCTGCTTCTTTCTAGAAAACATCATAGTAGCAAAATCAAGGTTTCAGATGATTCTTTGAACTTTGTTCTTTCAATACCAGATTCAAATGTGTCATTGGAGAAGTGAGCACCCAGAATTGGCCAAGCAATGAGACATACCAGCCCCTTCCTTCCTCCACCTTTCCTAATTGTCAGCCCAGTTCTCTTTAGAAAGTCATCCAACAGCCACTGCCAAGGAGCTCTTTCTTTCCATCCCTTTGCTGTGCTCTCCACCTCTCCTCCCCTCGGGGGCTGCTCTGGTCCTTTCCCAGGCTTCAGGCTCACCTGCAGGAGCAGATCCCTTAAGCGCTGCAGCTGAGACTCTAGTTGCTTGTTGTGGTCCTCAAGGATCTGCATGCGTGTCTCCAGGCGGCTCTTGTGCTGCCGAAGGATCCGGGCCTCAGCCAGAAGCTCCTCATTGTGGTGGTCCTGTGCTACCTCGGCAGAGCCCTCAGCCAGGGTGGGGGCCTCGGCAGCCTCCTCATGCTGCCACTTCAGGCGCCTCAGCTCTCCCTGGAGAATCCTGCCAAGGACAGAGGAGTTAAGACCTATGGCCCTAACAAAGTATTGACTGTCCAGGTCCCAGATGTCTGCTCATACCTCAGTGTGAGCAACCCCTTTGCTCTCTCACCCCCACCCCCACCCTAGCTGTGTTCTTGGTTGAACAGCCATATCCATTTCTTCTCCAGCACATATGTCATTTACTCTGCCATCCTTGGGCCTTGGAGCAGAGGGAGCTGACATTTCATATAACAAATGTCTTAGGGCTTTGATGTGCTGTTTCAGGGATTAATTCTGACCTTAAAATCAGACAGAAACACAGTCTGCAAATTAATGAGGCATTAGGGCCACTGACTCACCTACTCCATTTGTAGATTTTTAGATTCCAGTGGAAGATGTAAACAAAAGACCACCCATCTTGCCTCTTCTCTCCACTACCCGCCTTTTTGGCCCACTTTGAACACCCATGTTGAGTCATCAAGAAACAGGTTCCAAAGAGATGGTCTACTTTAGGGGACATTACTTTTGCAACAGAACCATTCCCTCACCAATGTTTTCTAGGGCCAGGCCACTGCTGATCTAATACAGTGCTTCTCAAACTATCTGTAACAAAATCCTGGGGCGGGGGTGGAGGGTGGTTTTCAAATCACTGTGAACCAATGACTGGTCCAAATGTGTATGGCTAGTACATAGCTCATGCCACACATGACACGCCACACAAGTTCAACAACACTCAAATGGGTCTATACCTTATTCAATGAAAAGTCCACTAATTATGTGCTTGGATGACATGGCAGTGTCAAATTGCTATACAAGTTTCTAAAAGCTTATTCTCTACTTATCTTGTCTTGAACCAATAATGAAGATTTGGCAGACCAGTCCTGTTCTGAGGACTTGCCACTCCAAGTAGTCTGTGAGCCAGCAGCATGGGCATTCGCCCCTCCCTGGGAACTGGTTAAAAATGTAGAACTCTGGCCCCACCCCAGACCTGTGAATTAAAATCTGCATTTTACCCAATTCCCCAAGTGACTTGTATGCACACTAATGTTTGAGAAACACTGTTCTGAGGAATTCTTTGGGTTCTACTGAATTCCCCCAAAGTGGCTTGGACCCTCCTCAGACCCCTACTGCCACCCGTACTTTATGGACATCAGTGTCATCCTTGTAATCTTCACCTTCCCTCTGCCAGTCTTCAAACACTATATGCAGTGCCACTCTCCTCTTGTTTTATTACTTTCAGTAAGTGATAAGTACCTCTTTCCATTTCTAACACTGAAGATTCCTTGAGGGCAGAGACATGAATACTGTCTTCTGTAATTCTCTGTGTTTGCATTCTCTCTGCTTGCATCTACTGGGTACTTGAAAATATTTGGGTTGAGTTCAAAGGATTCAATTAATTATTATAATAGCTAGCGTTTACTGAACCTTATGATAATCCAGATACTGGCTAACACATTTATATGCCTGATTCCCTTTGAAATTCTACAAGTGACCCTAGGAGGTAGATACTATTATCATCATCCCTATTTTATAGATGAAGAAATGGAGGATAACAGAATATAAGTAACTTGTTTAAGGCCACATAGCTAGGATGTGGAAGCATCAAGACTCAAATTCAAGCTGTTTGACTCTCAAATCCACACAGATCTGTGCCATCACCATACCCACCGGTTCTCATCCTCTAAGTGTGCCAGGATCTTCTCTAGCTCCCCCTTGCTTTCTGTGGCCATGCTGCATGGAGCCTGCTGTCCAAAGGCTGTCTCCCGGTCTGTAATGGGGCTGGAGTGCCGCAGCAGGTACTGGTCCTCATCTCTGCATGGGTGTGGGGAGAGGAAAAGGAGGTGGCCAGGCATTGAACCAAGAAACATCACAGGGCATGAGTTCTCAGCTTCCAGCTCAGGCCTCAGGATACGTATGCTGGAATATTCACTTCTAAGTCACATAGAAAGGGAAAGGCTATATATTCAGGTTTAAGAGGGATGAAAAAATAAGATGGCAGAGGTCATGGTTGAGGGTATAAGAGAGAGGGTTTTCAGGATGCTGGGGCTTCTGGGTTCTACCTAAAGCTCCCTGGGAAACAATGAGCAAATCATTTCCCATTCTGTGCTGTTCCCTGACCGTATCCTCCTTTGCTTCCTCACCCACCCAGGGGCTCACTGCCTAAGTCCCAATCAGGGCCAGTAGCTTCTAAGCCTCCTGAACATGCCAGGAATCTCCCTAGGAATAAAGGGCCCCTTCTCTGACCTATAGCACCAGGGAATCTCTCAAGTCACACTTCAGTTAAGTCCCTGATGTCTCCCCAGGATGTGGCACTAGATGGGGCTTTGGCATCTTGAGCATAGGATAATGATTCATTTCTGCAACTTTAAATGAGGGCATATTCTTCTTCCTTCAAAACTAGGCATAGAAAGATGGGAGCTTACAAGAGGAAGGGACCTGGGCAGATGGCAAATCCATCAATAGAGAGCTTCTATTACCAAATACTGTGCCCAGAAAGCAGCTTTCCTTCCTTGGGGCTTCTAGGACCCTAGCCACCATACTCCCCCCACCATCTTGAGGATATATCCTTCCCAAATTGTGGCAGGGCGATCCCAAAGAAAATTATTCCTGGAAAATAAGCAGCTGTGAAAACTTACATGCTGTCATCCGGGGACAGGCTGTCATTAAAGAAGGAACAATTTTGACTTTCCATCTCAGCAAGCCTGGGAAGAAAGAGCAGGAACAGAAGGGAAAGCAGGATGTGGGGCCTGTTTTCATCTCAAGACTCTAATCCCACAGTGGGATCATTAGCTTTGATGGCTGCCCCAACTGCCCTTAAGTGTTGGGCATCATTGGCTGCCACATACCCCACTATGCACGTCCCTCTGGTCTTGACTCCATTCTCTTTGCCCTGACTGAAAACCCCATCCCCCTTAGACTCTTGAAAATCTCCCTCCTCCAAACCCAGTGGTACCTGCTGGCAAAATGCTCAATGCGGGAGTGTGTGTCAGCGTGTGGCAACATCGGGGAAGAAGCCAGCCTAGAAGAAAGCAGCAGACTCAGGCAGCCAAAGAATGGGTAGCTGAGCAGTCTGTTACCTTACAACAACCCTCCCCACCCCCTACCACCAAATTAGGGAGATGGGAAAGAGTTGATGGGAACAGGATACAGAGACTGGATTCTAATCTATTTCTCAGGCCAGATTCCTGTCAGGCACAAGCTGAACTTCCTTGTTACTAGTCAGGTTTGCCTTGGAACATTCCTCTAGCCCATGTGGGACTCAGCCCCTACACAGCACATCCCCAGCTCAGCAAGGCCTGCAGCCTGTGCCCACCCACTGGTACTCACGTCTCACTGTAGTCAGCCTCCAGCACTGATTGCACAGGCAGATAACCTCGCTGAGGGTGTTTGCTGAAATAATGCTTTGAGCGGAATTTGTTCTTTAAAGTTGTGGCAAAGTCCCTCATGTTCTCACTGGATGTGGTCTAGGGGAGACAGGGCAGAGGGACTCACCCTAATGGCTTCGAAGGTGCTCCCCTAGAGCAGGGAACATGACTGGTAATCTAATCTTAGCCCCACTCCCAGAAAAATGTCGAGAAGGGTACAATGCGAAACTGTGAACACTGGTTGCCTCTGGGAAGTTGGACTGGAGAAGTGGGAGCAAGGCTGAGGAGAGAGGGGGACTTTTATATTTTATACACCTCTATATTATTGGACTCTTTTACAGTAAGTATATATTTGTTAATGCAGGAGGTACAGCATTCTCAGTCTCTCATCTCCAGCCAGTTTTCCATGCATGATTTTTACAATGTTTATTTTCTTTTTTTTTGAGGGTATTTTTATTTTTTTAATGTTTATTTATTTTTGAAAGAGCATAAGCGGAGAAGGGGCAGAGAGAGACAGAGACACAGAATCCAAAGCAGGCTCCAGGCTCTGAGCTGTCAGCACAGAGCCTGACTTAGGGTGCAAACCTATAATGTTTATTTTCAAGTGATAATAAAATAAAAATAAAGGGCAAGCTCCCCGCTCCCACTGAGTCACACATGTTTCTGTGCCAACAGAATATGGAGAAAAGATGGTGACTTACAGGGATGGATTCTGGGGAAACAGGTTGAAAACTGGGATGGTAGGGTGGGAGAAAGCAGTGGGGGGAGATGGCAATATACTTGGGACTACAGGAGTATCCATGGGGCAGAAAGGGATAAAGGAGTTTGGGGAGTAGAGTTAGCTCAGGGAGCTAAGCACGAAGCTGTGCGTCCTGAATATAGCACAGGAGAAATTCTATGAGTGAAGTTCAGGAATGCTGACCCACCTGGACTCAGGTGGCAATGAAGGGCACAGTTTCCAATGAAAACCAAGTGGAATCTGGGGACCCAGGTAAAGAACATACCCTTTCTAACCTCCAAGAGACTGAGTAATTTGAGCACAAACCTTGGTATTGACTAGAAGGTATGGAAGAAATGACAAAGTAGCAGGTAAAGACTAGGTGACAGAGCAATTCGGGAAATTACGTAGGAAAAATTAAAGTAAGCAATGGAAGTCTAGTTGCCGGGAACTTCCTTTCTCTCTATTTTTTCCTGAAACTTTTCCCTGAAGGAAAATAGTGAATGCCTTTTTTTTTTTTTTTTTTTTTTTTGAGAAAGAGAGAGACAGAGACAGAGACAGAGAAACAGAGAGAGTGCAACTGGGTGAGGGGCAGAATATAGTTAGTCCATGCTTGGCAAAGTGGATCAAGGGCCTAGAACCTGAGAACTGCTTCCCCCTCCTGCCCGGCCCGGAGGTTCCATACCGGGGTGTAATACTCCATGATGGGGTAGTGCAGCTTGTTGCCTTTGTTGGCCCTGCCTGTCAAGAAGCAGGTCTGGCAGATGTCCACGTTAAATTCTTTCAGACTCCGGTACCTTGGGGAGATGAGAGGTGATAGGACAGAGGATCCAATGTACCATAGTGACCTCCCCATTTCCCTAACATCCAAATATATACACACACATTAGAAGGGGGCGGGACATGGAGTCATAATGCACTCAACCTCCTATACATAACAGTGGCTTCATCCTCACTAGATAACTAGCCTTAGTCTAAAGACCACAAACCTCCATGAAATTACATGCTCAGACTCCTAGGAAGTGTGGGGAATAGCATTGCCTCACCATCTTTTTTAAAAGGGTTCAAGTGGGAAGGGGTAAAGAGCTCATGATGTCAAATAGCTTTCTTTTTTTTTAAATATAATTTATTGTCAAATTGGTTTCCATACAACACTCAGTGCTCATCCCAACAAGTGCCCTCCTCTATGCCCATTTCCCCTCTCCCCCACCCCCTATCAACCCTCCCTCAAACAGCTTTCTAAACAAAAATAGCCCCAAAGGGTTTAGTCTAACAGGTACCACTGCCTACGTTGGAGAACTTACACTTCCAATACAAAGGCCATTTATTCTACCAGCCTTGGGCAAGTCGGCTAAGTTATTTCCAAAACTTGTTTATAAAAATAACTCTATTATTACTAAATATTGACTAGCCCATAAGATCCAGGTCCAAAACCTGGCTGAACTCCCCAGACCAGACCTAGTAGTGCACAATGGTGAAATGCTTGGACTTAGAGAAGTCAAGAGGATCCAACATCTATTCCTGGATCTATACTAACCAACGGTGAAACTGGGCAAGTCACATTCCACGTCTGTGCCTCATTTGCTTATAGAAAGCAGGGCAGTTGTAAAGAGAGTGCCTTAAGGCTTTAAAAAGTTTTAAAATTGAGCATTTTATGATGAAAGCCTGGAGAATGTAACCAGGGAAACTTCAAATGTATTGCAATAAGGCCTTCTTTCTTAAGCTTGGTGGTGGATGTTAAAAATTTCAGGGATTTTCCAAGCCAGTTGTTAAATACAACCATTATAAAAAATTACTAAACTCACAATTAAGTAAATGATATTAAAAACAAAGGTAACACATACCCAGAACCCATCACCTCCTAATTATTTTCCTATTATCTATGTACTTGAGGTTGTTTAAATCTATCATCTCTGCTATAAATAGTGTACAACCATGCATCTCTTCTCAACCTCTTGTGGGTACCTGGACATCAGCCACAGTGGGAGTATTTACATCATGGAAATTAGCAAATACTACACATTAGGTTTTGTTTTTTGTTTGTTTGCTTTGCTTTCTGGGGAGTCAGTTGTGAACCATTTGCCAGCATATCATTTGGTACACAGGTGATCTTATATGTCTACTTAATATTCCCTGGGAGACAATGAACAAACTACTTCCCTTTCTGTGCTGTTTTGCCATCCCACCCCCTACTTTTCTATACATTTTTTTGTCAGTCTGGAATACTTCATAATATAAACTAAAAGAAAAGAAAATATTTCATCATTTCTGATTTTCTAAAAAGTTAAACATTCAGTAGTAGAAAGGATTGCAACAACATATAACAGCGTACCATAGATTAGCTGTAATTATATAATTATGGAATATGTACATTGTTTCATAATATACGATTTTATATGTAACATGGCCTATTTAACATTATCATTCTAGCAGGTATTGCTTTCCTTACCTGAAGCCCTTGATGGGGCACTGCCTACAGATAGAGCACTTGGTCTGATGCTTCACTTGCTCAGCAATGGTGACCCGATGCAGGACAGCCAACCACACCATGGATTGGGGCTCCAAGTTGACCCACTCAAGGAACTGTGAAGCTTCAATGACTGGCTTCCCAGTGCTCTAGAGAAACAAGAAGCCCAATGTAAATGAGTGGGGCCCAAAGTGTTCCTAGAATGGTACCCCTCACAGGGACAGGAGAACCAGCAAGGCCTGGGTTGGCCTATGGCCTATTCTACAGAGGTGTCCACCTACTGCCCTGTCTTAGTTGAGCTGGCACTCTCCCCAGTAGGACTCTGGACTTAAAAGCCCAGAGAACCCTCTATTTTGTTGTTCTGAAGAAACTCCTTTACATCTGAGTAGTTCAGATTGAAAGCCTCACTCGTAGTTCTCCCTCCCTTCCTCCCACCTTCCCTTTCATCATTCCCTACCCAGTCCCATACTCACAAAACGGAAGCAACTACGGACACTGGGCTCCACGTTGCTGCCCCCAAAGGCTGCCACTTCTCCCAGCTGACGGGGCACCTGAATAGCCTCATGAAGCAGGACACCGAGGTGGCGCTGGTCACACTGGCTGCCTGAATTGGCTACTTGGCTGAAGAGGTCTGCTGGCCCCACCATAAGTCATGGCCAACCCCGATGCAGGAATGCCAGAGAATGGTGTGAGGAAAAGGAGAAGAAAAGGAAGACAAGGAAAGAGTACATAGACTTAGCTAATGACTTTTGAAACTGGAATACCTAAAGATCTATCCCTGATCTTCTAGAAGCCCATGATTTATAAAAAGAGCAATCTCTGTGTTCAGAGAGAAAAAGCAAGACAGACACAAAGAGAGAGAGAGCATCAGAGAGAGAGAGAGAGGGAGAGATGAAGACAGAGAGCGGGCTGCGTGTCAGACCAGTGCCAGACACAGATATGGCACTGCTGGGAAAACAGATTCTCAAGAAGCAAGATGAAGGGGTGTGGAGTTTAGGTGTGCCTGATCATGAGTCCCCTCCTGTTCACATAGCTCATGTCATCTGACACTACAGTAAACTCTCAACTCTCCACACAAATGGAAACAAACATTGACATGGATCATCCACAAATAGGAGATGATCACCTAATTGACTATGGTCTAATAGAACATAGTCTAATGTGTGCAATAGACTATGGTACTTATATTCGAACATGGGCTATATCTGCCCTGTGAGAACTACGCCCATGCTACCGCAATCTTAGCAAAGCTCCTTCAGCGGTTCTTGTCTGTCTCATACATCACCAGTGGCTTAGAAAATACTCAGAAGTGGAAGGCATATGGCCTGGATTTTAGTTCTGGGTCCATTACTGGCTAGCTTGTAAGACCTTGGATAAGTCATGAACCTCTCTACGCTGCAGTTTCCTCACTTGAAAATTGAGAAGAAATAATTAGTATCCATTCCTTCTCAAAGGAATATTGGGAGAAATAAATAATATCATTGCTATGAACATGCTTTGCTATGTCTCCTTCTCTTTAAAGTTTTCCCAGGCCACTGTCATCCATCTTCTGTGATCTGATATAGCACATATCCTTTGCCATTCAGATTATTCTAATTAACACTTTCAAAAATGCTTTCTGTGTACTTCTATCTCCTCCTCTGGACTGTCAACAACCTAAGGCAGGGACCATGTCTGATTGGACCTTGTACTCACCACATTTAGCACAACGGTCAACACACATTAAGCACTTGACAACTAACACTGCTGCTGCAGAAAAGTACAAAAAGCCATACAGAAGATGGAGGATGGAGGGGAAAGCAAAGGTAGTATAAACCAGAGAGGTTAAAAACTACAGAAATGCATACTATTCACCTACCAGATACTGGGGATTTTTGTGCCCTGCCCATGTAATCACATGGGATGTCTCTAGTAGAATGTGTGACATGGCTTGAGATTCAGACTAGGGGAGGGCTGAGCCTGATAGGCCACAGGAAAATAGCACTAGGAAGTCAGGCCCTTGGATACCCCAGGAAGCCAACTCAGAGCTTAGTCAACTAATTATATTAGGTCAGAAGAAGTCAAAATCCTTGGAGTAACACTGGAAATAATAACAGGTCTTAGACCCATCTTAGCCTTTGACTGTTGTGGGTTTTTGCATTAGCCTGGACCACCGTTAGAATGTAGCCTGAGTAGAGCTCTGCTGAGTCATAAGACCTATCTTCTGCTTATTTTCACCCTTCCTCCTCCTATCACGCCTCTCCCTCCACCCAACTCCACTTCAGACTTTGGAGTTGTACTCACATTGCAATTTTTCCTTTACTTCAGTGCCACACAGGCATGCAATGCCGGTCTTAAAGGACAACGCCCGCATCTTTCCACTGCGACCACTAGGTTTAAGAGAAGAGACTGAGAACATGAATATATGTAAAGGGTTAACATATTGGCATTAATTTCTCTGACAGACTTTATCCCAGCAGGGCTCTGTGCCAACCATGCCCCAAGTTGAGCTAAGTCCAAGTCCACTGTGGGAGTGACCCCTTCTCACAATGCCCACTTCAGATATCCCATTGGATTTCATCCTGGAGGCTTCTGGGGGGGGGGGGTACAGGCCCTTACCTATCAAAAACATTGAGGAGCCAGTTGAGGCTCATGTCCACACAGAGTGGCACATTGACCAGGATGCCTCTTTCCTCCTCCAGCCGTTCATATAAGGCCGTCAGGCAGTGAATGACCTCTACCACATCCATCACTTGCTCACTGGCCTGCAGATCATGCTCATTGAAGATCTCCAGGGCTGTGGTTAAAGTTACCAGGTCCACTGGGAAGGAAAAGAGAGGGAGAGTAGCCAAAAGTAGAACTCCTAGGACTACATGAGAAGATAACACCACTGGCATCACCAAATTTGACTGAATCTCCAGACCATCCATTTATAAGTATGATACAAGATTGCCCTTCACCAAGATCCTCATCCTGAAGAGGGGGATGGCAGTGAAAGGCCCTGGAAATTAACCCCAAACATGTATATACCCATATGTTCTTTGGCATCAGTTTCAAGAAGATGGTAGGATGTGAATAAATTCACCTCCTTTGTTGTATTAACTCCCAAGGAGTCAAATCTCATTTTACGTTTCTCTGTCTTTACACACATTTCAACAGCAAACAGGTTTGTTCATGAACCTTGTTCTGAGAACCTAGATACCAGTTATGAAGGCTCAGGTATGTCTGGGTAAATGTGACATGCCTCAAGAGGACTTTCTATTACCTGGAATGATGGAACCAGCCTAGTCAGACATGCCTGGGCCAGGAAGACTGAATGGATAGTCTTCCTAAGAAAGGCCAGAAAGCACATTTTATGTATAGCCACACTGTCCCCTAACCACTGGCACTTGCTTCAATAGTTCTGCTACATTCAATAACCAACTCCAAGATGGCAAAAGAACACAAGCCCCTGATGGCTCCAAACCTTGGGCTGGACTACTTCCTGCCACAAAACAGTTGCTTGATTATCCATGTTGGGCAGGGAAGGGACAAGGAGGAGGATAGTCATGGGTTAATTTAGAAACAAGTCTGGGGCTTGGAAACAATGGAAGGCCCCTGGAAAGAGCAGGTGCCCACAACCAGCATACTCCAGCTTTTGGAGACAAGCCAATCAACAACCCTGGCCAAGGTGGAATCAAAGTGGAAAACAGCTAGCAGATGAGGAAGAGTGGGAGTAGGGTGAAGGCTGCGGGGAAGTGAGATGGGAAACTTACAACGCAGCGCCTTCTGGACTCTGCGTAGCTTCATGGCAGTGCGGTAAGCTGAGAACTTAATGTTGTTCAGATCAGCTACAAAGAATGGAAAGAGGCACACTCAGATCAGGGAAATGCAAATTAAAACCACAAGATACCATATTACACCCACTTGATTGGCAAAAAAAAAAAAAAAAAAGGAAACAGAAAATGTTAGAAAAGATGTGGATAAATAAGGACCTGCTGGTGGAAGTATAAACTGATACAACCACCTCAGAAAACAACTTGGCAGTACCTAGTAAAATTGAACATTCACATATCCCACAACACATCTGGCTACATATCCTAGAGCAGTGATTTTCAAGCATTTATTGACCAAGATGCACAGTAAGACATTCATTTGATATCACCGTCCAATATGTGCACCCTATGTGTGCATGTATAAATAACTGAATCACAATATTTCAGGAGATAATACCTTACTAGATTTTTGATAAAGTAAAAACATAACAAAATTAATATTGAATATGATTCTTGCAAAGGATCTGTTGCACTTTCAAATTTCCTAGTCTGTTCACAACACACTGAAATGATGTTAGACCTTTAGACTGAAAAACGTGCACATGTGCACCAGAAGACATGTACAAGAGGTTAGCAGCACTGTCCTTACTAGTTCCAAACTATAGACAATACAAAAGTCCATCAACAGTAGACTGGATGAAGAAGCTGTTGTATATAAAATGGAACACTCTACAGCAAAGAAAGTGAATGAGCTATATTCACATGCATCAGCATGGATAAAATTTGCAACCTTAATGGTGAATCTCTTAGTAGCCAAAACTAAGGCACACGGAAGTCATATTCATCATAGCCTGGACAGTGTCTTTCAAAGCAGGTCTGTAAGAATAATTCCCTAATGTGATGGTAAAATGGTCTAGGAGGAATGTAGAGCCTCCAGTTGAGGGAGGTGCAGAGGGGAAAGGAAGAAAGGCCACTGGGTAAATGACAAGGTGCTCCCTTCTACCCCCATCTGTTTGTTGACTGGAATTCCCTTCTGTTCTTACAGGAAAAAGGCAGCTATATAGATCTCCACCCTATACAGGAACTCTGAATTCTTACCCAGGGTTTGGTATAACTCAGTCATCTTGGGATGGTCCCAGCAAGTGGTCTGAGCCTGGTGGCTACAAACAAAAGCATCAATAATACCGGGGTCCACACCACCCCCCACCCTCCCCACACACATATGCGCTTCACTCAGTGATAGTTTGGATGCAAGGAACTTCAGGATCCGAGGGTGGACCATTAATATCCCAAAGCACCCTTCCCCAGGCAGAATCTTGAGCTCTTGAGATGAGTAGGAGGAAAAACTGGATTGGATGGAGGAATCCCAACAGATAAGGAGTAACAGCGACAGGGAGAAAAAAAGGATAGGCAAGGGAGGAGGGTGGGCAGGTGAATGACCCACTTCTAATTCAGATGGTCACTCACTTGATGTAGTAGGGAACTTTATTGGGTGAAATTGCTCTTTCCCAGGGAACCTGCACAGAGGCTGGTAAAGAAGAGAAAGAGAAAGAAGTTGGCCACTAATACTTTTTAGGCTCCTGTTGACTCTCCTGCTCTATCCTCCCAAATAGGTGGTTAAGTCCAAAACAGGGATGTCTGACTTGCATTACCGGCTCTTCATAGCCCCTGAAGGTGGGGCAAGACTAATAAACGTACTTCTCTCGCTGATGTTAGGGCAAGTGAAGAAGAAATTGTCACCGATACCCTCATGTGTCAATGATGTGGCAAGGGCATGAAGAGGAATATCTGGCCTCAGCCACCTTGATGATCTCTTCCCTGGCCAGCCTGCCATTTCTATCCATTCAGCTGCAGTGCTGCTAGAGATATGAAGTGGACTACTTTCCTCATGGGACTCAAAAACTTTCCCCCAGAAGGCCAAGCTTCTCAGTCCTATGGGACAATGGGGAATGGTATTGCCCATTTCTCTCTGGTGAGGAATTCTGGAAAAGGATGCCCTTCTCTGCTCCATGTCTTTATCTTCCAGATGTTTGAGAGACTAAGTCACCTGGCAAACCTCCTCACTGCAGTTTCCCTGGATACAAGAGCCCTCTATAGGTATAGCTGCATGCCAGTGATTATTTAATAGCAATAGTTCTAACTGCCATTAACATTTATTGAGTTCCTACTATGAGCCAGATACTTTGCCAAATGCTTTGTGTACATATCTAATTTTCACATCTGTATATCCTCACCATCTCCACTGCTACCACCCTGACCTGGGTCACCATAATCCCTCACCTGGATTATTACAATGTCACCCTTCTGCTCAAACCCCTCCAAAGGTTCTCAATTCCATTCAGAGTAAAATCCCAAGTTCCTACCATAGCCTACAAGGCCTTTGGTGCTCTGGCCTCCTGCTACCCTTTTTGATCTCCCGCTTTCTCCTCTCCATATTACTTCTACACCTGCCTCCTTCCTGTTCCTCAGGCATTCCCCTGCCTTGAGGTCCTTGAAGTTGCTGTTCCCTGTGCCTGGTGTGCTCTTCCCTCAATTATCCCCATGGCTCATTCCCTTGTCTCCTTGAGGTTTCTGTTCCGAGAGCTCTCAGTGAAGCCTTTCCTGACTACCCTATTCAAAATTGCAATGCCTCCCTCATTAAGTCCAGCACTGCCTTTTCATGCCTTCCCTGCTTTATTTTTTTTCCCACAGCACTTGTCACCAATTTACGTTATATAGATTTTACTTATTTGTTTATGTTCTGGCTTCCCTTACTAGTGTAGAAGCTCTATAAGTCTAAAGACTTGTCTGTTTTGTTCTCACTTTTGTAGCTCCAGTGCCTGGAACACTACCTGGCCCACATTAGGTCCTCAATAAATATTGTTGAAAATTTCAAGTTATTTAATATTCCCATAACCCTATGAGTTAGGTAATATTTTCTCTTCTTTTTTCATATGGGAAAATTGATGTTCAGAAAGGTTAAGCTATTTTCTTCAGGCTTGCACAGCTATTAAGTCAAGGAGCAGTGGCTCAGATCCAGGTCTCTCTGATTTGAGACCCTGTCCTTTCTTCCACTATACTGCACTGCTTTATCCTTACTGCTTCTTGGATGCCAAGATATATTGGGCTCCTACCAGACCCCCAAGGGACATGAGTAGACTCTCTTGTAAGGTATCTGCGGTTCTGCTAAGTGAAGTCTAGTTTGTCTCACGTACAGGAGAGGAAATGCTGTGACCCAGGCCCAAAGTCCCGGTGGGCATCCTGGAGCTGCTTAAGCCTCTCACCAACTGACACCTATGGAAAGAGGCAGAGTGAATTCATTCCAGATATTTAGTGTGAGATTTCCAGGCACCTCCAGAAATCTTTGTGAAGTCCTTCACAGGCTAACTCATCTCTGGCTCTAGATCCTTCCATGATCACCTAACTCCTAGTGCTTCCATATCACTCCCAAGGGTCAGAGAAGAGCATTCTTAATTACAGGCCACAGTCACTTCTTATCTGACCCTAAATGCCCACATTTACACAGGCCCCTCTCAAATCTTCATTTCAATTACGTCCTGCAGCTTAGAGGTTGAGAAGACTGTTCCCTGGCCCCAAATGCTCTACTATTCTTTCCCCATGGAGGTCTCATCCCACTTTAATGCCCCTTCACTTTCTTTTGGCCAGAAGAAGATTCTCCCAAGCCTAGTTATATCAAAGCTCTTTCCATTGGCTCACTCCAGGCTTCTCTTCTACCTGTAGCTGTTTCCACCGAACATTGATCTGCTCCAGGGCGCGGGAATTCTCCATTGACAAGTGTACATCAGAAATGGCAAGTTGATGGGCCAGATCATTCACCAATTTCACTCCATCTTTCATAGGGGAGAATTCTTCTTTGAATAGCTATAGAACCAGGACCCAAATCCCACAGCAAAGAGAAAGTAGGTAAGAGGAACCATTAGTCATTCATCTCAACTCCTCCTTCTTCACCCAGACTTTTGTTTCAATAGAACGATCCAGGTGCTTGCTATTAGGCCATTTGGATGAAGGTGAGGGGGGCCACTGTCCTTATCCTCTTCATTTTTTACTCTCAGAAAACACCAGGGAAAGAGAAGACAGTAAAAGGACAGAGGAGACTCCAGCTAAACCAGCCCCAAAATCCAGCACATAAACTGGAAAAGGCTCAGTTACAACCTGGGACAACAATGAAGCTTCAGTAGCAGGGACATGGTCTGGGAGGAGTGTCAGGTTTCAGGGTGGACTTTAGCCAGGTTAGGGGGCCTGTATACCTTAAGAGCCTGGATGTGCTCAGGGAGTGAATCAATGAAGAGATCCCCAATGGGCTCCCAAGTGGCTCGGACTCCCTCAGCCTGGGTCAGAGTATTGCTTAATTCCTCCATTGCCCCTTGGATCTCCAACAGCTGCTCCAGAGTGTGCTCAATGTGGCGGTGCTGGTCGACACAGCGGGCTGTCAGCTTCTCCCATAGTTCACTGGCCACCGTTGCCTGCTTCCACACAAAGCGGCTAAGGTTCTGGATCCGCTGTCTGGGAGAAGTATCTGTAAGAGCAAGCAGGAAGCCAGGTCAGGCCAACCTGGCAGGGGCAGCCATGGAAAAGAGAGAGGCAAAGATATACCTCTGTAAAATGTTCATGTGCCCCTATGTGTATATTTAGTTCTATGCGATTTATCACACATGTAGGTTCATGGATCCAACACCACAGTCAAGAGACCATGTTGTTACTTTCCACCTGCTAAGAGGATTTCTTCATATTCTTAAAAAAATGGGCAAGGTAAACAGTGAGTAAAATATTTTATTTTTTTAATTTTTTAAAAATGTTGTTATTTATTTTTGAGACAGAGACATGAGACAGAGCATGAGCCGGGGAGGGGAAGAGAGAGAGGGAGACACAGAATCTGAAGCGGGCTCCAGGCTCTGAGCTGTCAGCACAGAGCCTGACGCAGGGCTCAAACTCACGGAGTGTGAGATCATGACCTGAGCTGAAGTTGGATGCTCAACCGACTGAGCCATCCAGGTACCCCAGTGAGTAAAATATTTTAAGAGGCACAGTGAGGCAAATCATCCAGAGTCCTATGCACATGACCCTGGAATGCCATTTTGCATTAGTGTCTGCTGCCCACTTCCATCCAAAGAAGGGAAGTATTTTATGCCCAGGGGAGGTTAGCAGAACTTTCCCAGCTTTTCTATCTAGGCTCCTAAATTGTAGGTTTCTTCATCCTCCCCTGGAACTCCCTTCAGAAGTAGATTCAGACCCCCAAAACTCCAGGTTAATTGGAACTATCCTGCTCTCTTTTGAACTTGTCCTGTCTGAGGCCCATTGGATAGTAAATTGACTAATAGCCTCCTACTGAGGGGCTGGAAGTAAACGGAGAGAGTCAACAGCTTTAACAAAGCTCAGTTAACAACGGATCCTTCCAGGCTATTCATAGCCAGTCTTGAAAGGTTGAGAACTCCTTCTGGAGAAGAGGGTTTGCTGGGCTACCCCAAGAATCCCACCCTGCTCCCTTATTTGAACCTAGACCTAGAGTGGCCTACTCTACTGAGGAAAGGGGCCAGAAGTCACCACAATAAAGACCCACAATAAATTTTCTCCTGAAATGTCATCACCTAACTTTTTAGATTTAAAAAAGATTTTTTATTGTCTCATTGATTAGAACATCACTGCATGTCTCTCTATGTCGGAATAAAGGAGTACACTTTTTATTTTATTTTATTTTATTTTATTTTATTTTATTTTATTTTTCTTTAAAGGAGTACGTTTTTAAAGGACATACTACTACTTTTATTCAGAGTCAGCTCAATGCATTTGAGTCTTTTGTTTTTTCTTTTTTATGTCTCATTAGAATGCCACACATGATGCTCCACATAGTCACATACAGCTTTGGGCCACCCATTGGTCTTCCCTGCTCCAGGTTCTGTTCTCTTTGCTTTTTCTTTTTTCTTTTTCTTTCTTTTTTTCTTTTGTTCTCTTTGCTTTTTCTTGCAGTGTGAACCTTGCTCCTTCCCAACTTTGGACTCTTAAGAGAAAATTATTCTCCTAGATAATAGCTGAGAAACTGAGTTTGGGGAAGGAAGGAAGGTGTTTAGCAGTTCAAGAAGAAGGTAAAAGAGAGGAAGACTACCCACCTTTGCTCTCAGAATGAGGCTCCTCTAATTCCTCAAATGGGTGCTGGGACAGGAAGGCCTGAGCTGACTCCAGAACGGAGTAGATATAAGGGCCCCGAGACTTGACATCTTCCATAAAGGCCTATGAAGTTTAGCAACATTGTCAACAGGGAAGTAAAGTCTTTCAACTGCTTCAAATTCTATTCTGCAATTGACAACCTTTCTTCTCCTTAGTGCAACTTGATCCTTTAGCATTATCATGCATCTTTGGGCTACCCAGACATAAAGAGCTGCAGTCCTCTCTATAAGCAGAAGAGTGACTCTGACATAGGGAGATCTATTTAATATGAAATGGGTCTGTATATGCCACAAGGTAGAGAGAAATGTAAGGATTTGGTGTTGAAAATCTTGGTTCTCTGGAAGACCCAGAAATTCCCCAGTAAGGGGCTTTAGAGAAATCAAAACCAGACAGGCAGGATTTATATCATAATTTTAATTAAAATTTGTGTCGAAATATAGAGAAGCGTACACAAATCAAAAGTGTACAGCTCGGAATTTCCATAAAGTAATTCCATGTCTGTAACCAGCACTGAGATCAAGAAACAGAACTCCACCAGCATCCCAGCAGGTATACTCAAGGGCCCCTTCTGGTCACTATATCACCCCTTCCCCTTAGGTAACCAGTATCCTGACTTGTAATACCACTGATTAGTCTTGCCCATTTTTGAACACTTTGCATAAATGGTATTATGCAGTATGTACTCTTTTTTTACCTGGCTTTTTTTCACTAAACATACTGTTTTTAAGAGTAATCCATGCTGTGGCATTCAGTTATAGTTTATTTTTTTGCTGTACTGTATTCCATTCTGTTTCCACTTTTTAAATTGGTATATAATTGACATAGAAGATTGTGTAAGTTTAAGATATACAACATATTGATTTGGTACATTTATATCGCAATGTGATTGGCATTGTAGTCTTAGCTAACACCTCTACCATGTCACATAATTATTTCTCCTACTGCATTCTGTATTCATTTTTAAGAAATATCTGTTGTTAATTTCTGATTATAAGAGGTAATATATGTCACAGAAATCTTAGAAACTTCAGAAAAGCATGAAGAAGAAAAATTAAAAAGAACTTTAATTTCATCACCTAGAGTTGACCATTGGGGGCTTTGTGATATAGTTCATTCTTATGTTTTCGTATGTGTGTATACATGTACACACGTCTATATTTGTTTTTGTACAACTGAGATCCACCTGTATATAGTTTTTGTATCCTATGTTTTTTTTTCACTTAACATTATATTATGTTCATTTTTCCATGTCCCCACTGAAAATCAGGGCAGGATTTTAAGAGAGGTCAGTATTTGATGAAAGGGCCAGGGAGAAAAGGTTTGACTTACTCTGGTAGCGGGCTATCCAAAACCCAGTAAAACTGTATCCAGCCTCCTGTTACTTCAGATGTCTAAGCAGAGGTTAGGTGCTCATCTGTCAGAACACTGCAGAAAAGCTCCCTTCCCAGCTGAGAGGTGACACGCCACAGCCTCCATAGTTCAAACCTACCGCATGTGTCTCCTTCTCCTGTTGCACCAGAGCCACATCCCCTTGCAGGGGCAGCTGAGCTGACAATTCCTCATCTTTCTGGCTGAGCCAGTCAATAATCTCTTGGAGAGGGAGCTGAAGCTTCCCACTGTGGTCTGAGAAGGCCTCTAGGCGAGCACTGCACACAATGCAAAAGACCAGTGATTTTCAACCTTCTTTTTAAGTGGCAAAACACTTTTTCCCCAAACACTTATGTAGAACTTTAATATATATAAAACAGATTAAAGAGGAGCTGCTCTGGTTGAAGTAGGAGGAGGCCCAGAGCCCTCCATCTTACCCATCCACAGAGGTTCCCAATGTACCTTTGCATGGAGTACAGTACTAAAACCAATGGGTAGGTCCATGAGTGGGGAGGTGTGATAGTGTGGATATCAGCTAATTCAGTTGCTTGCCCAGCATCAAGCTGGGAAGGGGAGGAAACTGAACAAGGGCATTAGGGGTGACAGCTGTCTGGTTACCCTCTTGCCTTTGAGGAACTCAAACCATGCCAAACTACTCATCAACAGAGGCTTCTCAGAGCCTGACCTCTGAGTAGGAAGAGGATACAGTAAGTGAAAGGGCAAATGAGGTGACTGAACATGGGTACTCCCTTGTGTGAGGACACATACAAATATACGTAGCCCAAGGGTCCCAAAGGATGACAGCACCAGAAGCTAGAGATTTGACATATGGAAGGAGAAAAATGCATACACTATAATCATCTCTGTAAGCCATCCCCCACAAATGAACCATGAGCTGAGGACCAAGTGGTAGGAAGCTAGAGGCCAGCCTAGGTATAGCTATCAAGCCCATTCCCCCTAGCTGACAATAATAACTATTCATTACTTCCCTACTACCTGGACCAAACCCTTACCTAAGTCACTACTTCCACTAATTCTCAGAGCAGTGACCTTATGAGGTAGGTACTACTATTGCCTAAGAAGGTTAAGTAATTTGCCCAAGGTCACACAGTTAAATCACTGGTAGAGCTATGATTTGAACTCAGGTTTATTTGACCCCAGAGCCTGCATTCTTTCAACTTCTCTACACTGTCTCATTCCAGCCAAAGCCTACCAAAAGCCAGGGGTTTGGGCTTTGGTAATAGGGAGTGGAGAGGAAAAGTGTGGGGGTAGGTTATACAGAAGGGTAGGGAGAAGAGGGACAAGTGATATAGGAATTGCCTTCATGCTCGTACAGATTTGCCTTCAGTTTGGGGAGGAATAAGTGGGCTGATAACCAATGGATGGGAGTAGAAGGCATAAAAGGATGGGAAAGAGAGCAGATAATATCTACTGAGATGGAGGAAGGACAGTTATGAGAAGAAGAGGAGGAAGGAGCACACATATCCTTCACTTATACATGAGTGCTTTTAAGTTCAGAAAGCATTTTCATATCTTATATGAATCCTTACAACACTGTGAAGTAGTTAGGAAAGTTCCTTCACTCATTTTTGTTTTTGTTTAAAAAGAAAAAGAGAGTAAAATTCAGATAACTTAAACCACGTATCCAAGGTGACACAACTACTTTAAAATGAAGCTCAGGGGGGCCTTGGGTGGCTAAGTCGGTTAAGCATGGGACTCTTGATATGGGCTCAGGTCATAATCTCAAGCTTCATGAGATCGAGCCTCTTGTGAAGCTCTGTGCTGACAGCGTGTAGCCTGCTTGAGATTCTCTCTCTCTCTCTCTCTCTCAAAATAAATAAATAAATAAATATTTAAAAAAAAAAAAAAAACAACTTAGGCTCAAATCCAAGCCTGTTGACTTCTGACCCAGGGTCCTTTCCACGGTCCAGAGAAGGAAGTGGAGAAGTAGATGATGAAGCTGATGAGACGATGAGAAGTGGATGATGAGGCTGACACAGGCTGAGAGGAGAATGACAAGTTGAAGCAGCAAAAGGAGCCCAACACAGCCCCAGCCATTTGCCTAAGGCTCCTGTTTCTAGGGGCCAGGCCTTACCGGAGGTTGTGAGACTTTTTTTTGATTTCATTCCAACACAGATTCATGGCTCGTGGTTCGAGGGGTCCAGCGGCACCAACAGACCCGTTGAATAGCTTTGGGCTTAGGCAGGAAACTCCAGCACCATCCTGAGGAGGCGCAGGGGCAGTAGCAGCAACTCTAACCTGGACAGAAACATAGACATTCTGCAATCCCCAGAGTATGCCACACCCTGGTCTGCACCAAGCCAAGGATGGGACAAATGTGAACAAGGAGAGAGAAGCGCATGTCCCAGGGTATGTTTGGGGGTGGATTATTACTGTAAATTCTGCCAAGACTATTGCCCAGATGGGATTCTGGAAGTATTTTCCTTAGATAAGAGCAGCTCAGAATTGCCCAAACACTGGCAAACACAGCATTCAAGGTAAGCTGTAGGCTCAACCTCAGTGTCCCACACTGAAAAAGAAAAGAAAGCTGAGGGGCTGCCTCAAAAGATTCAGGGAGAGAGAGTAGACCAGCCAGGGAAAGATATCAGTAATAGATGTCCTGCTTCTCAAATGAATCCAGGCCTTGGTGCCCCCTCTCCCTCTTCCCCACATGCATTTTCCACCAGTCGGAAAGCCTGGAAATAGTCCTAAAGAGTACTGTTCATCTTCCATGGGTTGAGAGAGAACTAAAGCCATATTTTTGACCCTGATCTCCAAAGGACGCTGACCAGAGTCAGCAGCCAAGAGGACCAGTCATAGATCCTACCAAAGGCTTCCCTTGAGCCCTAAAGCTCAGAGCCCATCACTTCTTCACCGTGCAGGGAATTACAAGGTTTGGGGGAATGAGGGTTGTGCTAAATAAGTTAGCCACCTCTAGCATACTGCCAGGACTGCCCAGCCAAAGGCAGAAGGGAATTGAGGGAAGGGGAGTATGGACGAGGAAATCTCAGCCTGTGCTGCTCAATCCCAGACTTGGGAAACCCACCTGTCTGCCCACCTGTATACCAGCTTGCCTTTTATAGAAAGAACATAGTTCTGTTGGTGGATGAGACTCTTCTAGTCTCCCTTTCCCCCCAAACCATACTTCCTTCCCACACAAGACTCTTCCAACAATTTAAGAAAACAATCATCCCATTAAAACCACAGCTCACAGCCACACACTGAAAGGAAGTGAGGGAGCAACCAGGCTCAAGGGCAAAGTTCTGAAGTCAGTCACCGTATGTTCCCATGAGCTGACCCTACCTGTGCTGCCTGGGAACTCCACTGCAGGATTAGGCAGCTCCATGATTATCCTTCAGCTTGCTTCCAGAATCAGTGTCTGATGAGCCACAGGCAGAATCCTGACAGGCTCTAAGCAGGCTCCCTCAGGGAAGGCTGGCAGAGCTGAGCCAGGTCAGGAGGTGGGAGCTGTCACCCTGTTTGTTTACTGACCCCCCAGGAATCTAGAGGGGGCGGCTATGTCAGGGCTCAGCTGGTGAATCAGAGCTTTGTCCCTGGGGAATTCCAGCTCACTCCCATCTGAGCCCACCACACCGGGGCCAGGAAGGCCCTCCCAGGCTGGCAAGGATTGCAGGAGTGGAACTGGACATTCCATGGTGTTGAGGAAGGGTATGCAGAGGATAGTTTCTCTTGATTTATTTTCATTTTCTATGGAAGACACAAAGGACTCACTGCGTCCAGGCCCACCCCTCCCCTGAGGTGGGAGTAAAGGATCAGACCACTTTGGTGACAAACCTCTGGTAAGCTATTTTCCCCAAGGCCTGGCAGAAGGATGGGCTTGGAAATAAGCCTTGTCTTTAACTAAGTAAGTGTCCTCAGAAGCAGTGAGGAATGTGTGTGGCACACCTGGGGACAGAGCCACAGGATGGCAGGATCAGGAAGTTGAACAGCAGAAGATTCATCTGAGCCCACTATGAAAACAAGGGGGTGCTCTACCTTACCTTTGAGAGGCAGAGAGGAGTGAAGGGAGGGTCATTATCCACCTCCTCAGACCTCTCACTGCACTCTAAGGTTAGGGGGAAATAGATTTTTCTATGGGCATCCCCTTGAACCTCTGCAGGGGAGGGAGAAGGCAAAATGGAACTCAGAAGCTCTGTACAGGGATCCAGTGCCAGGGAGGCTCCTGTGCCCTACTTGTGCTGTCCTGGGCCACTGGTCTGTGGGGTAGGGCCCCTTCTGGAAGTGGTCACTCTTCTCTCTTTCCAGCAGACTTGCCTGGGGGAAAGGTTAACATTCCCAAGCTAGGCCCCCACTCTTCAGCACTGAGGGAAAACACTTCATTTTTACCAAAAAGTGTTCTGTTCCTATCCTCATTAATCTCCCACAGAGTCTTCTGGGCTTTCCACAGTTCCACATTGTTTCCATGCTGAGGCCCACCTACAGGAATAGTTGGAGCAGCTGCCTGACCCTTTCTGGGGGTCTGGGGTGGAGCCATTCTGGGTGGATGGGGGATGGCAGGGGATGGCAGGCCAAGAGCAGGCTCTAGTTCTGAGTCACAGCTTTGCTTATGCTGGGATAATTGGGCTCAAGACAGTTTCACAGAATCCCCTAGACTGAGAGTTAGAAATGGCTCCTTGTAACTCAGCTACAACCAAGTTGTCCTGGTTCTGAGGGAAGTGCCCATGACGAACTTGGCTCCACCCATATTAGGTTTCATTCTCTTCAGACTTCTTCTTAGTTTCCTAAATCCTCACTTGGCCCCCTTACTATACTCCCTCACCCTGTTCTCCCCTCCGAGTCCCCCCTTATACTCACAAGTACCCCTAGCACAGCCAGGTACACAATAGGCAAATAATGAATAACAACATTTTTTGCTACCAATGGCCTTCTACTTCTGGCTTTTGTAGCCAAGATGTTTGTTTCTCACTCCACTCCCCAGAGGGCTCTCCCCTTATCTCTTGAAACTTTAAGACAAAGTCAGGGCCATAGGGAAGGGAGAGAAGAAAGTGGACAGTGGCAGAGGAGAGGGGTGGCTCTCACCATTCTCAATCACAAAATGAAGCCCTAGGTCCCTCTGTCTAGGTGGTGAAATTTGGAGGGGGTGGACAAATGTGCAGGGCAAGCCTTTTGGAAGGGCCCAGACTTCTCAATCCCTTGACCCTATGGCAGTCCCAGTCTGGGAAAGGGGTAGGTACACTGGGGAACTCTAAGTTGGCACTTGCCTGAGAATATGTTAGAGGCAGCAATTTCTCTCTGGTTAGATGTGGGAAGACAGCTCAGGAAGACCTGGATGTTATGCCTCTCTGGACTTTTCCTCATTATTCTCTTCAAAATGGACTCCCCAGCACCCACATTTTCCATCCCTGCTGCCGTTCTCCCTCCTTCCTTCCTCCCTTCATCCCTGTATATTTAGCTGCTGTCTGCACCCCCAGCAGTGACTCAGCACCACAGCCCATCTGTGAGATACTAGGAGACATAGTACTTTTTCACACCCTTATGGCCTCTGGACCTCAAAGCATTGTAGGACAAGCCAAAATATGTTTATGCTTCCCCCTTGTCCAGTCAACTTTCCCATGGACCTCCCTCATTGTCAGTGAAGGGGGCTATCCTCTTGGGATTACTACCTCTCATACATCCTCTGCCCATCTGCCAACATATATAGGCAGGAACACACAGTACCACCATTCCACTCCTAGGGGAGGAGAGAGAAAGGAGAGACAGCTATGAAGCTACAGGGATTCTGCCAGGAGCTGTAAGACTAAAGGCTTGAGAGGAAGAGCCCATGGAAGGAGAGAGAATATTCTTCAGGTGCAGAACATGAAGTATGGCATAAAGAAGTTAAAGCAAAGGAAGATCATGCCTTGTCCTAGGTGATAACCTGAAGGGTTACACTCTTCTGGGACTTCCCTTGGGAGGTTAACATGAAGCTAGTCTCCCTCAGCCATTCTTGGCCTTTCACTTACCCAGACCAACACATTTCTTTGCCCCATGCCCCCTATAAAAGGCTTCAAGGGAGCTCCTCAGTGACTCACTTGATTGAGCATCTGACTCTTGATTTTGGCTCAGGTCATGATCTCACACTTTGTGGGTTCAAGCTTCACATTGAGCTCAGCACTGACACTGAGGAGTCTGCTTGGGATTCTCTCTCATTCCCTCTCTCTCTGCCCCTCCCCTGCCCCCACGTGGTGTCTCTCTCTCTTTCTCAAAATAAATAAACTTTATTTTTAAAAAAGCTTCATGACTGATAAGGGATGAGTCAGAAGGAGGTCCTATGCCCTCCAAACAGATTCATGTATATATAGAGTGTCCCATAGCCTTAGGAAGCATGGACACCCACAAGAACACACACAAAGTCCTGTGTCTACCCTTTCTCCACAGGACTTTCTTTTGCTATCAGCCTCTTACCTGAGGCTGGAGGCAGGTGCTACGAAGGCTGCTGCTGTTATGGAACTGGTCAGCTGCCCGCCATTCATGACATCGAGGGAGGGTGTAAGGGCATCCCTGCATGACCATAGGTTGCATCAGAATCAAGGCTCATGGGGGGGAGAGAATGGGCAGTGCACCAACTGTTGACCATAAGCACCTGGAAAAGTAACAAGGACAGATTTAGAGTCAAGACCTAGAAAAGGCTTATGAACCCAACACTTACCCAAGGGTACCTTGACCAGTTATGTAAATAAGTATTAAAGCTTACTGGTCTACCCAATAGTTTTTCCCAGGCCACCATGTACCATAAGAGGCTTTATTTAATTATTGACCAAAGAAGTATTTATTGTTCATCTATTATGCTTTATGCTAGAGACACTAAGATGATTTGCTATCTGAGATCTCAGAGCCTGGGGAAGAGTGTCGGGGAGGTTGCAGGGTGGGAGGAGGCAGTCATATAAGCTCATAAAATGCTTATGTGGCAAGTGTTATAATCGAGATTTGACCAGAAGGCTTGGTGAGCACAGACTTGGGGACAAATAACTCTAAGAATGTGCAAAGATTTCAGAGAAATTGCATTTGAGATGACTCTCAAAGGACAAGTAGATGTTTTTGTATGCAGAGAAGGGGAGTAAGAGAGAAGGGTCTCCCCAGTGGAGTAATGTACCTCTGTAAAGGTGGATATCACAAAAAAGCATAGCATGTTCAGAGAACAGTAAGTTCCATTTGGCTAGAGTTTAGGAGGCTCAGAGATGAAAAAGACATGGTGCCTATCCCTGAGGAGTTCACACACAGAAAGAACAGACCTAGAAAAAAATCAAGTCATAAAGTGTTACTTGCATTAATGGTAGAAGTATTTATGGGATGGAGTGAAGGGATAGGTGAGGTGAGTTCTACCTGGTCAGGTCAGGAAAAGTCTCCCTAGAGGAAATACACTTGAGTTGAGCCATGAGAGAGAAATCAGATCGTTATTAGGCAGGAGAGATAAAAAAAAAATAATAATAATTCCAAAAAGCACAAAATGAAATGTATGGTGTGACCAGAGTACAAGGTAGGTGCCTTGTGGGGAGCAGTAGACGAGTCTGAAAAATGAGGCTGTGGCCAGATTGGGTCATGCCTTGAGTGACAAGCAGAGAATTCTAGGCTTTATCTTGTAGATAATAGGGAGGAACAGAAGATTTTAAGCAGGGGAGTGACTGGACCAGATTTGCATTTTAGAAAGAGCCCTCTGGCTGCCTTTTGGAGTGATTCTCCTAGGGGAAGAATCCATTAAAGAGCTGTTACAATAGGCAAGCAGTTGCAGGGAAGATGGAGCAGAGAGCATGGATTAAGAGATACACTGAAGAGGTAAAATACATTGGGTTCGGTGATCAATTGGATGTAAAGGGTGAAGGAAGTGAAGGAGTGAAAAGTTTCTAATTTGGGAGCTAGGTGGATAACGTTACCAACAGCAAGAGAGGGAAGACTGGAGGAGGAGCAAATTTGGTAGGGTGGGGGATGAAGGCAGTGTTCCATAATAAGCTATGCTTGGGCAGTGTTCCATAATAAGCCATGCTTCAGACATATTCAGCTTTAGATGTCAGGAGCTAAGCTGAGAACAGGAAGATATGAGTGAAAAAGTTAGATGTACACAAGGAATGTACACAAGTGTGATGAGAATGGGTAACAAAGACAATGCTTGGAACTGCTAAAAGTCCTATCTTTTAGTGTTGGGCAAAGACATGAAAACCCTGATCAAAAGGGCAGGACATAAGCATCTTTGATTCCTGAGGTTGATGATTAAATAGCCACCATTTTTAGTCTCTATTTCAGTGGTTCCCAACATTTTAGGTTTAAGGGCCCCTTCTTAAGAAAGATTAAAAAAAGAATCTCACTTCACCCACTCATACCTACAATAGTAGCTATACTTTTAGCACTTACAGAGTAAGAAAAAGCACTTATACATTTAAAGATCTGTGGACTCTTGCATTGAGTGCCCTTCCCTCCTCCTCAGGGGCCCATGGTCCAAGATTGGGGACTGTTACAGATCACAAAGATGCAAGAATTTAAGGTCAAAAGGACACTTAATTGTATTCAAAGTCTCTAGAGATTACACAGCTATATAGCTCCTCATCCCCAAAGAGATTCTCCAAAGAATGGTTGAAAATATGGCTCCCCTCTCATCTGACACCGACAGAAAACAGATGAAACAACAGATAAAAAATAATTACTATAGATGTGTCACAAGCATGAAGGCTACAAAATGCTTGCTTTCAGACCTCTTTTTATATCAACATTTTTATTTTTGCTGATTACACAAATAATGCATATTCTTTACAGAAAAACTGGAAAATACAAAAAACATCATAAGGATGAAAATTAAAATAACCTATAACACTACCACCCAGAAATAACTAATAGGTATGAAGCCTCATAGTAGTTTTTCTATGAAAAAATATATCTATACATATCCAATTGCCATCATGTGATATATATCATTTTGAATTGTGCTTTTTTCATTTATCATTTATATAATGATCATTTAAAAATGTTTTATGTTTATTTATTCTTTTTTTAATGTTTATTTATTTTTGAGACACAGAAAGACAGAACATGAACAGGGGAGGGTCAGAGAGAGAGGGAGACACAGAATCTGTAGCAGGCTCCAGGCTCTGAGCTGTCAGCACATAGCCCGACAGGGGGCTCGAACTCACAGACCGTGAGATCATGACCTGAGCCGAAGTCGGAAGCTCAACTGACTGAGCCACCCAGGCGCCCCAATGTTTATTTATTCTTGAGAGAGAGAGAGAGAGACAGACAGAGTGTAAGTGGGGGAGGGGCAGAGAGAGAGGGAGACACAGAATCTGAAGCAGGGTCCAGGCTCCAAGCTCTCAGCACAGAGCCCGATGCGGGTCTGGAACCCATGAATGGTGAGTTCATGACCTGAGCCGAAGTTGGATGCTTAACAGACTGAGCCACCCAGATGCCCTTATATCATGATCATTTTAGAATGTCACTATTCCTCTAAAACATGATTTCTAATGACTGCAAAGGTGATAGAGCACTATAGTTGAGGCCATGGGCTTTGGCATCATACAGACCTAAATTCAGATCCACACTATTCAACTTAATAGCGGTGTGGCCTGGGATGAGTTAACCTCTCTCTGAGCTTCGGTATTCCCATCTGCAAGATGGAGATGACAATGATATTGCCATCATAGTTATTCTAATTATTAAAATTAATAATGTATTTAAATAACTTAGTAGAGTCCCTGGCAATAGTACACTGCTCAATAAATGTTAGCTGTAATCATTGTATCCTATTCAATTGAATGGATATACCGTAATTTTAATAATTAGACATAAGTCACACTGCAATGAACAGCCTTGTGCTTATTTGTGATTCTTTCCTTAGGATATTTTCCTAGAAGGAAAACTTCCTGGACCAAAGGGTATGAACCAATTTCAGGTTTGTGATGCATACTTCTAAATTGCCCTAGAAAAAAATAGATCACTTTATACTAATACCAGCAATGGATGAGAGTGCCAGTTTCCCAGCATACTTGCCAACAGTGAGTATTCTTATTTTTAAAACATCTTTGCCAATTTTTAAGAGAAGATGGCATCTTAAGGAGTACTCCATATTTCATTAATTACTAAAGATGCTTAACTTTTTTCCTATACTTTTAGTGGCCAGTTCTATTTCTTCTTTCATGAACTATCTTTGTTTCTTTTGAGGTTCACCTCTCTGCAGATTAACTTCCTTCCTTCTTATTCCTCTTCTGACCTGATATCAGGTTGATGCTTCACAAAACAAAAATAAAACAAACACAGGAGTCAGAGAATTCAGATAGTCTAATCCCAGTATAGGCAGAGAAGGAATAAACTCCTTCTAGTCCTACCTTGACTATCCTCTGCTATTTCCAGACTTTGCCACTTGTGACCTCAAGTCATTTCACCTCTCTAGATCTTGGTTTGCTAACCTGTAAAACATTAATGTTTAAGAGTTGTCAAACATTGGGGTGCCTGGGTGGCTCAGTCAGTTGAGCATCTGACTCTTGGTTTCAGCTCAGGTCATAATCTCATGGTTTTTGGGTTTGAGTACTGCATCATCAGGCTTTGCACTGGTGGTATGGAGCCTGCTTGGGATTCTCTCTGCCCTCTCCCCTGCTTGTGCTCTCCGTCTCTCTCTCTCTCTCTCTCTCAAAATAAATAAATTTTTAAAAATAAAAAAAGTTGTCACACATCAAAATGCTAGCATTCCCTTAAAAAAAAAAAAAGAAAATGCTAGCACCCCCTGTACTTGTATAACATGCTTTTGTAGCCTGCTATTGTCTTTCTTGATCCTTAATGCAACCTGGTAAGGATGGCCCAGGAAGGATTATGATCCTATTTGAGAGATTAAGATGCTGAGACACAAGTGAACCAGGGCACCTGACTCCTGACCAGTGCTCTTTGTTCTGCACAAAGATTCTTATTTCTGCCTATTTGTCTTCATGATGTCCCACATTACCACCTGTACTTACTGATTCTCTTCCTATTTTTCTTTTTAATTTGCAGAGGCTGTGAGGAATTGGAGAGGAATCTTAGTCCCCAGATGGTCAAGTGTAGGAAATAAGACACATTTTTTAAAAGTATAACTTAAGGGAAAAAATGATTCATACCTTATGTGGGACACAGAAATCATGTCTTGAGAGGTCACAGAGGAAGAAGTGTTCGCCTTAAGTTGGAGGGATTTAGGACGTATTTATGGAAGAGATGGTTTTGAGCTAAGGTGATTTGTACACATGGAGTAGTGTGAAGGATGCTTTGGGGGTGGAACTGACTCTTCTGTGCTCTCCCCTAGGGATCCTGCTAGATACCAAATTGTGGCTTTTTGCTACTAGGAATGCCCTTCTTGGTTTTCAAAACCACACATACACCCTTTCAGGAAGATTAAGATGGGAGAAATTATTTCTCTTGGGCAGAGATAAAAGCTTTAAAAACATATGGGAAATACAAGGATTCCAACATGAAAGTAAAATTATTGGCTCATGGAAGATAAGATCCATGCCTGATATTTATTTATATCCCACATATTTTTTAAGACAGTGCCGGGTACAGAGCATTCACTCAGTGAATGTTTCCTGACTTGATTTATGGAATTAAACTCCAATTAGGTAAGCATACAGGTTCTCAACTTTGTAGGTACAAATCCCAGGAGGCATGAAGAAAAATGCTTTGGATACACATATTTATTTGTATTTTGTGTAAAATGATGTATACAGAATGCTAGCATTTGAAGCAAGCCTTGAAATAGCCAAAAAAAAAAAAAATGCAAACAACCTAAATGTCCATTACTAGGGGACTAGTTAAATAAATAATGGCATATCCATATAATGGAATTCTATACAGCTGTTAAAAACATAATTAAGAACTCTTTATGTGCCAAAATGGAATAATCTCTTGGGACATAATTTTAAGTAAAAAGAAAAGTAGAAAAAAATAAGGTAATTAGTTTACATTTGTGTAAAACCAAAAGAAAAATATGTGCTTATGTATGCAAAAAATTATATGCAATAAAATTATACAAAAGAATCTGTTAATATTGATTGCTTTTGGAGAAGGGAGACAGATGGCTACTAGACAGGGGTGGGAGAATTCCCTCCGTTCCTGTGGGATTTTCTCTCAGTTTTAAAAACATACCTGCAGAAAATACATAAAGCATATGTATAAAATATATAGAATTATTATAAAGTAAATTCCCATATATTCACTGCTTGGGTTGAAAAATAGAATAATTACCCACACCCACAAAAGCCCACCAACAAGAGATGTAGTTTTTACTGAATATCCTTTTGTACCATGTCAATATAATTAGCTATTTAACAGCTACTTCCTCCCTCCCTTCCCCACTCCTCACCAAAATGTCATGGACTTCTTCAACTGTTTTATGTAATCATTAGTGTCACAGTTTTTCCATAGCCCAAATAAATAATAACAGTTAAAACTTATTGTATTCCATGTTTTACATAATTAACTAATCAGTCTACATACACCAAGTTCTTTAATCTTCACAATAACCCTATTAAGTGATTTCTATTGTTTCCATTGTGCAGCTAAGAACACAGAGGAACAGAGGCAGTAAGTAAGTGCTTTAGAGTGATATTGTGAATATGCGGTGAGAAGCTGGGATTTGTATCCAGGCAGGTGTGTCCAAGAATACAAATTCGTCACTGTTACACTATTCTGCCTCTGTATTCTAGAACACAGGCCCTGAGGCATTGTAGTCACTAACCTTAGCAAGCAGAGATTTTTTGGGCTATGGGCCACCAGATGGGAGCCCAAGAACTGACTCACTCATGCCTTACTCAGGCAAAGATACAAGCAGCTTAGAGAAGGCAGTGAGTCTGAGGTCTGGGGTACCACCCAGCTGGCAAACCCTACGGAATATTTACATGACTTTCCTAGGACATCTGAGAAGTAAAATTCTGGTCAACTGTCCTAGCTTCTGAGCATCTCCAGTGCCTTAGAACTCAGTAAATTTTTTTTAATGAATCAATAAGTTCTTTCTGCCTATAAAACTAGAGAAGTCGAGGAACCTATCCTAGAGAAATACTTGCAGAAATGGATGAGGGTAGCTGCTGCAGCATTGTTTGCAATAGCAAAACTCTGTAATCGACTCAAATGTCTATTAACAGGGGACTGGTTAAGTGGACTGTGTCAGAGAGGTGGCACAGCATGACAGGTAATGGTGTGGGCTCTGAGCCAGGACACTCAGGTTTCCATCCTGGCTCCACTATTTATCAGCACAGATTTGGATAAGCTCCCTGACCTTATTGTGCTTCAATTCCTGCACCTGTAGAATAGGGATAACAAAGAGGCCTACCTTGTAGCCTTGTTACAAGGAGTTAATTCATAGTTTCTGATACCTAGTAAGTACTCAAATCTTACCTATTATTGGAGCCACTCACAAAATGAAACATTATACAGCTGTTAAAAATAAATAGGTGGATCTATATACACTGATTTGAACAGACATTGAAGATATATATTTTAGATAAAAGAAAATAAGTTAGGAATAATATGTCTAATAGAACAACAATTATGCAAAAAGCTTTTGTAAAAAATCTACATGTGTATATGCATAGAAAGAAAGCCTGCAAGGATACACAAAACTGTTCAGTAACATTACTCTGGAGAGTTGTGTGAGGGAGAGTCTCCCTTTGATTTATATACTTTTTGTATGTATATATATGTACACACACAACTACATATATATATACATATATATATATAAACATACATGTACATATAAATGTATGTATTTTATAACAAGCATTTATTATTCTTGGAAGAAAAATAAATAGGGAAGACTTCTAAATCATGAGAGGCTTGGAAAAAAACAGAGCAGGGGGAAGAAGACCCCCTCCCCATGGGCTATAGATTCCTCTGTCCAACCCAAACTAACATGAAATGATGGGCCCCCCTCTCTCACAGCACTGACTTTCTACCTGACAGCATGGCACTAAGAGAGAAGACACACATTTCATTGGTACTGAACCTTGTTATCTGTTCCTAAAATAATTATTGCAATGTAGCCAAAAACTGAGGTTTTGCTTCAGATGCTCTCACTTAATGAATAAATCATGGAGCCTCAGATTGTCAAACTGGAAGGAATCTTAGAGATTATCTAGACCAACCCCCTCATTTACACACAGAAACAAGGACATGTGTTCCTGAGAATTTAGCTGTCAAGAAATTTCGAGAAATGGAGTTTATTTTCCAGTGAAAAGAATCAGAGATGCATCCCCATGGGGAGCATTTTATTCTAAGGCCAATTAATGCAATACATCTGAAACCTTGATACACTGCTGGTGGGAGTATAAGTTAGTAAACCATTTTGCAGAGCAATTTGACGATATCTCCCAAAGGTGAAGATTCTCATACCCTGTGATGGAATGATTCTCTTCTAGATATATACACAATAGCAATAGTCACATAAGAATATCTACAAATGAATGATCATAATAGCCCTGTGAGCCAAAACCTGGAAATAGCCTAAATGTCCATAAACAGCAGAATGGATAAATAAATCAAGGCATATTTATTAAATGGCATGTTATACGATAGTGAAAAAAATAAGTGACTTAGAGTCACATGTCACAACATAGATGATTTGTAACTATAACACTGAATTTTTAAAAATTGGACAAGAATACGTACCATTGATATAAAATTTTAAAACATGAAAAGAAGTGGTGTGTGCTGTTTAAAGACACATACATATGTAGCAAAAGTATAAATAAATGCATAAGAATCATAAACACCAAATCTAGGCGAGTGGTTACTCTGGAGGGAGCTTTAATCATAGAAGGATAGACAAAGTGTTTCAACTCTACTGGTGATGCTTTTTCTTAAGCTGGGTGATGCGTATTCTGATTTTCATTATATTATTCTTTATATCTTTTTGAGTGTATAAAGATTTTCACAATACATTGTTTGAAACAACGCAACAAATCTCATGCTGAAAAACATTCAGTTTTCAGATATAACAAAATACTAAAAAAATGTATAAGATACAAATTCTGTACTCCAAATGACAGGATTATTCCTTAAAGCTGTTTGATTTTCCTGGGACTAGTGTCACAGGAGGGAACCTGCTAGAAAAGGAGCAATGGACTGATAATCAGGAGATAAGGGTCCCACTCTTTCAGATACTTATCAGCTATGGAAAGGGGAACAATTTGATTAACCTCTCAATTTTTTTCACATTTAAAAATGCTGTGTTAGACTAGATTATCTTACACATTTTTTCCATGTGACAATTTCTTCCAGCTTTTTGTTTATTTGTTTGTTTGTTTGTTTGTTTGGAGAGCAGTTCCCAAAACTGTGTCTGTAGGATGCTAAAGTGTTTTCTATGTAGAAAACTGTTCCCTGGTCAAATCAGTTTGGGATATACCAGGTTAAACAAAATTAAAGAGATTTATTTATGGCACTATACCTCAGAGCTTTGAATATGCGTCCATACATTGTGACTCTCTAAGCAGAGAACTCTGTTATGAAGCATTTTCAACAAATTATAACAAGCATTTATTTTTCTTGGAAGAAAAATAAATAGGGAAGACTTCTAAATCATGAGAGGCTTGGAAAAAAACAGAGCAGGGGGAAGAAGACCCCCCACAGAATGCACCCCCCCCCCACTACTACCACCACCGCTCCTTACTTTAAAACACAATCTATTAACATTCTCTCAGAACAGTGTTCTATGAGACATCAGTTTGGTAAATGCTGTCCTAGAAGGATTTGTCTCACTTGCTATCTCTGTTGCCAGTGTGTGTTCAGAATCCTTTATAAGGGAGGAATGTGGTTTGATGGTATAGCTTTCCATACAGTGGGTTTCTTTTGGGTGAGTGTCCCTGGCAAGTTTAGAAGGATATCTTCTTGGGCTTCATTAGTGAGAGCCTAATCCTATCTGGCACTCTGGCAGATTTAACATCAGAAACTTCTGGGTATCTATATTGAGAAGTGCTGCATCACTGACACACTCTGTACATCTGGCTCTTGGGCCTTTGTTAAGTTTTCTGCTTCTGGCCATGCTCTCCTCCTTTGGGTGATTTTGGAACTGAAGGATGCTCTGGGCCGGAGCTGAGAGATACCTGGCAAGAGCAGAATGCCTGGGGGAACAACTGTCATAGGAAGAGGGAACTTTTCCATATGTCTTCTTCCTCCAGCAAGAGTTTGCAGGAAGCAGGACTGCAGGGCAGAGGCTAACTCACCCAGCAAAAGAGGGGCTTGGTCTTCTCTCAGGGACAGGATACTTATCAATTTCACCTGCAGTATTTCCATTTCCTGGAGGGTTTCCTTGAGGCTCCAAAGTTCTCTGGAACCATCCCCCCACCCAAATCCCACAGAGCAAATCTTCTGAGATTTGTGGTTCCCACAGGGCCTTTTAAAAGGTGTTTTACCTGAGGGCCTTTAATCTAGAAACAAGGGTGCCTTTGGAAAAGCCAGGAACTAAGGTGAACTAGAAATAGAGGTGTTTTTTTTAAGGCTTTAGTTCTTTTGAACAATCACAAAGAAAACATAAGAGGAAAGTATGTTCTTTTCCATTCAGCATGCACCATGCTCTCAGTGGAAACAGGCAGCTACCACTGCCATCGCTCCTTCTCTATTCCACTCCACCCAAGCCCAGCCCAGCTACCTGCTTGGACCCAACACCCATGAGGCCTAGCTCCACCTGCCTACCAAAGGCAGGACAAACTTTAACTACCCACACAGTCTCAAGCCCACTTACCAGGCTTGGACACTGGACCTCGTGCCAGGAAAGGTGAGGAGACCAGAAGGAACAAGGTTTTTGACTCCAAGAGATGTAAACCCCATTTCAAAGCACACCAAGCTACGCTCTCAGAAGTGGAGAGGTACCCTCCTGATTGCAGGAGTTAGAAAGGCAACCAAGGGAAGAAGCAAAGGACAAAATCCAACAGGGAAGATAAATTTAACCACGAAGTAAGGGCAGATATCAGGACGTGCCTTCAGCACCAGGCTCCTAAATCAGAGCCCAGTTTACTCCAGGGAAGCACTCCTGTGTCCTGTCTGCTGACCAGACATTCATTTACTCAGGGAACCTGCTCTGAGGTCCCACATTTCCTCTCTCCTCCCTTTTCAATCAATGCTCTCCACACCCCTTCCCTTCCCTCCCACCAGGAAATCCACCCTTGTACAAAAGGCATGTCATTGAGAACAAACATAAATGAACAAACAAACAAACAAATAAATAATACCCTTCTCCCTCTCTAAGAAGCAAACCGTGGACCTTCCTCTTATTCATTACTTGCACACATTGGCTTGTGTTTCTGTGCCAGGGCACCTTTTCTCTCCCCTCTGAATCCAAGCAGTAGCTACTTCATTGTGGGCATTTTTAAAAGCAAGTTTTCCCCCAAAGGCACATGCAGGAAGCAGGCAGGCACGCACACACACACATACACACAAACACACACACACTCACACACACGCTTACACACACGCACACAGAGTCCTCTGGAGCTTCCCTTCCCTCAATCATTTCCTCTCAGCCAGCCTGAAAAGGGCGAGGCTGGGGAATCATTTCTCTGTGGCCTACCTTCTGATTCCTTCGGGTCTGAGGAGCAGGCTGCAACTGGGAGCTGGGAGGCTGGCGCTGGGCTGCCTCTGTGAATCAGCAAAGAAGTCCCTGAGACAGGGATGCCGACAGCTGCTGTATGCACACTCTCCCTCTGTCTCTCCCACCTTCCTGCCCTCTTCTCTTTCTCCTCCTCCTCCTCCCCTCTCAGAGCCGCTCTGTGTTGCTATGCAATCACATCAGGACTAACAGCATCATTCCGACCTCCAGCAAAGATACCCTTGACTGGGCAGAATGCAGAAAGAGCAAGGACAGTTTTGTAAAACTACCAGAGCCTTAGCGGCTCTCGGAGATTTCAATTCATTAGAAGCAGAGGAGGAAAGCGGAAGAGGCTGAGGCAGAGGGGGAGAGGGGGAGAGGCTTCCACTGGGGAGGAGGAGACAAAAGAGGCCTGGAGATCAATACAAGCTGCTGAGTTAGGAGCCTGGGCCCCAACTTCCACAGATCTAGCCCAGATCCAAAGCCAACTTCAGAGCCAGCAGCTGGCAGGGTCCCTCAGTAGCCAGTCCAGGATTCAACTTCTGTGTTGGAGGTTGAAACACTCTGCTCTAGAATCGTCACTGGTACTCAAGGCTCAGTCTTAGGCTAGGGCAACCTTCCAGTCACCCATAAGTTCTATGCTTACCCCTGATAGATCTACATGTAGAAAAAAACCTCCACAATAAGGGAAACAAAAGGGACCTTGAATGATTTGAGAAAATATATTTCCTCCATGCCTCTCCTCAGCAAATACCCCAGTTGCTCTCCCTCCTTCTGTCCATACCAGCCCTTACTCCTTTATTACCTCTGTTAAGGAGAAGACAGCATAAGTTCCAAACACCCTGAGAGAACTCAGAAAAGCCACTAAATGGATAGAGGGGATTATATCCCTTTACAGAGTGCCCAGCACACAGTAGGTTACTTAATAAATATTTGTTGAATGAGTAAATTGAATGGATGGATGGATGGATGAATGGATTGAATAGCAGCCAGAAAGTCACCATGTCCATCCTCCTACACAAATATACTCATACTTAAAGCTCTAGCAGCTCCAGGAGAGGGCAAAGGATAAGAGAAGCATTCTTCTTTCCTCCTTCCACTTCTGAGAACAGGGTGTATATGAGAGAAACAGTGGTTTGGGGAAGGGGGGGTTGTTGTGTAACTTCAAGAATTTGCATCTGGGGCACATGGGTGGCTCAGTTGCTTAACCATCCGACTTCGGCTCAGGTCATGATCTCGCAGTTGACGAGTTCAAGCCCCGTGTCAGGCTTTGTGCTGACAGCTCAGAGCCTGGAGCTTGCTTCAGATTCTGTGTCTCCCTCTCTCTGCGCCACTCCCCAGCTTACACTATCTTTCTGGTCTCTCAAAAATGAATGAACATTAAAACAATTTTTTTAATATATGAAAATTATTGTCAAATTGGTTTCCATACAACACCCAGTGCTCACCCCAAAAGATGCCCTCTTCAATACCCATCACCCACCCCCCATCAACCCTCAGTTTGTTCTCAGTTTTTTAAGAGTCTCTTATACTTAAAAAAATTTTTTTAAAAGAATTTGCATCTAAAAATTTTATAAGCTCTGATGGCACTGGAATTTAGAACAGAACATATTTCCTGGCCCAAAGGACCTGGGTCTAGTGCTTACAAACTGTCTATAGGGACTGAGCATAATAATAATTATTATCATTATTATTATTGAAAACCCTCAGCTAAGAAATAGTGTGTATGTGTTTTTTCTTTTGAGATAAAATTTTTTAAAACTTAGGCTGCTGGTTTCAGTAAAAGTTTAGCGTCAAGGCGTAATCTCCTCTTTAAAACAAGCGAACAGGGGCACCTGAGTGGCTCAGTTGGTTAAGCATCTGACTTTGGCTCACATCATGATCTCAGCCCCGCATTGGGCTGTCTGCTGTCAGCACAGAGCCCGCTTCGGATCCTCTGACTCCCTCTATCTCTGTCCCTCCCCCACTAGCACGCACTCTCTCTCTCAAAAATAAATAAACATTAAAAAATAAATAAATAAAACAAGCAAAATGGGAACAAACTGCCCCCTCCCCCAAGCTAGGCTTTTAGAGCTATGTTGAGTGACCCCTCCTGTTTGGCCAAAGCAGCAGCAGCCAAGCCTCTGTGCAGGCCCAGAAAAGGTCTTTGATTTCTGAAGGTGCTTTTGGAAGAACATCCAGCATCTCCATCGACACACCCTCAACAGAGCATTTCATTTCTTAGCTACCCAGCCTAGCCCAGGCCGGACCCTGAGTCCCAGCCCCAGTCTTAGCCCTGGCAGCTTGCAGGGTTTCTCAATACCATGCCGCCCCAGGAGTCCTTTACAACTGACTTGGAAGGACTTGGAGGGGAGAGTTGGCTAGAAGAAAGACCAGAGGGAACACTCTGAGAAATTGTTTGGGCTAGCACGGATGCAGAACAATGGCAAGAGACATACACCAAACACATGGCAACCTGACTCACTATTCACCCCAGCACCAGCTCACCAGTAGGCCAAACAAAACCAGAGTCTTAGGTCTGGAAGGAGGAAGGAGAGTGAGCTGGATGGGGCACCCACTTTGACTATAGTTGGACTTATCCAGATCACAAGGAACACTTGGAATAATCCTTTTTCTACCTCTAGAGAAAGCATTCAGGCTGCAGATACAAAAGTACAGTACCAGCCTCCATGAAAATAAACCCACAGAGTTTGTTTTGAGGGACATAACAAAAGGTTTCCCCAAATCTCTTTCCCACTGACCCCATCATGATGGAAAAACCACCCCTCCTTATTTCTCTGTTTAAGGCACCAAGGACTCCTGTGAAAATGGGAATGTTACCTACCAGACAAAAAAAACCCCACAAAACATTAGGTCATTATCAGCTAGCAATACCTAAGTTTAATTATTAGATTATACTAATAACAATTATAATGGTTAACATTATTGAGCATATATTTGAAGTGCTTTGCACACGTTATTTCATTTTATCCTCACAACACACTTAAAATAGCTTCTCTTGGAGCGCCTGGGTGGCTCAGTTGGTTGAGCATCTGACTTCGGCTCAGACCAAGATCTCGCAGTCCATGAGTTCAAGCCCCACGTTGGGCTCTGTGCTGACAGCTCAGAGCCTGGAGCCTGCTTCGGATTCTGTGTCTCCTTCTGTCTCTGCCCCTCCCCCTGCTTGCACTATGTCTCTCTGTCTCTCTCTCTCAAACATAAATAGCCATCAAAAAATTTTTAAAAAAAATAGCCTCTCTTATTGCCCCCATTTTACAGATAAAGCAGTGTAACAGGGAGGTTAAATGACTTGTCCAAGGTCACACAGCTAATGTGCTATGGAGCTAAGGCTTATCCTAGACCTCTGTGGGCAATGTCCACATGGTGAACCACTGCTATTCTGCCTCCATTCATCTAGCAGTGGCCTGAAGAGATGTCAGGCTTACGTAGACAAATGTGACTAGGGCAGAAGAATTTCCTCAGATAATTTTTCCATCCTTTGTACTTTTTCTCAAGCTATTTACTCTACTCAAATTGCCTCCCTTCCTTTAGAAGTTAGAGACACAGGGACCTTAGAGGTCAGACTTCTCTCTCTGAAGAGTCCCAAGTGAGCAGATCCCACCAAAAAAAAAAAAAAAAAAAAAAAAAAAAAAAAAAAAAAAAAAAAGGTTAAGGCCATGAATGGAGTATGAAAAGGAAAAGAGAAATGACCTTGAGATGAGGTAGAGTTCTCCAGTTTGCCATGGTCCCCACATAGCCTGCTGTACTTCTCTACTTTACTGTATTTGGTCTACTGGCTTAGCTCCTATGGGCTTTTCACCATGTGCCATCTCACAGGACACTGAAGGCACATTCTTTACTGTTGTTGGTCTTTTGAGGTATTTGGAGAAGAGTTGTTTGTTTTTTTTCCTGGAGGGTATTGGGATAGACAGAGTCTCTAGTTGTATTGCAGGAGAGGTAACATCTTTCCTTACTAACTAGATAGATAAGCCCACTCTGACATTTAAGCCCCAGTGAGACTCTTTCTCACCCAGGGAACATCTGGACAAACCAGAGCAAGCACATAAGCTAGCTTTAACTATTTCTCTGAGGAGGGCAAAGAAAAATCTAAGTAGTTTGGGCTACAAGCTTTGACTGCAGCTCTATCCTGATAACTTGTAGAAGGATGCTTGAGACCCATCCTGTATCATTGAACAGGACTTTGCTAGGTGGACACGGATAAGTAAAGCATTTCTAGGTAGGTAGAGAGAAAGCATGTGCAAAGGCACAAAGCTTAGAGAATTCAGCTTGCTGAGGGACTGCAAGTACTAGTTAAGATAGGGATACTGGTAGGAAATGGGAGGTGGCAGGAGGTGGCTATAGAAGCACACAAGAAGGTGTGCTAAGGATCATTTAAGAGTTTTTTAAAGGCAGGCAGCATGGTCAGATTTATGCTTTAGAAATATTATTCTAACGCCTTTCATCTAAAGAACAATTACTGAGCTCCTACTACATGCTAGGCCTGTGGTAGATCCCAGGGGCACAGAGAAGACTCAGAGACTCAGAAACTGCCTTGAAGTTGCTCGTAGCCCAATGGGTTAGACAATTAAACACGAATGCAATAGAATGATAAGTGCAATGTAGGGTGGCTTGGAGGGGAGAAAGGCCAGAAGCTTGGATGCCGGGTAGGAGGCAGTTATAGGTACTTATCAGCTGGGGGTCTGAAGCAGAGGAGTTGGTAGTGAGGGTGAACAGCACCCTCCCCCAGTGATTCCTCCTCATATTATCCTTTCCTTTTATCATTTCTTCCCAGCCTTACTACTTGCTAAGTTGCTAAAGGAGAAATAAACAGTGAATAGCTTTTTTGTCCCTCGGGGCTGGGAGAGGTAGTATAGGGTCATTCCCATTGCCATTGGGTCCCTGACCATGTTTACCAAAACTACTTCAAATTGTTTCTACTCTTCTCAAATGCCCAACCCAAGCCCACCTACTTCAGCAAATAATCTCCATTCTTGCTTTACTGAGAAGGTGGGAGTTATCCCTGCAAAATTATTTTCTACCTCAGAATTTCTTCCAGTTTTCTTTCCCATCTATTATCCCCAGAGAAAGAAAACCCCTTTTTCTCCCCCTTCTTAAGGTCAATAGCTTTGCTCATCATCTCACAACATTCTCTTCCTATCTCCTCTAGAACTTTTTCCATAAATTTTCTTTCTCTTGCTTCCATCTTCAACCTTTTTCTTGCCTCTAACACTTTCTCTGCTGTCTAAAAACATGTGAGGAACAGGAATTTTGCTGACTTCTGTGAGCTGAGAAGTGGGAAGAATGTTTTCCTACTAGAGAAAGCCCCCTTCACACCCACCCCCCTGCCACAACCCACCACACACACACACACAACCACGTCAAGACTGTTTTTACAGACAAGTTGGAGAAAGTTTAGAGGAAAGTAAAAGTATCAGAGCAAGGAATTCCCAGGTTTTAGGTCAGGCTAGGAAGTAAAAAGCAGCACTTATAAAATGCAGAGGACAAGAATAACCCTCTGTCAGTTATTTACAGAGTGTTTTTTGCCACTTTATTTGTCTAGCAGAGGTCGCTTCCAATGAATTGGGGTTTCATGCAACAAAACCAAAAGGGTTAAGTACAGGGATAGACAAAGGTGAAATGCCTCAGGAGAAGTTGGGATGTGAGAATGAGTCAGACAGTAGGAGGAGGGGAGTGTGTATGACATAGACAAGGAAGCAGGAAATTAGGAGATAAGTTGGAGAAACATGTTAGGAATATAGGGCCACACTGCTGAAAAAGCTGAATTTTGTCATTGGAGTGATAAGCAATAAGGCAAAGCTATGATAGACCAAGAATTGAAGTCTCAGTGTTGTCCCAGTCAATGTTCTGAACATCCTCTGCAGCTTTTGTCAAACATCTCAAATGCAGAACTCATCTTACACACTTGGTTACCTTCCACCCTCTTTTACTGTTCTTAAAGCTTCTGCTAAACCAGACCCAGCAGCTGGGATGTTATATAACCAAATATTACGTTCTGTTTGTTTTCAAATGCATTCCATTTAGGCCCAAACCACTTCAGTTACAGTTAAAGTGGAAAAAACACCAAATTAGGAGTTAGAAGACAAAGGTTCTAATCCCAAGTTTGCTATTACATTGCTGTTAACCTTTTGAGACATGTTGTTTTTTTTTTTTTTTCTTCTTATGGAGAGGATAATACCTGCCTTGTTCAGTTGATTAGATTGTGAATCAAACAGGATAATGAATGTGAACATATATTGAATATAGTGTATTTATAAAGTGCTATTCAAATGTAAGAGATTATCATTTTTATTGCTTCAAGGTCCTAGTGGCTTACCTATCTGCAGAAGACATAAAGACCCAGGGTAGATTATAGCAAAGGAAGCAGTGCCAGGAATGTAATTAGCTCCTGTTTCCATGATAGATCAGGTATTTTTCAAGTTTGCTTGTTTTTTTGTTTATTTAGAGAATGCACAGGGGAGGGAGGGAGGGAGGGAGGGAGGGAGAGAGAGAGAGAGAGAGAGAGAGAGAGAGAGAGAGAGAGAATCCCAAGCAGGCTCCGTACTGTGCAGAGCCCAATACAGGGCTCAAACTCACAAACTGTTGAGATCATGACCTGAGCTGAAATGGAGAGTTGGATGCTTAACTGACTGAGCTACCTAGGTGCCCCATAATAGGTCAGATATTATAGCACTTTAAGTAGACATACTAACAAGGCAGTCAGACTCTTATTAACCATCTTTATGTTATCAATCTTCCCATCCTCCTAGCCAACCCAGAATACTAGACACATGCACACATACTAACAATCTTTACATATGGGATTGCAGGATAGGATATACAATGCAATGAGAACTACTGGATCTCTAGGCTAAAGAGAACAGCTAATGATTTCTACTTTGTGTTTAGGTTGCTGGGGCAAGGTGGGCATTTCTTGCTTGTAGCTTGTATTGAGAGGAGAAGGGTATTAATATTTTCTGAGCTCATACCCTGTGCCAAACACAGCGTAAGGCACTTGCCATCTGTTACCTCCTGTAACTTTCACAACAATTTGTGAAGTAAGGATTATTGTTCCCAACTCTGCAAATAAGGAAACTACAGCTCAGAGATATTAAGTAGCTTGTTCAAATTTATTAAGCTAATAAGAAATGAAAGCTGGGATTCTACCCCAAATCCGTCTGACTCCAACGTTAATGCTCTTCCAACTTCTCTCCTCCCAGACAGTGCCTCAATATTAAAAGTAGGGCACATCATAGAAATCACCACTTCTTGGTGCATTCAAAAGCACATAGTGGCATAATATCTGGCAAGTACCTTGTTCACCAACAGGTAGAGGCCCCTTTCAGGGATACTTTTAAATCCTGAACTTGTTTTGAAATCTAAAGTGAGCCTGAGCCTAAAAGACAAGCGCCATCAGTCTTTTACATCTGGTAGTGATCTCCATACAGTTACGCTAAAGAAAGGCAAGATACTTGCCTAGCAGATGCAAAATTATAATTTCAAGGTGAGAATCTGTCAGTGATAAAAGGATGCCTCACACAGTGTTGTTCGGCCAATAACCAATCAAACTCAGAGTTACCACACTAGCCCCTCCTTCGGTTCAACTTTAAATTCAATCTTATAGGAGTGGATAGAGTTAGTAGGTACCAACTTGGTATGGTTTAAGGAGGATTAAAATGCCTTTACTAATCAAAATGACTTCCTCCACCGGCCCTGCCATGAGACGTACAGTTTCCTATTAATCACTTCTCTCAGGTTAAGGCACTGTCAAAATATAAGTGCTATCTTCAGTCATTATACATTATACTCATTAGTTTATCACTTTCATTATAATCACCAGACAGGTATGAGACACAAGGCAAATGACTATGAAGGGGAAGGCAGAGGGAAAGATTCAGTGTGACGTATGATGGGCAGCTAGAGTCCAGCAGGGCCAGATCAAGATACTTAGAAGCACCAAAGAGATAATGTTATAAACCCCACACACCCATATATAATTCAAGATATAAATAATACTAACCTGTAAAATAAGCATAAGATGGCTCAACAAAAATCTGATCTTTCCCATAATTACTACTATAATTCTTTCTTATTGCCATATAATTCACTCCTTAAAAGTGTACAACTTAGTGACTTTTAATATATTCGGAGTTGTGCAACCATCACCACAATCAACTTTAGAACATTTTTATCACTTACCCCCGCAAAACCCTTATCAGTCACTCCCACCCCCACTTCCACTCCCAGCCCTAGACAACCACTAATCTACTTTCTGTCTCTATAGATTTTCCTATTCTGTATATTTTATATGAGTGGAATCATAGAGTATGTGGTCTTTTGTGTCTGGTTTCTTTTACTTAGCATGTTATCAAGGTTCTTCCATGTTGTAGCGTGGATCAGTACTTCATTCCATTCTGTGGCTGAATGATATTCCACTGCATGGATATGCTACAATTTACTTATCCATTCATCAGTTGGTAGACATGTGGGTTGTTTCCTCTTTTTGGTAATTATGACTATTCCTGCTATGAACATTTGTGTACAAGTTTTTACATGGACATATGTTCTTGATTCTTATAAGTATACACCTAGGAATGGAATTGCTGGGTTATGTGGTAAACTCTATGTATAACTTTTTGAGAAACTGCCAAACTGCTTATCAAAGTGGCTGTACCATTTTATATTCCTACCACACCAATACTTGCTGTCTTTTTTATTATAGCCATTCTAGAGGCGTGAAGTGGTATCTCATTGTGTCAATCCTTGTTTGAAATGTCAAATATCCAATTCTTTCTTTAAAATATTTATTTATTTATTTATTTATTTATTTATTTATTTATTTATTTATTTATGAGAGAGGGAGAATCTTAAGCAGGCTCCATGCCCAGTGTCCCAATGCAGGGCTCAGTCTCACAACCATGAGATCACAATGTGAGCCAAAATCAAGAGTCAGACGCTTACCCAACTGAGCCACCCAGGAACCCCTAAAAAAATCTTTAATTCCTCTATTTAGCTGATTTACTAAGCATATGCTTGATCTGCCAGTTATTAGGCCATCCAGGACTGAGATCAGGTTGAATTGATTTAGATCCTGGAGTCGGAGGGCACATAAGGGAGGGCCTGTTATGTAAAATATTTCCAACATCAAACCAAGACACAAAGATGACTAAGCCATACTCCTTCTTGAATAGAGGGAGGCAGACATCTTCTCAAACAACTGTGAAAAAAAGTAGAATGAGAGAAGTGCTCTAAGGCAATGGAAGAAGAGGGGGGTGTTAGGACAATCCAGATGCAGTCCTCCCAAAGTATAGTGCTAAGCATCCCCAAATGTCACCAAAGTGGCCCAGCTCTCCATTCCTATGCAGCCACAGCATGAAGTCAGTCTTCTTGGAAACAGCTATTAGAGCAGGGAACAAGGCTCTTAGAGATATACTGCACTGAGCCTGAGAGGTATGTTTGTCACTTTCTCATTTCAATCACTATTCATACTTAACTACCCACTGGCTGACTCTTTCAGACTTGGCCTCATTACTTTTAGTCTTACGTCAATTTGTAGGACTGCACTGAAGAATGGCTATAAAGTGCTGTGTAATTCTGAAGTGCATTATGAATAATAATCTCCCATTGCCACCATCTTACCAACAATAAGCAAATCCTACTCCAGCAGTTCCTCATTGGCCTCTTTTCAATCTACTATTTTACCTGAATTGTTCCCATTACACCTCTTTGCAGTATACCCCAACTTCTGGAGATAATGCTTACAAGCAGCTACGCCTTCAGAGAGCTTTTGCAGTCTTACAAGCACTTTGATTCAGGATTTTGCTTTGGAAATAGAAAGCAAGCCGGAGAGATTGCTCCTATTTCATAATGGAGGTGCTGAGGCACAAAAAGATGAAATGACCCACTATTTTTTTTTTAAATCATGTTTTCGGACTGATGTTCCAGTTGTTCTCCCTGTCTTACCATAACATCTACCCATAAGAAAACTTCAGCTTATTAAGATTGTGAGTTTGGGGTACCTATTCCCCAAGTCCTAAGATTTCCTCCTGAGAGTAGCTAAGAGTTAGCAGGCTGCCCAAGCAGAGCTAACTTATATTCAACAGACCAGAGAAGGTAATTTCACTTTTGAACTGCTCTCTACTTTTCTGAAGTGGGACTCAATTGTGCTTGAAAAATGTCAAGCACAACCTAATTGCTCTTAGCCATCTGTCTAAACCCTGCTCACAGCAATGGGCCAGGGAGTTGTAAAAACACGTGATTCCGCCTGAGGGAGGCCTTGGGGAAGCCCTTCAGAAAATAGAGACCTCTAATCACTTATTTCTTTATTCAAATATTTATTGAGCACTCACAAATTTTAAAACTTCAGAGTAGTAATAGCATAGGGGTTACTAGCACAGGTTCTGAAGGTCAGCTGCCTGGGGTCAAATCCTGGCTCTAATGACTGCTTATTGACTTTAGAGTCCCTCTTGGTAAAACAAAAATAATAAAATTACTCATGACTTAGGGTAGATACAAGGATGAAATGAGAGCTACATGTGAAGTGCCTAGCACATTGGCTGGTGCACTGAAAATATTCAATAAATGTTAGCTATTGTTGCTATTTGTGTAGAATCATAACAAACCTGTCAAGGATCAATGGATAGGAGTAAAATTTTACAGCTCTTCAGCCAGTTTCATGGGCCCATTGCTGGAACTGCTCTGGGGAAGAATCATGCCCCAAGAAGAGTGGTTGTAAAGGTACCATGGTTGGAGGAGGTAAGTAGAAATGATACTTAGATGCCAGAGAACTGCTTGTTGCACCACTGAAGTTTCAGAAGATTATCAACACTGAAGAGGATATTATTGGGGTGCCTGGGTGGCTCAGTCGGCTGAGTGTCTGACTTTGGCTCAGGCCATGATCTCACAGTTCGTGAGTTCGAGCCCTGCATTGGGCTCTGTACTGACAGCTCAGAGCCTGGAGCCTGCCTCAGACTCTGTGCCTCCCTCTCTCTCTGCCCCTCCCCTGCCTGTACTCTGTCTCTCTCTCAAAAAATAAATGTTAAAAGAATTTTAAAAAGAGGAAATTATTGCATGCCAATACATTGTATTCTAAGGTAAATGATTCCTCTAATGTAGCCAGGCCTCAACCAGTCCTGTTTTCCATCACATGACAAGGAGCACAATGCAGACGTAGGGCAGTGATTCTTAGGTGCAAATCCCAGAACCTGACAAATCATTCCAACTTCTCCCAGTAGCATTTTACCTGGGATTAGTCCTGCAAGTTGGGGTACTCTAACTGACCCCAGGAAAAGGCAAAATTGTGGCCAAGAGAAGATCTAATCGATGAGCCAAATGAAGAGAGGACTTATTTGGGACTACCTTGAGCAGGTAGAGGGTCTTTTGCTGGGGCATGGTTTGAAAAGAACTAGGGAGGGTGGAGAGTGGAGGTGATAACTGTTTTGACCAGGCTAATGGCTGTCAGGCAGGAATCTTTAACCCCATTCCTGGCTTTCATGTTTATCAATCATCTACTCTGTGCACAGTAGTGTTAAGTTTCACGAGAGGCACAAACGTAGCAATAAATGAGCTTCCTGCTTCCAACCTGTGATTAAACTGAAGTGGAAAAAATATTCTGTATTTTCTACCTATAGCTTAATTCCAGATTGGGGAGTACAATGATAACAGCTGCACTAACTGCTTTTATTTCACATGCAGCACTTAGAGTTAGGGCTTCTTGAACTCAATTCACAGAGTGACATTAAACCGTGCATAGGCACTTCTGTTTGTTTATAGGATTGTAGCCAGAACTGTACAAAATTCTACATTTATGTTCTCTCACTGGATGGGCATTCTATAGTTTTTAAACAACAACCAACCCAGTGAAGTATCTCGAGTCCTCCCAGTAAGGGCTGGAGGGCCCAAGGACATACACACAGTGGATTAACATCATCAGGCATTCCTGTGCTAGATGTGCTGTTTTCCCTTAAGTCCTTTTGCCAGTCGAAGGCCCTGTTTTTGTTTTCCACTCCTGATGGGCTGAACCTCAGAAACAGTGGGCTAGTGAAC